>NC_083099.1:47509824-47822949 GCF_949774975.1 Lagenorhynchus albirostris | reverse complement strand
TAACCTTCAGATGATTCTTTCTCAGACGCCTCTGCAACCTGGGGTGTAGACATGGCACGGGCCCACACCGGCATCCTGCTAACTTTCACCACAGGCTCTGTAGCTTCACCTTGACTTCACAGGGGGGCTTTGAAGCTCACCACTCAACTGATTCTCCAGCTGTGTTTTTTAGTTTCCAGATGTAGAAGCCAAATCACTCCTAAATAAATCACAGATTGGAAAAACAGGAAAGAAGCTTTGTAGAACCCAGGTTGCAAAGAGCAGCATATGGATATGTTTTGGTTTGGCCCACACAGTGCTCGGAAAAATTTCACGGTAGTTGTCTACATGGAAAAAGAAAGATATTTTATGTGAGCATCCGGATTTCCAACTTTGTCTGAAAAGTCATAGGATCCCTCGGCACTGCGCTGCATTCCTGCGTGGCTTGTGTTTTGAGCGGGGCATGTGGGCTTCCGTTGGCAGACACTTCCGCTGGGAATTCTTCCTCTTGAATACCTCCTTTAGTTGATCAATGAAGAAAGCGAACCTCAGAGAGATCGAATGACTTGACAACTGTGCTGTCCAGTGTGGTAGCCACTGGTCCTGTGTGGCAGAAGCACTTAAAGTGCAGTTAGTGTGTGACTGAGGAATGGAATTTCATTTTTTTTTTTTTTTGCGGTACGCGGGCCTCTCACTGTTGTGGCCTCTCCCGTTGCGGAGCACAGGCTCCGGACGCACAGGCTCAGCGGCCGTGGCTCACGGGCCCAGCCGCTCCGCGGCATGTGGGATCCTCCCGGACCGGGGCACGAACCCGCGTCCCCTGCATCGGCAGGCGGACTCTCAACCACTGTGCCACCAGGGAAGCCCTGGAATTTCATATTTTAACTAATTTAAACTTAAAATTTTTAGCCAAAGCATTGTGAAATATTTTTCTGTTAAACACAGCTTTATTGCCTTGGTGGCACTACATTTCGATGAAGTCTTGGGTTGCATTAGATCTTATTGGTGTATTGCAGTGCACATATACTTCCTACCTTTTAAAATGTGGCTGCTAGAAATCTAACAATTACAAGCGTGGTTCACGGTGTATTTCTGTTGGACAGTGTTGACCTGACAGAGCTCACACAGCTTGTTGGTGGAAAGTCTGGAATTTGTCAGCAGATATCCACGGTTCTAACCATTCTTTTTCTCTATTACTACACTCTTGCCCAACTTTCCTTCTAATTCTCAAAACCTTTTCATTATACCAGACAATCTCATAAACCCCTGTAGGAGTTTATTTTGCCTCATTTTTGCATGGCACATGATACAGAAATGATTTTATGTAAATGACAATTTAGCTTTGTGTATTATCAATGATCATATAATAAAGGTAATTTTAAAGATAATATAATTAATATTCATGATATATAAAGACTAAAATTATTTTTCTTATTTTAAGTGACACTGACCATTTAGTTGTCTCTGAATTATTTGTCTAAGAAAACAATTTTCAACACATTCAAAATAACATTGTATTTGATTTTCGACACAGATGTATATTAAAATGTAGTCTAAAATTAGTTACATACTGTAACTCTAAAACTAGACAAATTACTTTTAGACTTAATATATTGCATTCCTATATTTGACATGAGAAGAAAGAAATCAAACACTTCACAAATAAAACAATGGGCATGTGAATAGCCCAATCAAGTCTAACGTTTACTTTCTTTTTTTACATTTTAGTTATTGTGAATTGTGACATACATAAAAGTGTACAAATTGTAAGCAAGGCAGTTTGATGAATTTTCACAAACACCTTCGTATAATCAGCAACCTGATCAAAACACATAACAATACCAGCACTCCGGAAGTTTCCTTGAGCCCCTTTCAGTCACTAACTGTCCCCCACCCCCTAAGGATAATTGCTGTGAATTGATTTTGCCTGTTTTTTTACTTTACATAAATGAAATCAAACAATATATAATCTTGTTTCTGACTTCTTTTTCTTTTTTTTTTAATATTTATTTATTTTATTTATTTATTTGGTTGTGCTGGGTCTTAGTTGCGGCAGGCGGGCTCCTTAGTTGTGGCTCGCGGGCTCCTTAGTTGCAGCATGTGGGCTCCTTAGTTGTGGCATGCAAACTCTTAGTTGTGGCATGCATGTGGGATCTAGTTCCCTGACCAGGGATCGAACCTGGGCCCCCTGCATTGGGAGCGTGCAGTCTTAACCACTGCACCACTAGGGAGGTCACCTGACTTCTTTTTCTTAACGTTGTTTGTGAGATTCATCCAAGCTATTACATGTAGTTATAGATTGTTCACTTCTTTTAGTGTGTCATCTTATATGTCTATCACAATTTATCCATTCTACTATTGATAAGCATTTGAGTAATAGATCTGCTGCTATGAATGCTCTAGTTCCTTTTGACTTCTTTTTTTTTTAAGGGCTAGCGACTTCTTGATGTGCTTGATGACTATTTTGAGTAAGATAATGCAACTTAAGGACTATTTTGAGTGCATTTGCAAAATTGTTATTTTATTATTTCCCTTCTACTAGTGAGTGCTAATTTAATATCCTTATGCATCCTGTCTGTATGCACTGGACTATTATCAGTGCAAATGTAAAAATACGAGCAAAAATAAAAACAACTAAAACCTAACATTCAAAATGCAAATATTGGTGTCATTGCTCCGCCAAGGATAAGGATAAGCTGCCCAAGGGTCCATCCAGATGTGAGCTGACTTGTCTGTTCTCTATTCACCATCATTCGTGCTCTTTTGATACATTCTTTTCCCATTTGTGTTGTGTAAAAGGGTCATTTTTAAAGTAATTATTTTATTTAAAAAGTGGAAATTACAATAGGCCTGATTACCGCCTTTTGCTAACTTACTGAAACAGGTTCACAATCCCCCTGATTTGGGAACACTGCCTCTCACTGGAAGGGTCCAGAGGATAACTGAGCATCTGGGAGCAATGTTACAGAGTTAACTCAAGTATCTGGTGGGTGGTTGAACTAGCCTTAAGAATCTTGTTTTTATATTCTGTGATGCTAGCTTTAGTGCACAATAATGAAAATAAGAATTATTTGTAGTGACTCATGCTCAGCAAATTATTAATATACAGTTTTCACACTGTATATTAGTTTTGCCTTATTATATATAAATGGCTAAAAAGGCAATGACGTTCTTGGAAGTGATTCATGAAAATCTCATTGCTTTTATAACTTAATTGAATCGTGTTAGGCTACAGTTTGTCTTCATACAAATTATGACAGAAAAAAATTAATAAAATATTTGTGTAAACAAAAATCTACCCTACTTTTTAAAAGAATGGATTTCCAAATCACTTAGCATAAAAAGGAAAAACATCCTCCTAGCCACAGAATTAACAGATGATTCCTATCTTGTGATTCAGGCAGACCCTAAAAGTATTAGTATTCAAAATTAATAAAACTGTACTTACTAAACTCTTCTTTAATTGAAGATTTTACTAATTTATACTGGTTCCTCCTCCTAACACTACTTAGTTCACACCTGTGAGGTTTAGAAGGGAAGCTATTCAGGAACTGCTCAAAAAACCAGATGAGCGGTTCTGGAGTATTTCAGATAGTTAGGGAGATGGGTTACTTTCATTTCACTTAGAGAACTGCTTGGTAAATTGTAGACACATCTGAGGTTACAAAATTATAACTTGAGTTTGTTAAAATATAGTTTATTTGGTATATCGTAGTTTATTTCTGAAAATTAAACTTCATAGAATGTCTTTCCATGACAACTTTTTCTTTAAAAATTCCTTTATTAAAAAGATTTCTGATTCTGTTTTCTGGAATAGAAGATAGTCAAAGAAAATTACTATTATTAGGATAGGTAATCCAAGGAGGTGTGGTTTGATGCAACTAATGTTACATGAGTAGCCATATAAAGATACTGAGCATTGATATATTTTTGTTTTGTAACGATTTCAAAATCTCAGTTCCTTAAAAGAACAAGCATATTCATGGTCACAGGTCTGTAGTTTGTTTGTGATTTGACCATTGTGGACTGGGCTTGCCTGGGAGTGATTTGTCTGGATCTAGGCGTAGACAAGCTTGGAACTGGCTCACTGTCATTTCTATTATCCCATTGACCAGATAAGACACGTGGTCAATGCCAACATTGATGGATTGGGGCGTGGAAGAACACTCTGCGCACAGCTAGGCACTACTGCCTATGTGGCAGGGTGTGAGTATATAATTACAGTAGTGAGGGGTGAAAAATTAGGAGTGATGACCCTATGTACCATAGTCAATTTCAAAATTGGTACAGTGTGAGATAAAAGAAGAAAGCTTCCTTCATTTGAAGAATTATTTTACAGTGATTTGACGTAGACTTTTAAAAAGGTTAACATAATTTTAGTCATATTTGAGTTTTCTTGGCAAAAGGAATGAGTTCATGATGAAAAGGCATGTAGCCTAAGTTATAAACAAAAGGCAACGAATATATATTTTCTTTAATCAACAAACTTTTTCTGAAGCACCTGCTGTCCACAGGCTTTCTTGGGGGATATAATAATTTTACAGGGGCTGCCATTAAGAGATAGAATGTAATTGAAGTATCCTTTAAAGCTGAAGGCTTTTCTGTCGGATTTTTATGACTGCGCTTTCAGTGACATAGAATAAGTAGAACTTCTCCACTGAAGTATTTCAACATTTAATATGCTGATTTTAGCAGCAAAAGAAGATGTGATCAAATACAGGATTTAATTTAATACATTGATTTATGTGGGTTAAGAAAAAACTAGAACAATATAGAACATGGACCCATGGATAGGCTTGGACATTTAAATTTTTTTGTAGACTTCTCATGAATATGCAAGTAATGCTTGGTTTTTTAAAAATATCCATTATATATTCACTGGGATTCTTTTCTTTAAAAAAATTAAATGAAAAAATTATTCCAGGGCTTCCCTGGTGGCACAGTGGTTAAGAATCCACCTGCCAGTGCAGGGGACACAGGTTCGAGCCCTGGTCCAGGAAGATCCCACATGCCGTGGAGCAACTAAGCCCATGTGCCACAACTGCTGAGCCTGCACTCTAGAGCCCGCGAGCCACAAATACTGAGCCCACGCACTGCAACTACTGAAGCCCGTGTGCCCAGAGCCCGGGCTCCGCAACAAGAGAAGCCAGCGCAATGAAGAGTAACCCCCTGCTCGCCACAACTAGAGAAAGCCCGCGTGCAGCAACGAAGACCCAAGGCACCAAAAATAAATAAACTTAAAAAATTATGCCATTAGTATTTACTTGAAGGTTCTAGTGCCTACTACAGCAGCTATATATTTTTATACCCAAGGTCTTGGGGAAAAAATATGGAAAATTTAGAGAGATGGGTGCCCTGTCTTTTTGTCAGTATTTCTGTCTTTTTAAAGATTTATCTAATTTTAAGCATTTCTTTAAAACACCCTTATTTTTCAAGTTGCATATTTATTAATTCCTCCATTTAATGTGAGATGTATATATATGTATATATATGTAGTATGTATGTGTGTGTATGACTAGTAAGTTAAGAATTGGTCTTCTGTAGTAAGATAATCCTAATAATAATTTGTTTATATTTTTACTTTTTAAAGCTTGATTCTTCATGTCTCGGCTTGAGAATATCAGAACTTTTTTTTTTTTTACCAAAAAAGGGAAGCCGAAGGCTGGTCCCCAGGTACAAAAATACGGCCTTGATTTGAAAATAAATATTTCCTGTGAGTCGTCCTGACATGCTTTTTGTGCATACAATGGAAGCAGCAGTAAGAAAGGCAGGTTTTTTCGACAAATTACTTCTGTACTTTTTGTGAACAGTGCCTGCTCAGAAAATTTTCAGAGTAGGAACATGTAGATTCTTGTTAAGCCCCAGTAAGTAAAACTCTAATACTCTATGAAACCAGTGAATAATTGGCCAGTTACCATGTATTTGTTCTTTAACTTAAAGAAATACTTCCTGTCTTTAACTTTGTCCCTTTGGAAATATGTTGATGTGGAAAGAAAATCTGACTTTATTTTTGGTTTTCCTTATCTCTGTTTTATTACTTAATTTTTTTTAAACTCTGCTAGTTGATTGCTTAAATACTTTTTTTTTTAAACACTCTGGTTGGCACCAGTTGGACCAGATGCCAAAGAGAACATTTCTACTGACTGCTTAATTATTTTGTAAAGGGAAGAGTCTTACCAGGCCCCCACAGCATTTTAACTGCACGAAATTACGATTTTTAACCATCACACCAAGAATTATGTCTTGAATTTTGAGTTGTGTCTCATTCAATCATATCTAATTTCCCCTCTTTCTAGGTCTGTTCTGGTGTTATCCAGGTGACTCAAAAACCTATTGGCATGGTGTAGACTACATGGATGCTTTTTATATAGTTGTGTTGACTCCACTTTGAAAATACATTTCCTGAATCTTACCAATCTGTGATATTTCTATTTCTAACACCCTAGTCTGATTACCTGTCATCTCTTGACTGGGCTAGTTGCAGTAAGCTCCTGCTTGGTTTTCTTGCTTCCACCCTTACCTCCCACATAGTAGCTCAGTAGTCTATAAAGATTATTCATTGTAAAACATAGGGTAGGTAATGTTATTTCCTATCTCTCTTTAAGGAAAATTTCACTTTTCTCTTACCACTTGGTTGTGCTTCACCAACAAGTTTCCAACCACATGGGCCTTTTAGCTGTTGCAGTGACACCCCAAGCTCACAGCCTTCTCAGAGTCTTTAAACCTGCTATTCTCTCTACCTGGAATCTTCTTCCCTAAGATCTCTTCATCATTGACTGACTCCCTTTTATTCAGGCCTCAGCTCAGATGCCAACTCCTACAAAGGCAGCAGTGTTAGCTGTCTATTGCTGCGTAACAAATTACCCCCGAACTTAGCACTTTCAAGTAACAAACATATGTAACCATTAACTGTTTCACATAGTTTCCTGAGGGTCATGAATCTAGGAGCAGCTTGGCTGGACAGTTCTGGCTCAGGGTCTCTCATGAGGTTGTACTCAAGCTGTTGGCTGGGCTACAGTCAACTCAGGATGGGCTGGGGGAGGATCCACTTCCAAACTCATTCACATGGTTGCTGGCAGGCTTCAGTTTCTCACTGTTGGTCAGATACCTCTGTTTCACTACAGAACGCCCCTCCATAGATTGCCTGAGTGTCCTCATGATGTGGCATCCCCCACAGAGTAAGGGATCTAACAGAGGAAGAGCCCAACACAGAAGCCAGGCTTTTATAATTGAATCCACTTGCACTGGATGCTGTCAATCACGAGACCAACCCTGGTACAGTGTAGGAGGGGAGTGCACAAGAGTATGAGTACCAGGTGGTATGGGGATCATAGGGAACCATCTGGAAGGCTGGCTACTACAGCAGCCCATGGGAATTTCACTGGTTACTTTTGAGAAGCCCGCATCTTTCATATTTTTTACCTCTGAACAATCTTTAGAAGTCATAGCTGCGTATCTTCCTTGATATAAGGGAATAAGCTGAAAAATGATGATAGTTCATTCACCTAAGTACTCTCTATCCCATTATCCTACATTATTATCTTATTTGCACCAATGACTATCTGAAATCCCATATTGTATCTCCTTGTTAATTGTATCTTGTTTGTCTGTCTTCTCTATGAGAGTATGAGACCTTGAATTCAGAAAACAGGTATTTCATGTCCACTATTTTAATCCTTGGGCTTAGAACAATGCCTGAAATGTAGTAGATCATTTTGTGATAAATGAACACATAGGTTACCTTTTCAACCATTTTGTATGGAAGTTGTTTCTACAGGCATCCCTGTATTCTAAAACTGAGTGTACTGAACATAAATTTCATTAGTTTAAGTAATATTTGCTGAGTTTACCTTATGTAGAAGGCACTGTGCTAGATACTCTGCAGTTACAAATGAAATCTTACCCGCAAATGGTCTTTACCTCCAAGGAGTCCTTTAAGTAAGGAAGGGTATGTGCCATATGAGAACAAGTGAAATAACAAAGTAAAGAATGAGTAAAATAAAGAAGAGGGAAAAAATTGCAGTGCGAGAGGCAGGGTGAGAATTGGAGGAGGCTTCACGATAGAAGGCCCTCTTGATGTCTTAAGGTCAGTATGTTATTTTGTCCTGTAATATTGTGTTTCTTCTAGCATTCTCAGAATGTAAGAAGGAAAGAAACCATATTTCCTGAACAACTAAAAAGTCAGGAAGCCTGGTCTACAAGAGTATTATAGATATGGTAAATTGTTTAGTTATGTATTTTTAAAGATCACCTTGCTGAAATGACTAAAAATAAAGGAAATCATGTTTCATAATGTGTGGTTGTCATCATATATAGAGCAGTTGCCCATACTTTAAATAGCCTTCAATCAGTGTATCTTTGCAATTAGTTCTCCAAGTAACAATTGTATTCTTGTATTGTATAGTATTCTTCACTGTTACCAGCTTCTTATGGTAGTCATTCTGTCTCCCTCGTCTTAAAAGTTGCTTCATCTAGGGCTTCCCTGGTGGCGCGGTGGTTGAGAGTCCGCCTGCCGATGCAGGGGACACGGCTTCGTGCCCCGGTCTGGGAAGATCCCACATGCTGCGGAGCAGCTGGGCCCGTGAGCCATGGCCGCTAAGCCTGCGCGTCCGGAGCCTGTGCTCCGCAACAGGAGAGGCCACAACAGTGAGAGGCCCGCGTACCGCAAAAAAAAAAAAAAAAAGTTGCTTCATCTAATTTTGCTGTGGACTTGAAAGCCCAGTAACCACGCTTGATAGAATTATGTATAATAAGAATAAACGAGACTATGAAAGAGTTTTCAAGTAATTAAGTTTTAAGGGAGGTTTTCTTTTTAGTTTAGCTCTTTGTGGCTCATTTTTTCATCTTTCTGGTACTCATCTGTGTTTTAACAACTTCTCTTAATAGACAAATGCTATTTTACTTACGTTTGCTGTTGAACTTTTTGTCTCTGTTCAATATATCACAGTTGGCCTTGAAGTCAGACTGACTCATAAGTCTGCCAAATTTTAGTTTTACGTCCTTAAATTGTTGTATATTTCTGAGTCTGATTTTTAAAAAGTTGTATCTTACAGTGTCGATGTAAAGAGTAAATATGTTAAAGGCCTAGAACGTTACTGGCATGGATTTTCTTCCGTCCTCTCTTCCTTTCCCAGTCATCCCCACCAGGTTGAATGGGCTTCACACTCTACCACCTGGTGCCTGGCAACAAATGCCTTGGTAAGCAGTATCCATATGCATGCCACTTTGACAAGGGTGTCCTAGCTTATACCCAGTGGTGTAGAGCTAGACTCGGAGGACCAGTCCTGCAGACAGCTTTCTTTCCTAAGATTGTCAGCACAACTTGGGGAGCAATCCAAGATTGAGTTTCATGGCAGACTGGTACCAGTACCTTGGCCCTATGGAAAATTCACAGTCCAAGATTGACTGTAAAATTAAACTGACTCTCTAAGTATCCTTTAGAGATTTGATACCCTGAAGCAGGTATTAGCTGCTACATGGTATTTCACTCCCTGCCTGGGGTTTACAGCAGTGGAATTCAGAGGCAGCTCAGCCCTTGAGAAGTATAAGGCCGTGGGGCTTTCATGGGGGGATGTATCAGTCCCTGTACATACTCAGAGTTAACAAAACAGTCAGAGCAAGGAATTTTTTAATTAAGTTCTACGACATCCATGTAATTACTTACATTTTTCCACTCCCTCACATATTTTCTCAGTTTATCCACCCTTGTGACTCATTCAGTAGCAAAAGCAGTGAAATCAGCATTCTCTTCTAGTCATCAAGCAAAATGGGTCATCTCCCTGGCCTGCTGGATTGTCTGGTGTGCCCCAGAGAATCTCATTTCAGTTTAGGCCTCTTCCTGCTGCTCTATTTCCTTGTTTCCTCTTGGGTGGTTTCCACTGACCGTCAGGAGCTTCTCACCATGACCGGTTTCTTCACTCCAGGTTGCTCCCTTCTGAATGTTGCATTTCTTGCATTTATTCATCGTTCATGCCTTGAGAGTCCTGCCAAGATTCTGCCCTTTTCTTGCTTTAAATTCAACTGAAATTCACTGAGTACCTATTTTGTACCATACATAGAAATAGGCCCTAATATTTACATTATGGAATAGAAGAGTGAGGTTCAGAAAGGTTTTGTGTTCAGAATGACAAAGGTGGTATATGAGAGAAGGAATTTGAATGAAAATCTGCCCACTCTAAATTCAGTCTTCTTTCCAATTTAGCACAGCTCCCATTTTCTCTAGGTGTGCCAGGGCACTGAGAAACTCTGATGATGTGAGCTGGAAGGCTTCATTAGGTCATGCTTAAGTCTGTGCCGCTGGCCATCATCCCTCTGCTGACGCAGGAGGCTGCTGTAAGCACATGTGGCAGATGTGCCTTGGGCACCATTATCTGGGTCCACCTTGAGTCTGTAATGCCAGCTCCTGGCCTGTAGGATGAAGAGAAAGCTGCTGTTTTCAGTGTTGATTTTTTTTTTTTTTTTTTTTTAAGAACTGGTCTTAAAAGTAGATTTAACAATTTAGGGTAAAAAAACCTCCACTCACTAAGAGGAGCGAACTTATTAAATGTAAAGAAGTCGGGGAACTCCCTGACCTCAATTTTTTCAGAGTATGGTTTTAATCTTTAATCAGAAAGGTGTTATATTGAATAGATAAGCTTTCCCTTTCAGGTTATAAAGCCATGTGCCTCTGTCTAGGCAGGCCGCAGAAACTGTTTTCTTTTTTTAAATTACTTCTTTAATAACCCTAATGAAAGTGAAGGTTGTTTCCGTGAGTTGAAAATTAGGCCATTATTGATTAATTTTATCATTGGAAGAGAATATTAAAAATAATTCATTTTGAGTTTTATAATGTGTTTTTAGAGGTCCTTTGAATCTGTATTTGATGAGGCAGACGATTACGTCAGAGACTTTAATGAAGCTACAGTGTGAACACCCAACTCAAAAAGATGAGGAAACTATGCACTTTCCCAAAATTTGGCATGAGTGTAGACCAGGGTTCAAATCTGGACTCCATAATTAAATACTTGGATGATCTTTGACAGGTTACCTAGCCACTCAGCCTGTTTCATTGCCTGTTTGAACAAAGATTATACTTGCTCTCTGAAGTTATGAGTCTAATGAAAACATCTATTCTGTGCCTGGTACGCAGTAGATGTTTTGAAAAAGGTAGTCAGCTCCACCCCACTTTAATTAGTTGATAAATTACGACTTCTAGAAAAACAAATTAAAATACTCGCCTTACTGGTGGTGAGTTAGTAACTTCATCTTTCTATACAAAGGCTTCATAGTTGAAAACTAGCTATATTACATCAAAGTTTTCATATAACACCAACTTAGAGCTTTATGTCCTATTTTTATTTTCTAATGACACCCTTTTAAGATCTCCATTAGGGAAAGTAAGTTTAGCATATTAAAAGACATGATGCTTTTAACAGGCATTCTTATTTCTCTCATGAAGCATATTTTGGAACGATCTTCGAAAGGCTGCTGCTTCAATCGTTAATTCATTTTACTCAGAGACTGTGAACATCAAAGCAATAAAATTCAGTTAAGTGGAAGAGTCAGGAAATAGAATATTCTGGTGAATTCAGTTGTCAGTGCTAAATAAAAAACATATTACCTTCTCCACCCATGTGTTTTCTGGTGTCTGTATTTAAATCATTCTATTGAATTTGAGGTTGTATTGAAAACTCTGTACCAAGTTATTTTTCTGGTAAAAGAGAAATCAATTAAAGAAAATACTTTTTGTTTCATGTTATATTATTGAAACGCATTTCAAACTGTATTAGTTGCTTTACTTCATTGTTAAGAATGGCCATCATTAAAAACAACAGTTCTCCTCTAGGGATGAAAATGTAGATCAGATATGAAGATTCAACTAGATGTATATTGTCCCTTGGCCATGGCAATGAATTTATCAATAGATTTTGATCTTTCCCTTTCTTTTAGAACATGAATACAATAAAAAAATTCCACTTAAGTTATGGTAAAATGAGCATTAACATAATTAATTATTATGATATAAACTTAAGAGTAGTTTATGGTTGTGTAGAAATTTGAAAAGTGCAGAAAAAATTTTGAGACAAAGTCACTCATAATTCTTAACAACCAGCACAGTCTCTAAAGTTTTAGTGTTTAGTCTTTATTTATAGAATCAAAGACAAATGGATGTGCAGTTTTCTTTGACTAGTTTAAGCTTTTTAAAATCTGTTTAACTTGATGTTTTGCTTTATCTAGTCATATTTCCACTTTAAGTTTTAGAACAATTTACAAACGGATGAAAAGAACAGAAATGAAACTTCTCTTCATGGCTTAAAAAATCTGTCCTTAATCAATATTGCATTGGGGAAACAGAGAAAAAAATAACAGATTATTTTTAAACGGTTTTTAGTCTGCAAGAAGTTGACATGTAAAATAGTAAATCAAGTACCTGCTTTCAGAATTCGGGAAAAAAGTTTCTCTGAAAAATAGAACCATTCAGAAGCCAAATTTTAAGAGGTTTTTTTCCACTTATTTTCTGACTTGGAGTATTGAAAGAAAAGTTTTAATCACAGTAATTTTTTGTTGGCTTGCTTTCAGGTCTTTCCATCACAATAAGGAATGTAAGCCTAACAGAAAAACGCAGCCATGAATTATCAATATTTTCTTTATCTTACATGGGGTAATTTCTGATAATTGACTTTGTAAGGAAAATCTTGTGAAAATTCTTTCAATTCTATAATACAGTGTTATCAGATACATATTTTCATCAGATATATATCATACATAGTGATACTTTATAAACTCATTTAAATTCAGAGTGAGAAATTAAGCTCATAATAACATCTTTTATTTCTTAGTTATGAAGTTAAGGAATTAAAAAGTTATTTTTGTATATTCCTAGTGAAACACCAGGCCAGAAAATATTAATGTGCTCTTGTTAGATTATCTATGTTCTTTTCAAATTCATGAACTCTGAAAGACAAAATGATGGAAATACTCCCTTTTTGCACCTCAGATAAATATCATGTATATTTGGCATGTTGATAATGTAGAATTGTCCTTTCTGCCTTACAGGAATCGGTAAGGGCCTAATTTTCCCCCTCAAATGCCTGTGTTGTTTTCTCTCATGCTTTTAGTATGGGGATGATTTACTGAGTTCTGACAGTACATTGGCAACAATGTTTAGATCAGAGGGTTTTTTTGTTTTGGGGATTTTTTTTTTGGTTTTTTATATCGTGTGCTTGTGTGTGTGTGTGTGTGTGTGTGTTTGATAGCCTCAGAAGAAAAACTTTAATAACTGTTTAGTGCTATTTTTTTGTTTGCCTACATATACTGCTAAATGTATTTATGCTTAATGTGTATTTCTAGGTTTATTGTTTTGGATCAAGAGCTACATTTCCTAATTGATAAATTTGTGGTGTTGAAGGGATAGACTACTTGGGTACTGTAGTTTTTATTTCGGCATTGAGCAAGTAACAAAATAGCACAAAATTATCTTCATTAAAAGTAGAACTCAAAAGTGGGTCCTTTAAAATGTTAAAAAATTTACCTAGTGAGTTCCCAAGATTCTAAAGCAAAGATGAAAGAACCAAGCATGAATATTAAATAAAATTTGTCCCAATTCTCCTATGATAATTCATATTCAGCAGTAATTACAAAAAAACCCACAACATTTCTTTTATCTATATACTTAAATTCATACAGCTTTATGGTGGGGTGATGGGCATGTTGTATCAATGATTTAAAGGTGAATTTACAGATAATAATTTCTTTCTCACAATCTCTTGAATGACAATCAAAAAATTACCGTAATAAATGGATTCCTTTTCTTATGAAGTATCTCCCCAGAAATTCAGAATAATGGAACAAGAGTACACTAAATCACTAAAAAGTTTAATGCTTCTTAAGTAAATGTCTTTTCAGTACTGAGCTAATGGCTAAAGAAAGGTCACTGGATCGTCTAATGAATAGATAGGAGTAATTTCTAATTAGCACCTGTTCCCGCCACAAATTACATGTGAATTGGGTGTAAAAAAGCTCTTTGTATATAAATTGTAAAGGACTATAAAAGCATAGTTTTGCTACTAAAAGTGGGTTTTTTTAAAGGACACTGTTTTCCCCTGAATATATTAACACTCATCTGCAAATGTATTTAACCTCTTAGTGACAGGTTTATCTACAAGGTGATGAAGAATAGAACCGAGATCTTTAGTGGAATAACTGTTTGCTCTTCCAGAAAAATTCTGATTTACACTTTGTCAATGGGGAAATAGCATAGCATCAGAGGTGAAGTGTTTATTATGCTAATGAATCTTGTTTTAAGTTATGGTTATAATTAGTTTTATTCTATATTGCTTGAAAATCAAAATGTAGTGTAATAATAAATGTCAGCTATTCTTGTCCAAATTACTATAAATATCGAATTGTTGGAATCTGGAACCAGTGAGGTTATTCTGTGCCTGCACTTCCTGTTTTCACCCACCTCCCAATTACTTGCAGCTGTCAAAATAATTTTAATCATTTTCAGATACTTTGCAGAAGAAAAGGGACTTAAGCCCTTCAGCCAAAAAAGATGTTGCCCCTCCTCTTGTGGTCTTCTTTTATAACCCCACTGGGTCCCCCTAGTCTAGTCAGGCTAGCATTCTTTTTGAGCATCACTATTATGCTGTAAGATCTTAAACATTTATCCAGGTCATTCCACAGTTCTGATTCTGTGTCCTTGCTTGTTAAACCACATCAGAGAATCAGAGAATCTTAGAGCTGGAAGAAGCCTCAGAAATCAGTTGCTAAGCCCCTTTATTTTACCAGTGATGAAATGTATGACATTAAATAAATACCTTTCAGATTAAAAATTAAACCCAAATCTCTGGACTTCTAGCCTTTGGCCTGTTCCACCAGGAAATGTTGCCTGCAGATATGTGCAAGTAGACACATGCAAAAATCTGCCTATTCCAAAGAATACCTGATATTTGCATTCTCCCACCTCTGTGTCCAGGCTGTTCACCACATATGCTTGGTTATGCCCTAGTATGGGAAAGAGCAAATTGAAACATGAATCAGGCAGGGAAAAAAAGGAGCAACCATGCTCCTTAGACCTGTTTGCAATGGGAGTAGCAATTGTAATTGTATGCACTTTACTGCTTTTATTAGTCATTCAGTATCAAAGTTCATTCAGTATCAAAGAAGGATAATGTGTATCTTTTCGAGTTGTACCTGTAGAAAAGGAGGGCCCTACCATAGAACACCTTAAGTATGACACAGGGTCTTAGTTTATATTTAATGGTTTTCAACTTATTGAAAATCATAGGTGACAGATAAATCTGAAATAGTATTCTTTTGTCAAAAACTTTTTCCTAAAAAATCAGCCTTTCCCAGCATTCTGCTAAATTGAATCTTTCTTAATCAAATGTATTTATATTTTTTAAAGATTTTTTTTGATATAGACCATTTTTAAAGTCTTTATTGAATTTTGTTATAGTATTGATTCTGTTTTATGTTTTGGTTTTTTGGCCATGAGACATGTGGGATCTTAGCTCCCCCACCAGGGATCAAACCCACGCCCCCTGCATTGGAAGGTGAAGTCATAATCACTGGATGGCCAGCGAAGTCCCTAAGTTTATTTTACTGAGAATATACAAATCCACTTTGAAATGATTAGTGTATCGCTGATGCCACCTACTCTTCTCCTTTGCTTTAAATATGCATATTTAGAATTTTAGCATTGGAAGGACCTTGATGACTCAGATGTCCAACTACCTCATTTTATTGCTGAGGAAACAATTTGAAAGGTGAAGTTTCTTAAATGTGAGCACAGAACTGGTTAGTGTCTGGTAGCATGGAGCTCAGGAATCTTGGCTCAGGCCACTGTTATTTCCCCTCAATTACTTGAAAAATTCTCATTAAATTGTCTCTTGGCTCCATCTGTTTCTGGCTGTTTCTCTGTCAGTCTGTCTCTTTTTTCCTTCTCTCTCTTTTTTTCTTCTTCCAGGCTAATCCATCTCAGTTCTTCGTAAGTCATTTTCAGTGGATTTAATGTGAATACTAACTATGGAACGGGTTGAAAAGAAAAACTGGAAGTTTAACTCTAATTAGAATGCTGGTATCATCAAAGATTTTTTTCTTTCTTTTAGCATCCAGTTATATATGCACCTTTCTACAGATCTGGACTGTCTGTTGATTTTACTCCGCTTTCAAAGATCCCCATGTGCTTTGTCAATTTAAACAATATAGATATTAGATATATTGTCTCTACCTTTCATAGAAAACCTTTAGAGGTTGCCAATGAATTCCTATGCTTATATTGGTATAAGTCAGCTGTATCACATTTAAAGTTTCTTAAAGCTGGACTCTTAGGAATCCATCTTGATATGTAACCAATTACAAGTTTTATATGTAAATTTTGTGAAATAATTGGTATGAAGAGTACACTGTTAACGTCACGTGCTGATTATCTTGGATCAGTCATTTAATAAACCATCAGCAGAGGTATCCACTTTGTACCAGACCCAAGGCTACGTGACCATCGGCACAGATTTGACTCTCTCATAAGTAATTCCACAAAGTCGTAGGAGTGACAAATCTGTATGTAAAGTATTATAATAAGACCACGGATAGGGATTTTCTTAGGCCCCCATGGAAGAATAGACGTGGGGCATCCATACTGCCTGGAGAAGCCTCTGGAGACCACAGTGAAGGTGGACGCTGATCTCACATGTCGGGTTTCACATCGTGGATGACTGTGTTTACGTGATGGAGGCCGATACAATCGCAGTACCTCAAGGGCTACTCACCAGAATTTCACAAAACCCTCTGTGTCCTCCTCATGTCACATCATCATCAGAAGTCTCCTGCTGTCACCCTAAAATCCACACGTCCTGATACGTAATATACCCTTTCTTTTTTTTGTTTTTGTTTTTGTTTTTTTTGCGGTACGCGGGCCTCTCACTGTTGTGGCCTCTCCCGTTGCGGAGCACAGGCTCCGGACGCGCAGGCTCAGCGGCCATGGCTCACGGGCCCAGCCGCCCCGCGGCATGTGGGATCCTCCCGGACCGGGGCACGAACCCGTGTCCCCTGCATTGGCAGGCGGACTCTCAACCACTGCGCCACCAGGGAAGTCCTACCCTTTCTTAAAGGATGAAGAAAAGATAATATTTTTATTTGACCTTGGAGGGTCTCAATCAGTGAGCTCAGCCTTCTACTCTTAAGGTCTTTGACGGGCCGTGCAGTGAGTGGAGATTAAAATATGACCGTTGCCCCGAATCAGGCAGTGCCCAGGATTTCATTGCAGAAGACATTCTTATTTAGAGTCACATATGATTTTAGCAAACTGAAAATATACATTGTTCTGTAGCAAATATAAGGAAAGAAAAGAAATCATACCTAATTATACTCCTCTCTCAAAGGAGAGCTTAAAATGTCCAAAAATGGAAAGAGAATGCAGGATATCACTAAGAATTTTAATCAAACTGGTGAAGCAGGTTTTAGACATCTGGTGTTGACTTTGTCCCCACAGTATCTTATCTTCTTAACTTCCCTCAGTGGTAACTGGTATAGGTAGTTAAGCAGTTTAGTTGTGGGACAAAAAAAAATATGTCAGGAAGCGTACGACGTGGCTGTGGAGGGTAGGCTGGCGTTTACCTCAAAGGGTTCCTTGTGTTGGGTCTTAGACTTGTAAGTGATAATGAAATAGACCTTCCCAGCAGTGACCTTCTAGCTGCTAGCAACTTGAGTGTTTCTTAGATTACTCTTCCTACTTCCCTGCACTATCTTGGTATCCCTCTCAAGCATTAAACGTGTCCAACGTGGGATGCAGGGTGCATGATGCCCTGCCCCCACCCACAGAGCTCCCACTGTCCTCCTTGGTCCTGGACCCTCCTTTCACGCAGTAGCATAAACCGGAAATCCTTGCACCATCCTTGGATCCACTTTCGTAACGTACTTTGAGTCAGTCACTGAGGCATTTTGCATTTATTGCTTAAATACATTTTGCTTCTGTTCCTTCCCCTCCCTCCATCAATGATTACGGCATATACTTGAATATTATAAAGCTAGATTCCCTTCCCCCTGCAAAAGTACTCCTCAGAAAAGAGGGGGTCTTGTACTGGAGTGAGCATAAAGCCTCTGCTATTTCTGGGAGCCCTCCCAATTGCTTCATTTTAAACCGCAGAGCGCTGTGTGAAGGAGACACATTGGTCCAAAATGGCCTCGTTTAATGCGACTAGATATTTATGAAGGGCACCTGACAAAAATCTTCTTTTTTGGTTTTAAAGGATGTGGCAGCATTTAAGATAGTGTGGGTATTTATTCCCAGGAATGTGATCTCACAATGGTAAATGCAAAATATCTTTATAAATAAGCCTTTTCACTACCCTCCCCCCCCACTGCAAAAACAAAAGAAAACAAAAACACCCCCAATACGTTCAGGAGTTAGGGCTACCGAAAGCATGAATCTGCACCTCCAAGACAAATGGAGATGTCAGCTATCCTAATTTTTACCAAATATATGTGACTTAGGACATTTCCAGTGACCGCATCAGACAGAGATTCCACTAATGCTGTATTCCAGTGAAGATGGGTATGCTTCAGAAAACTGTCAGAGGACTAAGATGCTGACCTGAGGTGATGCAGACGCAGATGTCAGACATGCCTGTGAAGAGTTTGAATCAAATTGGGGAGACGCGGATGGAGGGACAAAAGTGACCTATCTAAATGTTTTATATTTTACTATTAATTTCACTTATGTAACTGAAAATAACAAGGACCATGATCTTATGTAAACACTTGTACATTCAGAAAAGTACATGAATCTTAAGCATGGAGCTCAGTGAATTCTCACAAAGCAGACAGTGTGGAATCAGACCAGGAATCAGACAGTTACCAGCACCCAAAAATGTGCCCTCCTGCGCTCTTCCAGGAACTGCCTGTCCACCTCCCACTGCCAATAGGCACGGTGTGAACAGGTGCATCCTCCTCTCGCCACGGAATAGTTTCGCTTATTTTTGAATTTTCTGTAAGTAGACTCATTCAGTAAGTGCCACTTTGCTGTCTGGCTTCTTGTCTCAACATTTAGTTTGTGAAACTCACATGTGGCTTCATTCGGTTTCTCCACGTTGCTGAGTGGTATTTCATTTTATGAACAACCACACCTTATCCATTCTCCGGGGACAGATGTTTGTGTTGTTTCCAGTTGGGGAGGGTCGTGAAGAGTCTCGTTCTTCCGAGTCTCCTCTGTGACTTCTGGTGACCGCATGCCAGCATTTGCTTGGGTACCTATGTAGGAGTGGGATTATAGACCACACAGGATACCCCTCATCAGCTCCGACGGGTGCTGGCAAACAGGTTTCTGAAGTGGTTGTACCAAGCTCCACGCGCATCAACAAGGTAGGAGGGCCCCTTTCTGCATATTCTTGCCAGCTTGGTACTTTCTGTCTTTTTTATTTTAGTCATTTTGATGGGAGAATAGTGGTATTACGTTATGATTTTAACTTGATTTTCCTGATGACTTAACCCAGCTGACCACTTTTTCAAATATCTAACCACCATTAGGATATCCTTAAGTGTCTGTTCATATTCTTTTTCACTCCCCACTCATTTTCACTTCTCTAAAATTTTGTATATTCCAGTTGGAAAAGAAATCAACTTTTTTTTAAATTGGATTATCTTATTGGCAAAACTGGAGATCATCTTATATTGGGGCAATATGGAAGTCATTGAGGTGACCTCTTAACTGATCCATCACCTTCTGCTCTCTCTCAGATGCTCTACTCTGTCTTCCGTACTACCCATAAAGTTATTTTCTATATGCAGATCTGATCAAGTCAATTGTAGCCCTATCCCACTCATTCTCTCCCCTCCCTGATTACCTACCTTCCTGTCGACGCTGTGCTAAACAGAGTGTTTCCAGAACCCGCCTTTGAAAGGTCATGGGGAGGAGGAGTTGGGCGGGTTCGAGGCACACTTGCTAAATATTCAGATTATCAAGGCTCTTCCCTGGAAATTCTGATTCAGTAGCTTCCAGTGGGGTCAGGAATCTGTGTGATGAACAAGCACTCCAGGTTTCTCTTATTTTCAGGGAAGTTTGAGGAATACTACAAACAGGTTGATTTTGGTTTTGCCTCAGTGCTCTTACATGTTCTCTGTCCACTGTCTGGGTTATTCTCCTCCATTGGAAGGAAACATCCTCACAAACGTTGCCTCTGGGAATCCAGATTGACTCCTGCAGGCTGAGTAAATCACTCTGTAGTCAATGAAGTCTTACCCCCGGTCTTCCTCATAAACCTAGTCCACGGTGGCCTTCCCCATCTCAGCTGATTGCATGCACTGGTTTTACCTTCAGTTTAAATTCAGAATCGGCTGCAGCTTGCACACGGTCCTATTCTCCCGTTACACTCGGGCCTGCATGCCTGCACATGCCTGCTACTAGCTAGCTTTCCCGCTTGCATCTTGCACCCATGTGGTCAGAGTGATCATTATTTTAAAATCTAAGTTAACATCACATGTTCCTGCTCAAAACGCTCCAGTGGCTCCCCATTTCTCTCAGAGTAAAAGCCAAGTCTTCATGAGGTCCTACAAGACCCATCGCCATCTGCCCCCTTCCCCACCTTCACCCTTTGACCTTCTAGGCTCACTCTGCCTCAGTTATTCTGGCCTCCCTGCTTTTCTTAGAACATCCCAGGTATGGTTGCACTGTAGGGCTTTTGCACTTCCTGTTCTATCTATCTGGAACACTTGACCTGAGGCGTCTGTAGTACTAACTCCTTCACCACATTTTTCAAGTGTTGGCTCAAACGTCTCCTCAGTTAATCCTGTCTTGACCACCCTATTTAAAAGTGAAACCTGATCATCCTTCCCACAACTCCAATCTCTTATACTCTGTTCTTTTCTCCCCGTGGCATTCACTAACTTCTAGTGTACTCTTAATTATGTTTATCATTTACATCTTTCTGCAGAATATGAGTTCCCCAAAGGCAATATTTTCTACTGTTGTGCTCACAATATATTCTCAAATATCAGAACAATGCCTGGCATATAATAAATGCTCAGTGAATATTTGTTTGATTTGTAGATTGTAATATTCAGGATGCAATAGAGAAGAGGCCTTACATAGTATCTCTTTATAAGCCAGGTTTTTTTATGAAGCCATTTCCAAGATACGTTGCATACCTTCACATTTTGAAGTGAAAACTTGACACTGGCAGTTTGGATGAAGATGGGGTTGCTTGCGTACTGCTTCATTGGTTTGAAGGAGAAGCCAGTTGCAGCCCAGCTCATGCTCCCTGAGTTGTGTGTATTCTCTGAGATACAGGTTTATACAACAGGGTTGATACTTGAGTCCTGGATTTTAGGTTTTTCTCTAAAACATGCCAGCAAAGATGCTGGCATTACTTGAAGTGTCCATAGAAGCAGGTTTCCATGAAGAAACCAGGTAACTTAAGAAATGTCTTTTACGTTTGGATCAAGCACATCGATTTTGAAAAGTTTATGCATAAATTCTTAGTTCCATTATAGAACCAATGTGCTTTTGCCTATTTTAGCCCATCTGAAGAGCATTCTTATATACCCTTGCATCAGTTTTGGGTGGCCAGAAACCTAATCCTCTCTCTCATGCATTATTTCTTGAAATGCTGTGATGCAGTCCACCTGAAATCTGATTGCTAGATAAGCATATTACTCTAGAGGGTCTATGTATATACATCTGATGTTAGAATAACTTTTACTTCTCTTACTGTGAATTCCTAAGTTTCTAATATATACACATATGTACTTACTCATGCCTTTGAGAATGTAACTTTTACTTTGTTGAGTCCCGTATTTTCATGGGACAGGAGGATAATTTTTCTCTTAGCTTACCAAGAGATTATATGTAAAAATCTGCTGGCTCAGCAGGCCATTCTGTCATCCTGGCTTACCTAACCTTTGGTGATCTCTAATTGTCTTCTTACTGTCTTTACTGTCTTAGCCTCCTCTCGCAACCCAAATTTGTTGACTAGAAGCTTTTTATAAGAGTAATGCCTGTACTTTAGTGTCTCCCAAGGGGCCTGGAATACTGCTGGTGCTATGATAGCTCTGAGCAGCTAAGAGTAGAATTATTTCATGAGGAGTGAATAGATTTCCTCTAATAATAAGAATGATTATTAGTAGCTCACCACTTGAAAGAATGCCAAGAAGACTTGTGTGAAGACATATATCTTAAGTCAGCTAATATAATACTTGTTTGAAAAAGCCAAATCTCAATTAGATAGCATCATGAGGGAAAGCCTTTGTATAGTTTTATCCAAAATAAGAAAGGCAGTTAGGCACCAATTCAAATCATGTTTAAAATTCCATTTAAATGACTTCATAAACTGTATGCATTAGCAAACTTAAAAATAGACACTTTATGAACTATTATAGGAACTTTAGTGTGCAGTAAAAAAATAAATACAGCAGGGGCTTCCCTGGTGGCGCAGTGGTTGAGAGTCTGCCTGCCAATGCAGGGGACGCGGGTTCATGCCCCGGTCCGGGAAGATCCCACATGCCGCGGAGCGGCTGGGCCCGTGAGCCATGGCTGCTGAGCCTGCGCATCCGGAGCCTGTGCTCCGCAACGGGAGAGGCCACAACAGTGAGAGGCCCGCGTACCACAAAAAAAAAAAAAAAAAAAAAATACAGCAATTGCCATGAAGTAGAAAAATACCTAATCAGACTGTCCTTTTTTTCCTCTCAGCATTCTGAAAACTTCTATATTTCAGGGCTCTGATTTAACTAATGCTAATCTTATGAGCCTATACATCAACAGATAAATTTATATTTAATCTCTATTCTGTTATCTGTCTATTCTCTGGGATATGTGAGTACTAATGAGCCAACAAATATGGAAATTCAGTTAAAAATGCTGGGACTTAATGGATGGCAGGCAAATGAGGAAGAGAATGAAATATCTTCTAAATGCATTCATTTATTTCTCAAGTATTATTGAATACCACTAGATATTAGGAGCTGGGGGATTGGAACTGAAGTGGTAGTGAGGGCTGGGAACATAGAAGAGAGGGAAAGAGGAGCTAGCCAATCCCAGCCTTCATGGCACACATAGTTCATTCATTCATTCATTCATTCATTCATTATCTGTTGAATGCCTGTAACTCACTGTAACAGGGATACAACACTGAAATAAATCAAACGAGAAATTCTTGCCCTGACTGAGCTTATATTCTAGTGAGATAGAAAGGCAATAAATAAGGCCCCCAAAAGTAAAAAAAAATTAATAGAAAGAGTTAAGGACTAAGGAGAAAAATGAAGTGGGGAGGGAGCCTGGAAGTGTTGAGGGTGGGAAGCAGGTGGCAGTCTTAGGTTGTCCAGGAAAGGATCTGATGAGAAGGTATCTTTCTAGTAAAGACGAGGGAAGTGAGGGAGCTAGTCGCACAGATGCCTGGAGGAGGAGCAGCGGGGCTGCCAGGAAGAGTCAGTGTGAGGTGCTGAAGTGAGAGCTCGCCTCGCATGTTCGGGGGATGCTGAGGAGGCCGCTGTGGCTGGAGCAGGATGGACGATGGGGTGAAGCCAGCCTCGTGAGGGCTGTGGGTTTCACTCAAGTCGTGACGGGAAGCCATTGGGAGGTTTTGCCCCCAGGCCTGCGATGTGACCAAGGGAACTAACCATAATTCAAATTCAGCCATCAATGGTCAGGCAGACCGGAAAGGTTGAATTGTACTGGAAGTTGTAAAACCGGAAGGGGGTGAGAAGCCAAAGCTGGACTTAATGGTTTAGGAGTCACCTGTGAGAAAAACGCTCCATGAGTCAGGAGGATGGGGCAGACTTTGTGGAAAGAGTGGGGTGGAGACACCAAAGTAGAGCCTTAGGGGTGCCTTTGCCCACTCACGGGGGCTGCAGGGGGATCCAGTGTGATCCTCAAAATGGTAATAGGTGTCCCCCTTCTTTTGTCTTTTTACTTGTTTTATATGGGTTGTTTTCTAAGAAGATCTTTGGTATTCTTTCTCAGACTTCTTATGAGGTGAAATGATGAAAGAAGGAAGGAAAGATAATTGGAAAACTGTATCTATGATGTTGTCTTCATGTTAATTACCAGCTCATTGTGCAGCGGAGGAGGTGGGTGGGCAAGTGGCTGGCCTCCAGCCCACTTCTGGCCAGTTAGAACCACAGTTGAGAACGGTTCGTAAAGACATAATAAATATCTACGATTTTAGGCCTAAAAAACCAAAATAAAGCAAAACCTCAAGAGTATTATCTTCTGAGAACTATAGTGATTTCAATTTATTTTCCTTTTTTGTCATCGCTCTTGCTATCCTACTTATCTTCAGCCACAATTATCAAAACACTAATTTGTTCATTTTAAGTTTTATCACCTGTAAAATGATAAAGGTACTCGCAAATCAATGTTTTCACAAGTTGAATTGTGTGCCTTTCATACCAAGACTCGGTTGTGTGTTTTTTTTTTAAAGATAAAACCCTGTGTTGTCGTCGGGACTGAAAGCAAAATTTCACAGGCTGTTGCTTCTGCCAAAGAAACCTTGCCCTCTCTTGGCTTAAGGTGTTAAAACACTTAGCAGTGTTTTCTGTCTAATTTTATTTATTTTTATTTTTTATTTTTTGCGGTATGCGGGCTTCTCACTGTTGTGGCCTCTCCCGTTGCGGAGCACAGGCTCCGGATGCACAGGCCCAGTGGCCATGGCTCACAGACCCAGCTGCTCCGCGGCATGTGGGATCTTCCCGGACCGGGGCACGAACCCGTGTCCCCTGCATCGGCAGGCAGACTCTCAACCACTGCACCACCAGGGAAGCCCTTCTGTCTAATTTTAAACTGTTGTTTTCTAATTCTGAATTGGAGCAGTTTGTCATAGATGAAATGTCATAGATATATATTTTACCCCTAAGTGGATGCCTGCACCTAATTTCTCTGTGCCTTTTGGGTGGAAGTCAGAGTTAAAGTGGAAAATTGCTGTCGGAAGCTGGCATATTTTTAAACTCTTGAGTGAGTTAAGGGGGGAATAAAAACTCTTTCCACCCGTGACTGCATGGAAAATATTAAACTCCTTGTCAGTAAGCAGGGGAGATGATGAGTATTGTGGATTTTCATCCTTCTCTCACGAGTTCTTATGATTCACATCCTATCCCTGTTGTAGTGTTGGTCTGCATTAACGATCTTGAATGCTGAGATTGAACCATTATTTTTATACTTATTTTTTCTTTAACCTGATGGGTGCTTTGAGAATATTAATTATATACCTTTTTTGTTGCAAAGGTTCTAGCAGTTTGGCTTCATCTTGACTGATGCCCTTGACTTCCGAGTATAAATAGAAAAAGAGATAGGTGACAGGGATTGATTAGCAATCCTCCTAAGCAAAGCAGTAAACCTATCTAGATAAATCACCAGCCCCAAAGCCTGGAGAATGCATGCTAAAGAATTAAGGGTAGCGTGTGTGTGTGTGTGTGTGTGTGTGTGTGTGTGTGTGTGTGTGTGTGTGTTTAATTGATAGGGAAATTTCTAGAAGCGCCACAAGAACACAAAGATTCTATCTGGTCCCTTTTGCTGTTCTTCAATTTTTATTAGAAAATAGGCTTATAGGTTTTACTAAGCTATTAGAATGATTTTTCGCAACCCTCCCCCCTTTTTAAGGGAATTTTTTTTTTTTTAAGTAACAGGAAACTGAGATCAGTATTTCATTGCTGTTTCAAGTCTCTCTTTCAATGTATATGTGTATTACTTTGTTATTATTAGACTTTAATTGTAGGGTTGAAAGAGCTCAGGGAATCATCTGATTGATTCTCTGGCACTTTGAAGCCATCACAGATAGCTGAAAAAATATTTTAGTATTTTTCTGGCATTTACTCTGTGCCTTGCCGTGTTTGAAGCACTTCACATCAATTAACTCATTTAGCCCTGACATCCACCCAAAGGGATGGGCACTGTTTTTATTCCCATGTACCATATAAAGAAACTGAAGCACAAAGAAGTTCGGCAACTCTCCCCATAAGGAATGAATCTGGGGCTTGAACCCAGACACCAGAGTCTGTGCTCTCGACCTTTACGTACCGCCTGCCTCTTTCCTTCTCCCATTCCTTCTAGAGTTTCTAATTCTAAGGGTTAATTTTTACTCTCACTTTCCTTTACCTAACGTGGTTTCCTCAGCCTATAGTTTAAGGTTCCTTTTCGGTTTGGGTTTTTTTTTTTTTTTTTCCTTTTTCTGAGCACTTCTCCAGCTTTCCGTCAGTCACTGCTGCTCCATTCTCTCACCTTCCTCCTCGGTGATGTTCTCAACCCTCAAACCATTTCTGAATTCTTAGGTTATATGTCAGGACTAGAAGCTGGTGGCTGTCATAATGACCAGTTCTGAGTAAGATAATATTAATAGTACAGTTACCTCATGGTTCCTCACATATAGCCTCTATTCCTGTTTACTGCATCTTTTTTCTGCTGCATTTGCAAAAGCACGTTATTCATGCCTTAGGTCATGCTATGAGTGATGCCATTTTATGGATTCATGAATAGTCTCAGATTTCCCAAGACCTCCGGATGTGGACTGTAATCCATAAACATGCTCTCCTCTTTGTGGACATCGTATAGCATCTCTTTAGGTGATCTAGGAAAGTTTCTAACTGTGTGTCCTAGGATCTTCTAGCTCTTGAGACACGTTGCTCTTAAGATGTCAAATGTCTAAATCCCCATGATACATACAACTGTCAAAGACAGTTTGGTCGATGGGGACTTTGGACCAGCCGGTGGCACGTTATCCTCCTGGCTGAATCGCAGGGAAGAGAGTAAAGCACAGAGCACCGTCTCCCCTGCCCCCACATAGAGCGCTCCTCACTCCAGTCCCCACACCCCCTCTCCGCTAGGTGGAATCTAGTGGACCCTCCGCCCTTATTGAGGATGAAATCCTGCAGATGAGTTTTCTGCTGCCTAAACCAAAGGTAAGTGTTCCGCGGTCAGCCACTGCTGCTCCATTCTCTCGTGACGTGCCACGTGACGTTGAGTGACCGCTGCCATATTTTATTAAGTCAGGAAGAATTTCACAGGATTACAAGTTGTACCTACAGCGTTTGCCGCCATCCTTACCCTTCCATGGTAATAGTTAACATCTAGAGTCTGAGGTGGCGGGGGGTGGTGGGAAGCAGTCCCCCACATGTGTTTTCTTGGCTGTGCTGCTGCTGGGTTTTGTTGTTGTTGTTATCTCGGGTGTCGCTAGGCTGGATTGTCTCCCCATAAGGGTCCTGACCTCCCTTCAGGAGCCCCCTAGACTCAGGACCCCTGCTGCCACTTTTGACACCATTAGAGCAAGATCTTGACTCCTTTGCCTGTTGACCCTTCTTTGAAAGTGATGTACATGCTTGCTGAAATTGTCCAGTTAGTGCACCCAGATTCCCTATTACCCGGCACGTTTATGTTCCTGTGACCTTCTTCCCAGACCGTGGGAACTTTGGCCAGTGGATTGGAGATGAGGGAGCGTTGTTCCTTCCAGCTGGGGAGCTTAGGTGTTCCCATGGCATCCGTTCTTGCCTGTGTATATCATGATCACACTGTAATTTATCTATTTCCCTGCGAGCCTCCGCTACCTGGCGGAAATTCTCAGACTATGGGCAGGCAGTTCTGGGTCTGGCTTGGTGAGGCTCCCCAGCTCTAGTCTTTGTTTTCCCTCCCTCGTTCCAAATGTCATTCAAGATGGTAGTGTTAGTACCAATCCAAGGAACCTCTTGGTGTTAATAGGCTTTCAGGAATTGGCCGAGAGACTTACCTACTGTACACCTATATGGTTGAAAAAAGTCTAATTTCTCAACAGTGGACTTGGAGCCAAGCTTCTTGGAGCACAGCTGCCTTTAGTCCAGTTCCAACACCTCTGTGTCTTTGTCCCTGTGATGTCTTCCAGCAGTGCCCTTCTCCTGTGGGGCTCCCATCTACCAAATTGTTCTTCACTCCCAAAGCCAGCCAAGAGATTGTCACCTCTGAGAATCTCCCCTCACTCCTCTCCCATCCAGAGCTCACCCCTGTCTTTCACTGGGCTTTTAGTATGCCAAATGCATTTGGCTCTAATTATTTAAAATTACCCAATCTATCTCCTGTGTTGGACTAGAGCTTCTTGAGGCCAAGGCCCATGTCTATTCATTTTGCATTTCTGCTCCTAATATGGTGCCAGGTACATCGCAGCAGCTCAATAACTGGGGAGTTGGATTAGATCCCTTTGTAATAATAGCACTGGGGGAGTGGGAGGGATCATCTGGTGAACAGAATAGGAACCCAAGTGGAGAAAGGGAATGGAGCAGCTCATTATTTCGATGACTCATGGGAGGCTGAATTGAGGGGAAAGATGAGTTTGGGGCAGGCATGCCATCAGGGGATGACACCATACCAGTTTGGCTGGTGGCAGGCCTTCCAGGAGTTCTGGACTGAGATGTTAGCAGAGGTGTGAGGAGAGCTAGGGGCTGTGGGAGTCGTAGATGGAGCCCTGGGAATGGCAGGTTTCTATGGGACACCAAGATGAGAGATGCAGTGTTGGGAGAAGGGGAAGGACCCTGGAGATGATGGGCGTGTTGGAAGGAGGACAGAGATAGCTGGTAACTGGCAGGGGTGGCAGTGGGGAAGGGGCGGGGGGAGGGACGGGGCAGGGGGTCCAGCAGCAACAAGCAGATGTCAGGGAGGGGAGTTGCTGCGACCATGGCAACTCAAGGCGGCCGGCAGTGTCGGGCAGCTGTTGCACTGGACGGACAGTCAGCGGCTGGTGATTGACTTGTATCTTAGGTAGTCATGGGGAGCTAGGGCTGGTAACAGAACCAAGTGACAGGCTTGGCTGAGCTTGCAGGGAATGAGATCATTTGGGACCGTAATGCTGAACAAACAGGATTAAAGGGCGCGTCAGAAACGTAACTTTGTTCTCTCCTTCTCTCCCCGATTCCAACCACTCCGCGGAGCTGGGTTTTCTGTCCCTGCATGAAATCTAAGACAGACTTCACTACTTTACAGCTTCTCTCAGATCAAAGAAAGAAAAAAATCTTTCGGTAACTTTTATCCATAAACACAGTCTTGGTTTAGTAAGGATCGTGTCTGGTCTAGTCCAGTGTAGTAATACAAATTTTTTTCATTTAAAGGTAAAGCTTTTCCCACTCTTGCAGCTCCCATTCGCTGTAGATGTGAAGCCTGTAGTGTGGGAGAGAGTCCCGATGGGCTTCACATCTGCTCTCTCTGCTGCACTCCACGGGCAACTGCAGCTACTTCAGAGTAGATGGGGGAGGTGGGGTTGGTAAAGTGCAGGAAGGTCCTACAGCAGGACATCAGTTTGCCTTGGGTTTCCTGCCATGGCAGATGTAAACCTGACTTGTTCCTTTGTGGGCACTTGTATAAGTTCTTTAGTGGGGAGAGTCTCTCCCTCCTTCATCTCTGTGGCTATCTTACCTAAGTTTTTCCTGACATGGCGGAATCCACCCCTTCTTTCAGCAAGCCTTAGTATGCTGCTGAGGTTTCCTCACCCACCCAGGCATCTTTCACTGAGACTCACGCAGCTCATGTTGACTTGGCAGTACTTATGGGATATCTGGGTGGAAATCCTCTCCTAGCACCTGAGAGAGAGGTGGGAGCTGGACACACAGATGTGAGGGTAAGTGCCGTGTAGATGTTGGCTGAAGTCGTGAGCGTGGACACGCTTGTCCGGGAAGAGACCTGGAGCCTCACACAGACCCGTGTTCCAGAAGCATGAGGACAAGAAGGTGGAAGCCTCTTCCAGAGTGTTGGTTTTACAGAGGGGCAGACTGCATAGGAGTCAGCCCAGAATTATGCCTCTTATCGTGTCCATCTTTTACCAAGAATGTGGAACTTAAAATGCATACGTTTTAATTTTAATTGTGAAAGGACTCTAAACTGTCTTCTTCCTGTTTTGAAAATTGATGTTAATTTTACCTTAGAATTTCTAATTCTTTGAAGATAAGTTTTAACTTTTTTTTTTCCAGTTGTGTATGAACACAGATCAAGATTAGAGAAATCCTTGCAAAAGGAAAGACTTGAACATAAGAAAGCAAAGGAAGGTAAATAAATAATGTAATTCGTGTTCTGTGTTTTTATCATACTCTTCTTTGAAGCATCATGTACTTGCTTTACTATTTTTTTGCTAAGAAATTTGTCAGATCGCCCAAAGTCAGTTTCATTTGGTGGATGGAGAAGGAGATACCAAGCAATATGCTATACATTGCGACAAAATAATTCCTGCTCAAGACTAGATTTAGACTCTTTCATTCAGTTGGTGCCACTTTGAGGTCATTCATGTATTGGTTATATGTATTGCTTCAGAAATAACACACAGTTTTTCTTTGAATATTATCAATGCATACGTTACTAACACCTGACTTCCGTCCACAGGCATCCAGGAAAAGTAACAGCATGTGTTGTCCAGAATATGACAAACGTTATATAAACGTATACGTATACATGTACATTTAGAACGTAATGAATTGATCTTATTGTACAATGTCTTTTAGGTTATACACCTGTTTTCATCTTGTGGTAAAGGCTTTATTGGCACAACTGATTGGTTTGGTTTGAAAAATCAACATTTAGCACAGGTATTAGGCAATGCTGTTGATTTTTATCAGAGTTTTTCTATAAAGCATGGAGCTTATACAGGTTGTGGTTTGAAATTACCTGCATTCTTTTTTTTTTTTTTTTTACATCTTTATTGGAGTATAATTGCTTTAAAATGGTGTGTTGGTTTCTGCTTTATAACAAAGTGAATCACTTATACATATACATATGTTCCCATATCTCTTCCCTCTTGCATCTCCCTCCCTCCCACCTTCCCTATCCCACCCCTCCAGGCGGTCACAAAGCACCGAGCTGATCTCCCTGTGCTATGCGGCTGCTTCCCACTAGCTATCTACCTTACGTTTGGTAGTGTATAGATGTCCATGCCTCTCTCTCGCTTTGTCACAGCTTACCCTTCCTCCTCCCCATAGCCTCAAGTCCATTCTCTAGTAGGTCTGTGTCTTTATTCCTGTCTTACCCCTACGTTCTTCATGACATTTTTTTCTTAAATTCCATATATATGTGTTAGCATACGGTATTTGTCTTTCTCTTTCTGACTTACTTCACTCTGTATGACAGACCCTAGGTCTATCCACTTCATTACAAATAGCTCAATTTCGTTTCTTTTAATGGCTGAGTAATATTCCATTGTATATATGTGCCACATCTTCTTTATCCATTCATCCAATGATGGACACTTAGGTTGTTTCCATCTCTGGGCTATTGTAAACAGCTTACCCTTCCTCCTCCCCATATCCTCAAGTCCATTCTGTAGTAGGTCTGTGTCTTTATTCCTGTCTTACCCCTACGTTCTTCATGACATTTTTTTCCTTAAATTCCATATATATGTGTTAGCATACGGTATTTGTCTTTCTCTTTCCTTACTTCACTCTGTATGACAGACTCTAGGTCTATCCACTTCATTACAAATAGCTCAATTTCGTTTCTTTTTATGGCTGAGTAATATTCCATTGTATATATGTGCCACATCTTCTTTATCTATTCATCCGATGATGGACACTTAGGTTGTTTCCATCTCTGGGCTATTGTAAATAGAGCTGCAATGAACATTCTGGTACATGACTCTTTTTGAATTATGGTTTTCTCAGGGTATATGCCCAGTAGTGGGATTGCTGGGTCATATGGTAGTTCTATTTGTAGTTTTTTAAGGAACCTCCATACTGCTCTCCATAGTGGCTGAACCAATTCACATTCCCACCAGCAGTGCAAGAGTGTTCCCTTTTCTCCACACCCTCTCCAGCATTTATTGTTTCTAGATTTTTTGATGATGGCCATTCTGACTGGTGTGAGATGATATCTCATTGTAGTTTTGATTTGCATTTCTCTAATGATTAATGATGTTGAGCATTCTTTCATGTGTTTGTTGGCAGTCTGTATATCTTCTTTGGAGAAATATGGTCACCTTATCTTTGATAAAGGAGGCAGGAATGTACAGTGGAGAAAGGACAGCCTCTTCAATAAGTGGTGCTGGGAAAACTGGACAGGTACATGTAAAAGTATGAGATTAGATCACTCCCTAACACCATACACAAAAATAAACTCAAAATGGATTAAAGACCTAAATGTAAGGCCAGAAACCATCAAACTCTTAGAGGAAAACATAGGCAGAACACTCTGTGACATAAATCACAGCAAGAACCTTTTTGACCCACCTCCTAGAGAAATGGAAATAAAAACAAAAATAAACAAATGGGACCTAATGAAACTTCAAAGCTTTTGCAAAGCAAAGGAAACCATAAACAAGACGAAAAGACAACCCTCAGAATGGGAGAAAATATTTGCAAATGAAGCAACTGACAAAGAATTAATCTCCAAAATTTATAAGCAGCTCATGCAGCTCAATAACAAAAAAACAAACAACCCAATCCAAAAATGGGCAGAAGACCTAAATAGACATTTCTCCTGCATTCTATTTTTATTTATTCATCTTTTTGGTAAATCTTGAGATTGAAGTGAGATGTTCCGTCTGATTACCTTGGTGTGAGGTAGAAGGAGGGAGAACAGAGGAGGGCAGTGTGGGCTAGGATGTTTCACTGAGATGTTTCAGATAATTAAAATGCTTTGATAGGATTTGGATTTCCCTTGTCTTCAAAAGCAGAGTGATTTTATAGAGCCATCTAGTGGATAATAAAGCCTTAAGAGCATTAAAGATGGTTTCCACGGCTTGATTTCCTTTTCAGGTCCTGAATGATTTTCGTGTGCCATCTAGTGGCTGGCAATAAACCATCTCTGTCCTTAGGTGCACTTCATGTTTTTTTTCTCCTTAATTTCAGGACAGCTCATCACCAAGTACACATTCTAAATGCACTTTTAATCAGTTGGTTATAGTGTGTATTTTGTTGATACAAGATTCACAACTTAAAGGTAAAGAGGAAAATTATATAACAGTTTTTTTCAACTCTTGCTAAAGCATTAAAAGACAAAGTATATAAGTCACCAAGTAGATTGTCTTAAACCTGAAACATTTTTTAGGTCTGAGTAAAGTACGTCTATGTTCTTTTAGATGTCTAAAAATGCCACAGTGAATTAACTTATACTCTATTTTCTCCATTTTGTATTTTCTAGATTTTCTGGTTTATAAATTAGAAGCACAAGAAACACTAAATAAGGGAAGGGTGAGTTTTTTTTTTCCTCCCTTAATTTTTTATTTCACGAAACTTGCAAGAGGGGGAAATATGGTCGCAAAACCTTTTACTCTGTTGATCATTAGGATCGAAGGGCTGAAACACATTTCCCTCCTTCCCTCCCTGCCTTCCTCTCTCCTTTCCTTCCTTCCTTGCCAAGAGATTCTCAGAGGAAGACCTAAAAACTACTCTTTTAAAACCTACCTTCCTTTGTTTATCACATTACTGTGATAGTGATGAATTGGAAATAGCCTTAATGTTCAACCATAAACATAATCTCTTCATAAAGAGATTATTTTTATTCACTTATTTATTCATTTGTAGTCTCTCTTTTCTATAGAATGTGATATTTATTTTAATTTGCCTTTGCAGGACGTTACTGTCACTTGCATAGACATTGCTGTGTAATGTCTGACACGGTACCTGGCCTAGAGTTCCCATGTTCAAAAACGTTTGTGGAACGAATGAATACATAAATGATATTGGCAGTTTAAAAAGTTTTTAAGTCCAAATTAACTGGAGAAAAACAAGTTTTTCTCTTACTCTAAGAAAAATATGTAAGCATTGGTTGAATAAAGCATTGGTGTTTTGGGGTATTAAAACTGAGAAGAGTCTGTTCCTTGAATAACTAGGAGGCTGTCAGCTTTCGACTCTTACCTGCTTTTAAAAGCCCTAGCCAGAACTGTGTGTATTCTGTTGTGCATTTTGTAATGTAATTTATTACAAATTAAAATGGCAAAGTGATAAAATAAAATGATAAAGCAAATAAAATGATAAAATGCAGTTCATTTTAGAAGCTGCAAGAATATGAAAGAAAGAAAGAATTGAGGCTGTGCTTGTACCGGTGACGGGTAAAGCAAGGAGTGGGGCACATAAGATAGAACACCACAGCAGCCTGGGGAGAGAAGAGTTTCAGGTGGTTTGTGGTTTGCACACTCACTGGTTATGGTTGCCCAGGGCTGGACTTGTGTGAGCTCCAAAGGTGAAGATGCTCCACTGGCACACAGAGACACGCTCCTGGAGCGCGTGCTTCAGCCATAGGTGTAGGCTCAAGTTTTGGTCCTGGCTCTGCTACTAAAGGAAATGTTTGCCCTGGCCTGTTCCTTAGCCTTTCTTGTTTCTCACTCTGTGAGTTGGATTCTAGCTGGGTAAAGTCACGTATGTAGAATTTCTTACCCGCTGAAGCTCGAGGCAGGAAAGTGCCTTTTCTCTCCCTTCCCGGAAGCCATGCGAAGCTTGTGAGGCCTGGTTTATCTCCTTTTCCCGTTGGAGCACCGGGCACAATATATCAGCCATGTGCGGTGCTGCATCTCAGGACAAGATCCCCTGTGCCTCTGGCCTCAGTTTTTCTTCTCAGTATGAGAGTGGAAGTAAATCACCTCCAAGGGCCCTGTCAAGCTGCTGTTTCATAATTCCATGTCCTGATTTTTCATTATTAATGTCTAGCAAACTTAGAGGAATGTGAAAACTTCATTTCTGCTATTAAGTAAAGAGATGGCCTCAGAATTGTCCTGTTTCGAGCTTAGAGTTCATTTTCACTTAACACAAGTGAAATGAGTGAAATCCTTCCATTAAGCCCTTTAAGCTCTGGTTAGCAAAAGAGCCAAATTTGTTATTTTTGTGTTAACTGTTTGCTTTTCAATTTACAGCAAGATTCTAATAGCAGGTACAGCGCGTTGAATGTCCAACATCAGATGTTAAAGGTGAGTAATTTAAAGTTGTTCTTCGTGAGTGAATCAAAGGATTAACTAAGTAACTTAAGTGATCAAGGAAAGTTTACAGAAAGTTGATTTGTATTGTGATATGGTATATTAAAGTCATTTCTGGCTAAAAGTGATATATAATTATAATGCTCCATCATGTTTATCACCTGATTACAAAGAACATATTTAGCTCATTACACATTTTATAAATCAGGCTCTCTGGTCACCTAATTTTTAATTTTGTTCTCTATCTTTTAAGGATTTTTGTTTGTTTTTTAAATCTAATTTCTCAGAGTCGTTTTTCTTAGAGATTTTCTTTTATCTTAGTCACGCTGGAGGCAGTAGAAGTATTAAAATGCTCCCTTCCTGTTACTAATGTGCAATAAATGTTCTGCCTACCACAGGAGCACACTTTATGTTTAAAGATTCTCCTTCCTTGGTTCTTGGATAAAACTCATTATTGTGTCAGGAAAATTGAAAAAAAGAGAGAGAGAGAGACATGCATTATTTCTGTTCAGGCCAGAAGAGATGAGCAGCAGACATTATGCCACCCTGCACAGCAGGGAAAAAAACCACGCCACTGTCTTCAGCCCCTACCCTCCAGCTTTTTGTTTGGTGTTGTGTTTTCTCCTATATCAGTAGGGCATATGCTTTTTATTGAAACCGGCATCTTTCCTATTATCAAGAAAGCAATACATGAATTAAAGCAGACCACCCTTTCATATTAAGCATTTGGAGACTGTAGAATTTATCTAGATTGTGGTTACAGTGTTATAATCAGGAGTAGTATAAGTAAGAATCATTCTATAAACAGTCGATTTATTACTTCCCCCAAACGGAAAAAAGTCTTTTTTTCCCCCCTTCTTTAAACTGGGTTACCAGGAAGGCTGAAAATCAAAGAAAGGAAATAAAAAATGTTGCTGGGAAAACATCGGATTGAAAGAGGCAGTCTAGAGTATCCATGGAGGGGTAATTTTTTCGTTAGCTTTACCCTGTTTCCACAGTAACTTGAGTCCCTGGGAATTTCCCCAAATCCCTTCCTTTTCCATCTCTCATGCAAACTTCCAACTTCTTGTTTTTCCCGTTAATGTTAAAAATTCAGGAGAAAATTATTTTTGGCCATGATCCCAAACTATTCATTTGGAATGGAAGGGAAATGGAAGGGAGCTGCACAAATTCAAAGCAGTCTGAGGAAAACGAAGCCTGCTTCTTCGTTTGTGCTGACTTTCTGGCAAGAGAAAGGCTACGCTATCGAGAGACAGATTCTGATATAATTTAGAGAATGTACATCCCTGCTAAAGTTTTCATCTTTGCAGAGTCAACATGAGGAGCTAAAGAAACAGCACAGCGACTTGGAAGAGGAACACCGCAGGCAAGGAGAAGACTTCAGTAGGACATTTAATGACCACAAGCAGCGATACCTGCAGCTGCAGCAAGAGAAAGAACAAGAGCTTTCTAAGCTAAAAGGTATTTGGAAACCTAATTAGTCAGTGTGCATGGAAATGAATACTCATATTAACGTTTGAATAGAAGAATAGACTTTTGTTTTATTTTGTTTGTTGCTTGCTGATTGATTACCTTACATGTGGTCCTTTACCAGTTACTTCTTACTTCTTTATGAAGTTTCACACTTATCTCTTTGGGTTTGTTTAGGGAAACAGAATAGAATACTTAGTGTTTCTCAACGGGGCACATTGGCCATGTTGGGCAAGACAGTTCTCTTTTTTTAAGTGTGTTGTGAGACATTTAGCATCTCTGACCCCACCCACAAAATGCCGTCAGTGCTCCCCAGTTACAGTGATGCATTTCCAAATCTCCACAGGGGCATAAAGACTCCCTGTTGATCGCTAATAGTAGCTTCAAAAAGCTCAGGCTCTGGAGTCAGACTGCCCTGGTGAATCTTGGCCTCTTCAATGACTAGTTTATATATGACCACAGGCAAGTTGTGTAGCGTAAACCGTCCTCATCTGTAAAAGCGGGATATTCATAAAAAGTATCAACCTTGTAGAGTTGGTATGAGGATTACATTATGCAGAGCACCTAGAACAGTTACTGGTACGTGGTAGACCTTCAATCTATATTAACCACCACCAGCATCAGCATCAGGTATTTTCATAGTAATGTGGAACAAAATATATCACTTCTGAGTACATGTGAGTTCTGGAAAAGGGCAATAGCATATTCTACAATCACCTATCCAGGTACTAAATAAGTCTGAAGTGTGAGATTTGGTTTAAAAACATACATGGTGCTTGCGGAAACACGGGTGAAATCCTGGTGTTTGCAAAAACACGGGTGAAATCCTGGTGCTTTGCAAAAACACGGGTGAAATCCTGGTGCTTTGCAAAAACATGGGTGAAGAACAATTTCCTGGTTTTATATAAAATGTCATCATAGAAAGAAATCATGTGAAGGGTTCTTTGGATTTTCTATACTTTTTTTTTGCAATGTTTTGTCTCGAAGTGTTCCAAAATAATAGGCTAATAACAGTATTCCAAAATAATAGGAATACTTTGTCTGTAAGTATTCCAAAAAAGCACCTGGGAGTTAAATAGCCACTGAGGCAGTTTACAAAGGGTTGAGATGGTCTTGATGGAGCCAGATGTCAGCAGAATGATACCCAAGAGATGTAGACATGTAGGGGCCTTGGCTTGTTGGTGGTGAGCCGGGTGGTGAGGAGTCAGTAAGATAGCAAAATAGAGAAAGGAAGAGACTAAACACTGAAAGCCCTTACAAAGGTGGTAAAAGGAAGAGAGAACCAGAAGACTCCAGTGCGCAGACAGCACTTGCCACCCTGGGGATGCTACACCTTTGTGTGGTGAAGGAGGACGTTTGACTTGTAGGATCCACTGTTCAGCATTTTCAAACCTGAGCCAAGCTGAGGAAATATATTTAATTATATTGTTATGAAGGAGATCCATTAAGGAGTGAGAAGTAAAGTTTTCTAGGTGTCTGACCTTGGCATGCTTTACATAATTTAGTTCATTCAATTTTAGTAATAGCCCTAAAAGGCATATTATCTTGTGTCTACTCTATAGTTACTCCTTTCTTTGAAGCCAAGTCCATGTATAGTAAAATGTTAACAAGAAATCAGAACCATGGAAAATACTTGTCTGTGAGTTCTACATACTCAGATAGTTCAAGCCTGATGGCCTGGAACCCAGAACAAAAGTAGAAATACAGCAAGTGATAGGGCTCTTGTCATCAGAAGAGAGAATCTACCAATACCTTGGTGGGTGAGGGAGCGATAGAGAGAGACAGATGGAGACAGAGGGCAAGAGAGAGAGAGAACGGTATTTTTGATATCAATTAACTTTTGGAAGAAGTTTCTCAGAGAGACTTCAAACAACTTAATGTGACAGTGCCTTTGATGACACTTTGATAAGTGATTTTCACATCAGCACTTTTGTTTGATTATGGTCCCTGATAGTAAATTAAAGATAGATGCATCATGGTAGACGCGGGTCTGTAGCGGCAAACCTATGACGTGTGTAGTCCGAGTAGTCTTTGGCAGGTTACTATGACACGAGGAGGGAGTTTAGAATTTAGAATATGGATAGCTATGAGCTGATAGCATATATAAACTTAGATGATTATTCTTCCCATTATCGTTATAATAATAGCTGACACTTAACAAATGTTTTCCATGTGACAGTACTGGGGGAAATTCTTTGTACAGGTATCTTATTTAAGTCTCATAGCAACCTGCAAGGTAGGCATTATATTTAGTCTAATTTAACAAGTGAAGAAATTGAGGCCTGCTAAAGTTAGGTAACGTGCTCAGGGTCACACAGCAAAGGCACAGGAGACACCGTCATTAAGGTTATAAACTGAATTCCTTTAAAAGTCAGCCAAGTTCGAGTATTTCAAGTGCATGTGTGCCTGTGTGTAGACTGAGGGCCCATCCAGCCGATGACACACTTGTGGTCCTCTTCAATTGCCACAGTGTCCCGTTTTTGTTTTGTTTTGTTTTGTTTTGTTTGCTGTACGCAGGCCTCTCACTGTTGTGGCCTCTCCCGTTGCGGAGCACAGGCTCCGGACGCGCAGGCTCAGCAGCCATGGCTCACGGGCCCAGCCGCTCCGCGGCATGTGGGATCTTCCCAGACCGGGGCACGAACCCGCGTCCCCTGCATCGGCAGGCGGACTCTCAACCACTGCGCCACCAGGGAAGCCCCCACAGTGTCCTGTTTTGACCTTTGAGAAAATCCGGTATGACATGTAGGTGGACAACCCAACCACTGGCCACATTTCCCACCTTGTTCTTGATCTCTCCCCAAACCCAATCACGAAGCCAGTGCCCGGGGATCAAGCAGGGACTCTAGTGGAGTGAAAGTGGACAGAAAGTATGAGGCGGGATGGTGACTGGAACTTTCCTTCTGTGCTGAGGGCCACCCTGGAGACATAAAGTTCTGCCTGCAGCAAGTGGCTGCCACTTTGGGGACGGTTTGCCCAACACAGTGCAGGTCCACACCTGCTGCTGTCCCAGCATAATTCTTAACAGCACCCCTTTCACTCTCAACAGTATCTCCCGTTGGAGATGAGTCATTATGGTCACGCAGCCACCATTTAACTTCTGCTGAGTGCTGTCACATGAGAACTGGCCTAATGTTGCCAGAATCTTATTAGACCCAGATTCTTGATTTTTAAATGGTGACAGCTCTTCAAATGTGGAAGACACTCTGTGTAGGCCAACACTGCAGGGGCCGAAAACAATGTTTGTGTGTTGTATTTAGCCCAAGCGCTGCCAGTTCATACCATCCAGATACTGAAAATGTGGGAAAGTTAGCAAGAGGTTGTTCCCCGAACAGTGGAGCTTGTGGTTCAGGAGGTTTTAAGACTTCACTCTGTTTGCTCCAGTCTCACATGGTAGCCCTGGAAAGAACTGTCCTATAGCTATTGGAGGGAGAATTTGGATCCGTCAAGAACTCAATGGTGGGAGAAAGAAAATATATTTAGAAGTTTTGAGCAGATGGGGTGTCTCTCTGTCTCTTATTTATTTCTTGAGTTGCTTTTGTAACTGAAATACCTTTTGGGGACTGTGGAAATTATTCATGCTATGAGAAATGTGGTTTTGCTTTTTGATAGCCCTGTTTTTAATTTGTGAAGAGATCAAAATCTTAGATGACCCCTACCCATTACATTTCATTCCTAAGGGTTTGCTTATTAACAGAAACATTTCATTTTTAGCACAGGACTAATTAACAGTCCTTAGCTTCTACGACGTGTAGCTTGTTTAAATGTATTGAAACCACTGAACCAGATTGTATTGGGTTGTCCAGCTGAATCCATGCCACATCCCAAAATGGTATAGGTTTTGTTGATTTGGAATATGGTACTGTCAAAGGTCAAAACGATCCTAGAAAAAGTTATGTGAGGCTTTAGATGTGAAAATAATAGAACCAAGAGCCCAAAAGGCCCAGGGCTTTACGCATGATTTCCCTTTTTCTAAAATAGAATCCGTGTACAATTTGAGAGAAGAGAACAGACAGCTGAGGAGAGCGCATCAGGACATGCACACACAGCTGCAAGATGTCAAGGTAAAAAAAACACCCAGCATTTGACTGTTTAGTGTTTGCCTGCTTTACTTTGTAGATTGACCTTAAAAGTCGTTCCCTATTTGACATGCTTTACAATGCACACTGTTATTTTGGGCTTTGCATAAACCGGACCAGGCCCAATACTTTTACCATTTCTGTATCATAAGCTAAACGATGGTCTGGAAATCCCAACATTTCCATTAGTACTGAAATGATTCTTTTGCTAGATGGTTCAATCTTAATAAGCTTTTTTTTTTTTTGGCAATACAGAAATACCTTTAATATCTTAAGTGAAAAATAAGTACATGAAGTAGAATTCAGGCTATTATGATAGCTATATACAATTATGTAGAGAAGACCGAAAGGAAACATATAAAATCGTTTGTAACTTATCTAAGGATAGTGGGATTATATATTTCCCCATCTATTTTTCAAATATTCTGCACTGTTGTTATAATGTTTTTATAATAAAAATGTTAATTCAAATATTATTAATAATATTTTTCACTTATTTCCAGTATGGCTGTAATGTTGCAGGTTTGTTAGATTAATAAGCTTTTTATTTACAAAGGTTTATTAATAACAGGTATTTTTCTTTGTGTGTTGATTTCACTGTAAGTGATTGTGATATTTGGGTAGCACATTTTAGATTGTGGAATACATTAATCATAGTCTTCCCTCTACAAAGATTTTGGAACTTAACAAATACTGCACAAACAAACAAAACAGCAAGCAAGCAGCATCTGGGTGCTCATGCCACTGTCTGCCCAAGAGGAGTTTGTCCTAGAATGTTAAAACTCAACCTGTAAAATTCTTTTCTGTGTAGCAACAGCATAAGAATTTACTCTCCGAGCATGAACAACTTGTAGTGACTTTGGAAGACCACAAGAGTGCACTAGCTGCTGCACAGGTTAGAAGGGTAGCGGCCTCTCTGGGTTCTTTTTAAGTCTGCTTAACATTTCTGAATTCCTCTGTGCGTGTAGTCTCTTAAAGGCCAGCCTTCACTGAGTTCCTTAGGACAGAGCTTTCCTGATCCTGAAGATCATGCATGCTTTCAAAACTCGATCAAGAGAATATTAAATAAACCTTTGATTTTTTTTTTTTTTTTGCACTGGCAGTGTGGTGCATATTACTTTTTCTACCCTCCTCCAGCCCCTGCATGCAGTAGTCTAATACTTGTTTCAGTCACAGAAATTATCCCACATATGTGGTCTTTTGCCACCGTGTGACCTGTATTAACGCTTGCTATATGATCTGTAGGATTTTATGATGCTAGCTACCTAAATAAATTATTGTCAAGCTCTATATTTTATTCCTCCCTCCCTTGCTCCCAGCTTTACAGCCCGCACACACTGCTTTGGGGACTAGGCTTATGTGTTGTTTGGTCAAATTACAGGAAATAAGAAGAGCTCTCAAGTCAATAGAGAAGGAAAATGAGGGTCGTAAGCTTCATTTGTTCAAAGCCTAGAACAGTCCTCGGCACAAGGCAGGCCCTCAGTAGACACTTACTGAATGAACAAGTGAACAAATACAAGTGTTGGAGAGCTTATTAAAGTAATACCACATTGAGTGTTATACAGCTTTCTAGTCGAAGCAAAGAAATAAGAATGGCTAGTTTAGTTGCTATGTCTTCTTAATCACCGGTCTTCACTTTTCTTCTCTTGGAAGAATTAAAAGAAAAGGGCAAAGGAAAACCAACTATCTGTGCTTACCAGGAGACCATGTATTATCTTTTGTCTTTATAAAATTATTAATAGAATCATATGCTGGGCCCTGATTCATCTCAGAGGCTGTAGCATCTGTGTCTCTGGGACCCTTTTTCAAGGCAGTCATTGATTATCTCCCTACAAAACTGTAGCTGTGTGGTAATTTTTTTCCATGGGTATAAATTAAATTGACTTTAGAGGATATTATTACATTCAAAACCTTCTTTATAAAATTTTTACCAATTATTATTATTTTCTGTGAGGCTGCTTTTCATACTGAAAAATATGACAAACCAATTTGAATATTCTATGTACTATAATAGCCATAAATATTAGACTAAGCAACAATTTGAAAATTCAGAAAAATATAAGTAAAATAGTTCATTTAATGACCAAAGCCAGATTCTGTCGTAAGCATCCTGGGAGTATTGCCGACAAGGTTTTGCAACAGAAAAAATATTTTTATTTAACTTACATATAATTTTCTATTTCTTTCAATAGCTTTTTGGTTCTTTTGGGTGGGGCCTCCAAGTTTCTCCTGCTCTTTTACCTCCGTATTAAAACTTTCCCCAGAGCTGCTCAGAAAACAACTGCTATTTCAGGCATCTACGTCTCTCATGTAAATCATCTTATGAGATTCTGTCTTGACAACCTGATTTTTTTCTTTTTTTTTTTGCGGTACGTGGGCCTCTCACTGTTGTGGCCTCTCCCTTTGCGGAGCACAGGCTCCGGACGCGCAGGCTCAGCGGCCATGGCTCACGGGCCCAGCTGCTCCGCGGCATGCGGGACCTTCCCGGACTGGGGCATGAACCCGTATCCCCTGCACCGGCAGGCAGACTCTCAACCACTGCACCACCAGGGAAGCCCGACAACCTGATTTTTAAATGGAATAATTAAGGGCGGGAGAAAGCAGGAACAGAGTAGAATTTGAGAGTTTACAATTTATCAGGGATTATCATAATGACTTTATGTACAGAATTTTATTTACTATTCACAACCTACTGAGTCATATAATACTGTATCCTTTTTATATCTAAATAAAGTAAGGTCAAAAAGGAGTACTGTAGCTGGCCCCAAATCATTGCCCAGAACCAAGCTGGAAGCTTAGGGACATCAAAGTCACACTTAACTCTTCAGCTGGAATTTGTGGAGACTCCCTGTATCACAGTTACCTGGGCCTTGCTCCAGACCTACTGAATCATCATTTCTAGGGTGGGGGGTCCAGGAGCCTGCATTTTTAACATGATCCTTCCATAATTTAACATGATTCTTAATGCACGCTAGTATTTGAGAACCACAGCATTGCTGCCTTCAAAGGTTATGTATCTAGGAGGAGGAGAAAGAAAAAAAGACTAGAATATTTATCTTATTAAAAGTATCATTGTGTGGATGTCATCTTTTTTTCTTTGACCTCCAAAGTTGGTTTGCAAATGTTTGGTAGATTTCTGGGCTAAGGGCCATTGTTAGCCGTTTGGCATGCCTTTGTTCAAATGATAAAGAAGCACTCCCCTGAGACAGATTTAGCAAGCAGACTTCTTCACCTCTGTGTGAATTAGAAAAAGGCAGAAAAGGGGTGGGAGAGCACTGTACAGGTGCACAGCTGTGGCCGCAGGAGCACGACTCACCAGCCTCGACTCCCCGTCTGCTGTGCACACTGAGGGCAGCGGCCCTGGCCAGCAGGCTCTTTCTTTCAGAAGAGATTTCTGGGTTCTTTGTGTTCATGGAGTATGTGTTTACACACACAGTATTTCTGTTTTAGGGTTACGGTGTTGGTGCATATGATGAGCTAAGTATAGTCTCTTGGTTTTCCTACTTAAAGTGTTTGATTTTTTCCGTCTTTCTAGCTTCTTGTATTAAAAATATCACACACACACACACACCCTATCACATATACACACGGGTACACACATATGAGTATATGAGTATATTCTAGGCCTATGCCTTCATTAGTGCCTTTGTTGCTCTAGAAGAAAAGGACATTCAGAATTGAAGAATAAAAATCCAGCCTCATTTCATGCCTATGCTATTGCTTTCCAAAACTGCAGAGCACAACACAGGAAGCGCTCTGGAGAGGAAGGGACCCTTTGTGAGCACGTATTGACTGGAAGAAGAGGGTGGCCTGAGTGATTTTACATGTATATTCAGTTACTTATTTGAAGCCTATGGTTCTTTTCTGCTGAAAAGTATTACTCAGACCATATTGGTAAAAGATAATCTGCACTTATATTTACATAATTGTGCAATTTTAAAATAGAGTTTAATGTCATAAAACTGATTGCATAGCTGTCTTACTTTTAATAATGATATTTAGACTAGAAATTTATATATAAAAATCCTGACTTAGTTTAATGTAGCACGGGAAACTAACATCTGTCTTAGATACTTTTTCTCTATTCCCTTTAACTCTAATTTGCATGTGCTTATAAATGGTTGAGCATGTCCAAGTAAGTATAGCTAATGCATGGAAACAGTCTGCGTATTCTTCCTTTCTTGCATTTAGGTATAATATTTTTGTCCAGTCTTCCAGTGAACCATCTATGAATGATATCCTTTTCCCTCCTCAAATTGTGCAATTTGCATCCAATTGTGCAATTTGTATGCAGACTCAAGTTGCAGAATATAAACAACTGAAAGACACTCTGAATAGGATTCCAAGCTTTCGAAAACCAGAACAAACAGAGCAGCAGAATATTACCCAGGTGGCACATTCTCCACAAGGTGACAGCGCAACAAGGGACAAGTTACCTGGAGAGCCTCGGGAGGTAAGAGGCATGAACTGGTCATCTGTGGTCAGGTTGCTTTCCCTGTCAAGCTGTCCTCAGGTGAACTGCTCTAAATATTGCCAGCTCTAACTGCAGAACACCGGTTCTCACATTTTAGCATATATCAGAGTCCCTAGCAGGGCTGTTAAAACAGGAATAACTGGGCCCCAGCCCACAGTTTACAGTTCAGTGAATTTGGGGTGAGGCCTGAGGATTTGCATTTCTAGCTGATTTCGCTGGGCTGGGGACGCACACTTTGAGAACTGCTGTTCTGTTTCCTGGAAAAGACTGAACTAGTTTTGTCTTTCTTCATGTGGGTATATTTGTTTGAAAGGAGCTGTCATGTCTGAATATTTTAGGGGTTTTTTTTTGGGGGGGGTAGAGTGAGAAGGTTAAATGATCATGAGGATATTATATGACAGTCAGCCCACTTAAGTATTAAAGCTGATAATATATTTGAACTTGATGCTGTACTTGGTCCATACAAAATATGTCAAAGTTCGTATTATATAGCCTTCATAAAACTACAAGAGTATAAGTGCTAGTCACAGAATCCATTTTTTGTATTCCTGTTCTTCATAAAATTAAGCCTTGTTGCTTAAGAATATCTCCCAAGTGAAACATCAAAAGTGGTGTCGCCCATATGATTAATTCTTACAGAGTTGTTTATGCAATCACACCTGTAATAAAAATGGCAAGTATGATTATCTTTCCCCCGACAAAGTCGTTTTAAACAGTGAATGTTTGAGAAGACTTTCCCCAACCCACCTTCTCATCACCTTATGGGAATAATTAAGTTGAAGTGAGTGGACTTCGTTTGAATCTTCAGTCTGAGCAAAGCATTCCTTCACAGGTTCTGTATCCCCCTGGATGCTTGTTCTTTGTCTGGGTCTTATGTTGCTCCTAACTTAAGAAAACACAACCAGAGCCCTGGTGTGGAAATTGGTTCTATTCTCTATCTAAGTTTAACTACCAGTTTACTGGATTAAGCTTTTAAAGACTCAGACTTTTTAGTTCTTCCATCTGGGAGGTGGAGATAATAGTCATCTGCTCTAACCTTTCTCACGGGGATGTTGTGGAGATAAGTGACAGGTGTTGGAAAGCACTTAGGGCCCTTCAGAGAAATATTTCCTGTAAAGCCAGGGCAGTATCAATTCAAACTTGTCAGGTATGCAAGGACTTGGTAAAATGTACACCTCCAAAAGCCGTCCTCAGATGTCTGAGAAAGGACTTTTTCCCTTGGCTTATTTGTTTATGTATACAATCCAGTTTCTAAGTTATGTTTCTGCTAATTTAAGAACAGGGCTTCACATTTATTTCAATTATGGGACAGCAACCTGACCAAAGAAAGTATTCTTTCTGCTAAAGAAGGTTGGTGGGAGGGAGGAAGGACAGTGACACATTTTCCTATTGATATTATACCATCTCTCTTTTGCCTCTCTTTTCTAAGTGATGAAGACCGTATAGAAATCTCTGAAACTTGCAGAGAAAACTGATTTAAATCAACCAGTTTTAGAAGAGGAGTTCTCTGTGAAAAGACACATCTTTTTTTTTTCTTCAGAGTTTTCTGTGTTAATAATATAAAGTACTCACAAAAGACTTCCTCTGGTTTACAAAGAAATACCACTTTAATACATCAGAAATGTTTAATTGTACCTGATTTAATGGGCACTATTATAGCCAACATATGGGTGTCCATTAGTAATGGCATTCTTTTTTTTTATATTTGCTAACAGAAAACAAAGCTAGCTCATCCTCTATTTGATCTTATCCTTTTCTTTTCATATAATTATTGAAAACAAAATTTACCTTGAAGAAAATTACGTATTTGATCACTTGAAGTATGAGGGTTTTTCCCTTTGTATTCTAAGGGAGAACAGGAGTTAGATTGCTTTTGAGGGTAGGGTCTACTGAGATGTGGTCACTTATAGGCTTTACTTTTAGGTTATTTACGGTATTCTTTCCACGATGAAATTTTGCTTACGTTGTCTCTATTTTGTAGGTGAGATCACACAGTGAGAAGAGTTAAGTGACTCCACTGCAGCCATACCTTTCAGTCAGGACTCTATATTTCTAGACTCCAGGATTTTGCTTATGTTGTAACCCCGTAGACATGGTAATAAAGAGATTCTATCACTGCTTTCGAAATAGAAGAGTGTCATTTCCAGTGATGTGCTTGGCCTAGGTGTCCCGAAATAGCGAAGTGTGGCAGAACCATGAAGCAGTCCCTGGAAGAACGGAGGAAACAGAACCTTACCCTCCCACCCAGAAGGAGGCAGGATTCCAGGCGCCCGCAGAACTGACCCGGCGAGAAGCGGGCCGCGAGGAGCCCGAGGGGCGGCCGGCGGAGGAGGAGCACAGGAGGGCCCTGGAGGAAGAGGCGATGGAGCAGGTCGGGCAGGCCGAGCACCTCGCGGAGGAGCACGACCCATCGCTGGAGGAGCATAGGAACCGGGAGTGGGCGGAACGGCGTGAGCGGAAGGAAGCCAGGCTCCTGGAAGGGCAGGCTCGCGCTGGGGTACGAGGTCATCCAGCCAGTTGCCTGGGATAAGGGGTGCGCCTTTGTGTCTACGTGCAGTTGACCCTTGAGCAGGGCAGGTTTGAACCTCACGGGTTCACTCCTACCAGGATTTTTTCAGTAGTAAAGACTGCAAGATCCGCGGTTAGTGGAACCTGCACGTGGGGAACTGCCCAGAGGAGCCCCTATAGGGAGGGAGGCTATGGAGGAACCCTATATACAGGGGGCCGACTGAAAGCTGTAAGAAGATTCTCCACTGCACGGAGGGTCAGCGCCCCAGCCTCCCACACTGTTCAAGGGTCAGCTGTGTTAAGGAAAAAGCCCTCGTGTATAACAGTCTATAAAATAAAATTGGGGTGATCTTGCTAAATGTTACATGTACCTATTTAAATGTTCTTTTGTGATGTTAGTAGCATAGCTACCTTATCCCAGAAAGACGGTTGGGGAAAAGAGAAGGTGCTATGCATGTATGTATTGTCTTTGTCAAGAGTGTGCAGTGAGAGAGACTCAGTCACACCCCTTTAACCGAGTAGGAGAGTAGATGGGCACCTCATCCCGCACCTTCCAGTCTGTGCTCGAGCCCCGTGGGCATCTTGAGGCCGAGAAGTGACGCATTTTCTGTGGTCAAGGGTACTTTTCTCCCTGTTCACTTACTTACTGTCAAATCCTATGTTGGCTTTTGCACGCTCACCTTCAGGGTGGTTAGCAAGTCATCAGAAAGTTGACTTAAGGACGTGCCACTAGGTGAGTGAGTGTGTTTAACCAGTCCCACTGAGCACTCCCCTCTCACATAAGTAAGACTCATAAAAACATCCATTATTATTATTATAAATGAGACTTTAAAAGAACTGAAAGCAGCCCTGAGTGCAGCCAGGTGTACCTTCCTTACACAGCCTCGAAGGTGATACCTGACGGTAGGCTACCTGGCCCTTACATGGACGCTGGTCACCTTTTATTTATAGCTCTGAAGCTTTGTTTGGCCTCGAACGTTCCAAGACTTCAAGCCGCTAGAGGCTTTGGCTGGGCAGGTGTGAAGGCCCCCCTGCGGGTGCACTCTTAAATTGTTGCAAAGGTGGCATGAAGAAGCCTCTCTCCCAGTCTTGGGTCCTTCATAGCTTTCCTCAAAGGTAATTCCCCACTAGGTTTAATTTCCCTCAACCATGCACCCTGTTTCCTTTGGTGAGAACTGTGTGGACTTGTATTAGTTGGGAGAGGGGGGCGGAGGAGGGAGTGGTAGACGGCTTAATGGAAGCAGAGTAAGAATTCCTGTATCAGGTTTTCCTTTAATCAGAAAGTTCTCTCTTCTCATCCATTTTTGGTTTCTTTGAAGAAAAACGGTTCTCTGCTTTTCCACCCTAATCTGAAATTTGACTTGTTTTGGCTCCGCTTAGCCTGAGATTAGTATATGCATTGCGAGAGTTAATTAGCTTCCCTAGGTCTTTAGGCTTCATGGGAAAGCCTTAGCCTCAGCCTCAGCTCACAAATCGCCCCATTTAGTCTGAGGTTATTACGTGCCCACATATACCAGAGCCTTCTGAGCATAAATTTAATTAGGGTTGAAACATTTCTTCTGTTGCGTCCTCCTCCATTTGAGAGGGAGCACATTAAAAATCTGCCTTAATGCCAACAAATGGAGAAGACCAGTTGCTGAAAGAAGCCAAGGGTGATTCAGAGCGTTGGTAGACAGGAGTGGAGTCCAGCCGCGGGGTGGCTTTGGACCATTATGACAGTTGACCTGACAGATAGGTGTTCACAAACCAGCCCTGCCTTCTGCGCGTGTCGCGCGAAAGGGACGAAGGGAGGACCCAGGGGACCCGACAGTTCTTGCTCTGCAGCGACTCTCTGTTCCCCAGGTGTATCCCTCGGGCAAGCCGGTCGCCAAATTCCAGTCGCCGTATGAGGAGCAGCAGAGGCTGGCAGTGCGGCGGGTGGAGGAGGCCCAGCGGCCGAAGGAGCGCCACGAGGCCCCGCCCCAGCAGAGGCTGCAGGGGCCCTTGCCGCACCAGCACCAGCCGCAGCTCCTCGCCAGGGAGACGGCCCAGCAGAGGCAGGCTGGGCTCGCCGAGGGCCGGCCGCAGCGCCCGGAGCAGACACGGTAGCCTCCTGATGGGCCTAGGCAGCCCGCCTCTGGCGTTCACAAGCAGGATAGAGACGGCTTCCTGTATTTGTTACCCGTGAACTTGAGGGGCTCCTGTTGCTCGTGTAGCTGAGGCAGAACCACTACCTGAAAACTACATTCCAAACATTGAATTTTCAGAATAATCAACATTTTTTTCCCCTGCTTAAAAATGACAGTGTAGGGCTTCCCTGGTGGCGCAGTGGTTGAGAGTCCGCCTGCCGATGCAGGGGACATGGGTTCGTGCCCCGGTCCGGGAAGATCCCACATGCCGCGGAGCGGCAGGGCCCGTGAGCCATGGCCGCTGAGCCTGCGCGTCCGGAGCCTGTGCTCTGCAATGGGAGAGGCCACAACAGTGAGAGGCCCGCGTACCGCAAAAAAAAAAAAAAAAAAAAAAAGACAGTGTATGTCTCAAAATAACCTATCAGGTTTTGTGCTAACTTCATTTTATTTTATCATTTGAAAGGTATTTTATCTTTTATAAGGCATGTTTTGAAAGTATCTGGAATCTTTATTAAACCTAATTGGATAAGTTTAAGAAATATTTTTATGGCTTTTCAAAAAGTGTCGAAAAATTCATTGATAACTCTCTTTAAAGATAAATGACTTATGTCAAACTGTGCTACTTAATTTGTGTCCCTGAGGTGATGATTGTTTGTTTCCCTTGCAGGCAGCAAGCTCGTTATGATGCTGTAGATAATGATGTTGTTCAGGGAGCAGAGGACCAGGGCGTCCAGGAAGAGGAAGGAGGTGGTGAGCTTCTTAGATGATGAATGTTTTAATAAAACTGCTTGGTAATATATAATATCAACTCAGAGTTACATGTGTATCTGCATACTCTCTGAAAGTAGAGCGTTCCTGTGAAACCTTTTGTAAACCGAAATGGTGTAAAGCAAAGAAGCCATTACCATAGGACACATCTTGCTAAGGGATACACAGAGTAAATCGAGGTAAAGCACAGGTGCTCACAGGCACAGTTCAGAGTTCTGGGGGCTGATGCTGAGCCGCTGAGTGTAGGTCCTGGGGAAGGAGCTGGACGGACGATGCCACTCTCACTGCTCTGCTCTGGGTGTGTACAGTCTCCACGAGACTCTCTCTCTCTCTCGCTGCAGAACCAACACTAGTCGCTATTTTTGCTTTTCACCTTTTTCCATAACATTGGTAATCCTCTTCCGAATTCTTTCGGTTACCCAAAACAGGTACTAATGTAGGTCTTTCGGAAAAGTGAGGTGACATAAAACGAACTTTCAAAAAGCGGAGGATACCTGTACGTACTACCATCTGTCTTTTGTTGTTGTTGGTATGCTTTTCTGAATCCTCCCAAACAGTTCACATTGGTAGCCTAAATCACGCAAGATAATCCGTTTGTTCTCTGACATTTTAGAGAGGAAATGGTAGTTTAAGCGTTTTGTATGCTAAGTACTTATTTCTAACACATTGTCATAGGACTGTTATACTTTGGGAAACTTCTACATTTTCTTCTTACCTTGGAGGTGTTTAGATTATTGCCTTGAAAGTTTTTCAAATTAAGTCAGTAGTAGCTTTCATTTGCAGGGCGCATCTATGTGTCATTTATCAAATACCGCTTACTGTGATGATAGGACTAGACAGTAACCGTTTCCCTGGCAACACTAACACTTAGCTCTGTATCCTTTCCTAAAGAATCTAAAGGAAGGTGATTACCCAAACTCCCTCTACAGCCTGTTCTGATATTTTATAGCCCTTATCATCAAGACATTGTTTTCCTTATGTCCCCCCATGCAGCACTTTAAGCTTTTTTGTTCCATTATCAGTAAGACTAGAGAACCATTTGTTCTCTCTTTTATTTAATGGATCCCTTGGTGCGCTTGAAACCTGATGGAAAGTCACCCGCATCTTTATTTTCTACAGGCTGACTACTCTCCCTATACTTAACCTTTCCTCTTGCATCTTACCGAAAGAAGTTATTTGTTCCTCTCTTTGTGTGCTCTTATCTATCAATACATTCTCTTAATTGAAATAATTTTGTTCAAAACGTAGCAAGTAAATGTGTGTGTGAGTATAAGCATGCAGTGCTTGTGGCATCATCATTACCGCCAATTCAGAGAACACAGGACGACGGGCTGAATTTGTTTTTTTAGCTCCACAAATGGGGTTGTTATTTCTTTCATTTCCTGAAATAGCATCAGTTTCTTCTTTCAGTGCCTTGCCATTTTCTCTGACATTACCAAAAATTAGTTGATAATTTTAGCGATGTCCAATTGACTGGACTTTATCTTATCAAGAAAGTTTTGATCGTTGTTTTTGGCATAATGGGGGGGGGGAAATGCCGCTTTTGTTGTAAACATTTGTTTTGGGAGAGTTAGAATGGTGTCACTTACCCACACTGTCTCTGTAGACACAAGGCCTTTCCACACTATCTCTGTAGACACAAGGCCTGGGGAAAGGGCATAACTTTTCCAGAAAAGCTGAAACATACACCTTATCTCGAGCTAACCTAGCAGGAGGAGAGAGCGGGTGAAGTGGTCTGCAGGAAAGCCCGCTGGTGACTTTGCTTTGCTTTCAAAGGGAGAATCCTGTCTGGTTTGTTTGGACTGATATTAGTTCCTTTGATTTGCTAGCCTATGAGAGAGACAACCAGCACCAAGACGAGGCAGAAGAAGACCCAGAGAATGGACATGAGCTTCAAGAACAAGGGCCCCACGAAGCTGACCCAGAATCCGAGGCAGATGTAAGTGTCCTCTCTTCCTGTCGTGACACTTGGGAACTCACAAGGCAGAAAGGAAACGTGAAGGTTTACCCGACACCGTGACTCTGGCTCCAGATATGTCTGTTATTTCATCAGCACAGAAGGAAGGTGGCTTACACAATTATATGATATGAGCAATGTTGTTAACTGTAAACCATGAGGGGTGTGTGTGATGAGAATGGGTTAAAGGTTACTCTGGGAAAACATCCAAGGAGTTTCCCTCTGGGGACTTTCAGATTAGTCGAATTAAAATAGAAAAGTAAAAAAGAGGCCTTGAAATATGTAGTAGTTCTGAAAGATGGAAAAAAAAAAAAAAGCAAGTGTGGGAGTTGGAGAGAGAACCAGAGAAAGGAGATTAACCACTATGAAACATGTTGAGCAGTCTGCTAGGGTGTGAATGTGTGTCATGTGACTCTCTGTAATCTCCCAACAGTCCAGTGACTATTTTAATAAATACACAGATAGGATTGTGAGGTTTGAGAAATGAAAGAAAAAAATTTCCCAGACACCATGATGCTATAGAAAAGTTAGAATATTAGCAGTTAGAGATATAGTAACCAGAAATGTTCTTTTTGTTTACTCAAAAAGGACCAAGACTCCCAATTCAGTTGGGTGGTCTGTGGCCGTGGCCTTGCCTGCAAATGAGTGTGTCCTTATGCTTATGTGTAGGTGATTTTCACAGTGTAAAATCCTAGCTCTCCTGTCATCTTTTGCTAGGAAATCCACCACCATGTTAATAAAATTCAGTCTGTGCTGTCCTGTGGGCCCTGCCTGTCCATATTCTTCCTTGATAAACATTGAGAAGGTCTTCCTGACAGATGCTTGAAGCCACCCTGATGGAAACAGCTTTTGCACATAACTTGCACTGAGAGGTGGCAGAACACATTTACCCACCAGCCCCTGAATTGGCATTTCTCAGAGTATGCTCCAGGGAACCCTAGCCCTGAAATATTTTCAGGAAAGAGCAAGAGCTATAGATAGCAGGAGAGTGTGAGAGAGCCAGAGGATGTGAAAGAGCAAGAGAGTGTCCATGAGAGAGCAAGAAAGCGAGTGTGCAAACGCCTGAGAGCGTCCTGAGAGCAATGGAGGGGACAGAGGAAGGGTGGGTATTCCAGTCACTGACTTTGGGAAATGCTGTATGTTTCGATTGCTTACCTGACTGCATAATTCTTTACTCTCCTTTCATCAGTTGACTTGCTCTAGGTAACACGCTGGGAAACGCTGGCCTTTCTACCATGCCTTCTCTTAATTAGAAATTATTAGCCTGCTTGTCCCTCTCTTTGTCTCATACTTTATCCATTTATTTTTAAAGTAAAAACATTTTTGTCCAGCTTTACTGAGATTTAATTGATCATCTAACTATTTTTTGAACGTAACAACTGTGCCTATTAAACGTTTTTTACTACTTGGTTAGAGTTGGAACTAATGTGTACATTTTCACGTACTTTTGCAAAAGACATCTTGTACTTTTTTTCTGAAGAAAATGTGTTACATTTTTCCTATATTTCCACACAGTTTATTGATAACGTACAAAAAGTGATCCATATAACAAGATTGTGGAGTAATTGGAGTTTAGTGTGAAGGTTATGATTTGTCACATTCCCAAGAAAAGTGTGATTTTGCTCTTGAACAAAGTACATAGCCAGGGATGTGCAGATAATACATCAGCTGAGACTGCAGCGAGCTCTTGTACATGGTCAAGGCTCTGAGGTGAATTGAAGTAGAATTTTGTGGGCTGGAGACTAAATCTCACTCTGAGGCTTCACCGTCTCTGGGAAGCATTTGCTGCTTCAGTGAAGTGCCCTATTGATGACCCTGGTGTGATCAGGGAAGCTCTTGCAAGCATCGCCATTTCTGCCCAGCTCAGGCTCTAAGATCTGAATCTTTATGAGGGCATATGTTATTTTGAAAGGTGCTTTGGGAGCATACGTGGGACATCCAGATAATTCTAAAGTTGATAATGTGAAGGGCATTCACTGAACACAATAACAGAATCACTACTTGAGAGGTGGGGTGGGGAGAGGGAGGTATTTTTTCAAACTATATTGCCGGAGGCTGGGTTAGCCCAGTCCCTTTTCTCCTGTCTCTTGCCAGTGCAGCCTCTCTCAGCTTCATGGTAGTGTTCATTATAAGGAAATGTGGGGGCTTCCCTGGTGGCGCAGTGGTTGAGAGGCCGCCTGCCGATGCAGGGGACACGGGTTCTTGCCCCGGTCCGGGAAGATCCCACGTGCCGCGGAGTGGCTGGGCCCGTGAGCCGTGGCCGCTGAGCCTGCGCGTCGAGAGCCTGTGCTCCGCAACGGGAGAGGCCACAACAGTGAGAGGCCCGTGTACCGCAAAAACAAAAACAAAAACGCACTTATTTGGGCTTCCCTGGTGGCGCAGTGGTTGAGAGTCCGCCTGCTGATGCAGGGGACACGGGTTCGTGCCCCGGTCCGGGAGGATCCCACGTGCCGCGGAGTGGCTGGGCCCGTGAGCCATGGCCGCTGAGCCTGCGCGTCCGGAGCCTGTGCTCCGCAACGGGAGAGGCCACAACAGTGAGAGGCCCGCGTGCCGAAAAAAGTAAAAATAAAAAAATAAATAAATGTGATCCACACTAGAACCTGATCGTCTACTTGTGAATTAGCCTCCTCTTGTCTTCTCGTGGGCCCTCTTCTTGGGTCCTTTCTGGTGTGGGCTTGCTCTCTCCTCAGGTGCTTTTCACTCACTTACATGTAACAGCTGGTTTTGCAAAGGATAACTCGTCTGTCAAAAAAATCAACATACCAGTGAAAGAAGTTACTATTTGCCTATCTAAATCTCTCATTTTAATTATTTCTCCTACTTGGTCCTTTGGCTTTCATTAACTGTTTTTCTTGTCATCTAGTTATGTTCATATTACTTGTGATAATTAGAGTTTTGAGAACTATTTTGGAATCACTTGCAGGAAAGAAATGCTATTTGAACTTAATTCTGACGCATCAGTCTCTGACACATAAAGCAGAGGCTTTATCTTTTGACAGTGGGACGAATACTTGTGAGTCTTGGCAAGGATAGATCTGAACAATCTGGTGAAGGACAATTTCATTTTCTGCCAGTGTCTGGCCTTTCAAATGAAATTAAACTTGATCCTGGAATTTGAAGTGGTGGTTGCTTTTCATTAAAATTTTACAGAGGGCAGCTGTAGAGGACATAAACCCAGCAGACGACCCTAATAATCAAGGGGAGGATGAATTTGAGGAAGCCGGGCAAGTGAGGGAAGAAAACTTGCCAGATGAAAATGAAGAGCAGAAACAAAGTCACCAAAAGCAAGGGAATGCAGAAATGGAGGAGCATTTGGTGGTAAGCAGATGCCACGAAGGAGGGTGGTTTTAACTCGGGTATTTTAACAATGCCTGGTTTTACGCAAAAGGGTAGCCATAACCTCATGGACAGGAGGTTCACCTCTTTGGGTTTTTGGGGGGGTCATCATGTGAAATGCCCACCCTCAGAGAGAGCAGATGATGGGCATCCTGGGCTTTGTGTTGAGAATGGTTAGTCATCATTTCCTGGCCCCTGATGCATTGAAAGTGTAATGTTCATGGTGGCCTGCCTGTTCTTTGTCCCAGAGGACTGGACAACCCATCTCCAGTGTTCGGTAACCTGAGCCTCCCCTTTTGTTTCAACAGATGGCAGGAAATCCAGACCAGCAGGAGGACAATGTGGATGACCAGTACCAGGAAGAGGGGGAAGAGGAGGTAGGAAGGGGGAGGGCAGGAGGCCAGACTGTTTGGGGCCTCACGCTCGCCTGCAACAAACCTCGGCTGCGCGGGCTTCTGTAGAAAGGTTCAGAGAGCCGTAGGCTGGGTAAGGAAGGGTGGTTTCAAGGGGAAACGGACCAAGGCTGTGGAGACATTTGGTTAGAAGATAGCAAAAATGTGGTGATAAAATCCTCCTCTCTGGTTTACCCTAGAAATTTTGAATTGAGAAGACACTTGGCCTTCCAGAAATGGCGAACTTAGGTTTATGTGATCTTTGTAAGAATATTTTCTCCTGTCTCTTTCCCTCACAAGAAAGAAAAGCAAAGCTCTGCACACTGAGGGTCTGGACTATCCCCAGAGACTTTCCCTGTAGACATGGTCACAGTGCCTGTGTCACAGGGGCACCCCCAGACACTTAAAAAATTGTATAGCCTCTCCTTTTAGCCTCTGCCCTTCTAAGAATTTAGCATCTTAATCAAGTTTAACAAAGAAGCAAAGGAGAAATATGTAAGGAGCTCTGTTGCGTAAAATGCACTTGGGTGGAATTTCTTAACATTTCATTTGAGTTTGCTTCTTACTGTAAACCTCTGGCATATCGTTGTTAATTAGGTTTATAGAGCATCTGCCTTGCTGCCACAATCATGTAATTGACTGATGAACGCTGTTGGTTGTAGCTGGTTAGTCACGGCGGGGTACTTTATGGACCGCTGAAGCTCAGCTCTCGGGAATATGATACGGATGAGGCCAAGGCCCCATGTTCAGTCTCTCTCTGGACCAGCAAATGGACCAGCAGATTAAAGCCCTGGTTCAGAGGCACCTCTCAGCCAGGCCTCTTGCAGATGTGTGGCTCTGACCCTAAGGGGAACGGCAGCAGAGGTCGGACAAATGGCAGCCTGAACAAACCCCCCCAACCCCTGAGAGCCTGCTCAGAAGGCACGAGCTGCCACACTCACGGGCATGGTTCCCTTGACTAGGTCTGCCGCCTCGTTTAGATTGCATTTATCAGCTTTTCAGAGCTGATGCTGAAATTTGTGTTTATACCGGGAAAACAGAAAAGAACCTCATTCTTTGCAGTCATTGGCAACATACACCTCTAGTCACGTGCAGTCTACCTGGCTTGATCTTCGTATTCTCTCTCCTTTTTCTCATCCTGCTGTTCATCCTAATGAAGCCCCTGAGCTGTGTTATCAGAAGAGAGCGTTAGAGAACCCAGCAGCCTTGAATATTAAGACGTTTGGCAAGAGAAAGATATTCATCTGGACCTCTCTTGTCACAGGATGTCTAGACTAATATTACTTTGTTTCATTATGTCAGATGCCAGGAATCTTTGGGAGATTAAAAGAGAAGAGATTCACCTTGGCTCCTTTTTAAAAATTCAGAAGGGTAAACATAAAATTTTAATCAGTGTTTACTGATTTTTTTTTTTTAACTTCTATATTCTATCAGGTAAGGTGGAGAGAGAAATCCTGGGATCCAAGAGGGATCAAAGATAGAAAGAAAACAAAGGCAGAGAGGCGGGAGGGAAGGAGGATGATGACCAGGCAGAGCCTGGTGCCCGACGCCGGGCAGCTGCTCCCCAGGCTGCTGTCCCTCCTCCCTCAGGGGGCCTGACTGACTGGAGCCCTTCCCCCTCCCTGCGCCTGACCCCTAGTTTCCTGCCCAGAGCTCCTAGCTGTGGCACCCCGTCCCCACTTCCTAACCCTCACACAGAGGCTCCAGGTCACCACGCCCTCTCATTTAGGGTGGTTGCCACGTGAGCTCTCAGCAGAAGACCAGCGTGCCTCTCTTCTTCCCTGGGTACCTTTCCCCTCTGCCCGCTAAGCGCCCCTTGCTCAGGCTGTGTTATATTTTTCTGGTAGTTCCTGTGGTGATTAGTTACTGGATTTTCCCACCTCTTTCCATTGTTCTCAGCTCTTCCCTTGAGGAGGGAGAAGCACTTCCATATATCAGGCAAGGACTAGTAACAGAGACAAAGTTCTCAGCAGACTGCAGCAAAAGAAGAAAAACAAAGAGGGATGCAATACGTGAGAACACATAGTGTGTTGTTTACAAGTGCTGTGTGTGTGAGCACTGAAAACCATAAAACGCTGTGTGATTTGCATCATTCTTATCTTCCTTAAGCCTCAGAGTCTTCCACTGCCTCAGCTGACCCCTGGGATGTAAGGCCCATTGCTGCCGTCGGGTCCCCTCCCTTCCAGCCCACAGTCAGCCTGACTTCTGTCACATTAGGGAGGAGCTGCATCTTGCCAGGGTTATACCTGTTCAGAGGTACAGCCCATCAGACTGATTGAACTATGAGAGTAGAGGACCCAAAACAAGTGTGCATTCTCCCTGCCTTCTCTTATCTGAGTGCAACAGTGTTATCCTTCTGAGACATAAAGACGGATGGCTATTAACACACATTCATTGTTTACTATTTGGGATCCTTAGAGTCAAAGACATTCATATGGTGAGCCCATCCTCATGTTGCTTACTTTACAGATTTTTTATATCCTTGTGAGCAAACGAGACAAACTGTGACATTGCCAAAAAGTACTATGTGTGCTTTAAAATTATTTATTTCTTCGAAGATTTTTAATCACAGTTTCAATTTCAGTGCTTGTGATTGGTCTGTTCATATTTTCTATTTCTTCCTGATTCAATCTTGGCAGGTTGTGCATTTCTAAGAATTTGTCCATTTCTTCCAGGTTGTCCATTTTATTGGCATAGAGTTGCTTGTAACAATCTCTCATGATCTTTTGTATTTCTGCAGTGTCAGTTGTTACTTCTCCTTTTTCATTTCTAATTCTATTGATTTGAGTCTTCTCCCTTTTTTTCTTGATGAGTCTGGCTAATGGTTTATCAATTTTGTTTATCTTCTCAAAGAACCAGCTTTTAGTTTTATTGATCTTTGCTATCATTTCCTTCATTTCTTTTTCATTTATTTCTGATCTGATCTTTATGATTTCTTTCCTTTTGCTAACTTTGGGGGTTTTTTTGTTCTTCTTTCTCTAATTGCTTTAGGTGCAAGGTTAGGTTGTTTATTCGAGATGTTTCCTGTTTCTTAAGGTAGGATTGTATTGCTATAAACTTTCATCTTAGAACTGCTTTTGCTGCATCCCATAGGTTTTGGGTCGTCGTGTCTCCATTGTCATTTGTTTCTAGGTATTTTTTGATTTCCTCTTTGATTTCTTCAGTGATCACTTCGTTATTAAGTAGTGTATTGTTTAGCCTCCATGTGTTTGTATTTTTTACAGATCTTTTCCTGTAATTGATATCTAGTCTCATAACGTTGTGGTCAGAAAAGATACTTGATACAATTTCAATTTTCTTAAATTTACCAAGGCTTGATTTGTGACCCAAGATATGATCTATCCTGGAGAATGTTCCATGAACACTTGAGAAAAAATGTATATTCTGTTGTTTTTGGATGGAATGTCCTATAAATATCAGAATGTGTTACTGTCGATTTCCCCTTTTACGGCTGTTAGTATTTGCGTTACGTATTGAGGTGCTCCTATGTTGGGTGCATAAAGATTTACAATTATTATATCTTCTTCTTGGATCGATCCCTTGATCATTATGTAGTGTCCTTCTTTGTCTCTTGTAATAGTCTTTATTTTAAAGTCTATTTTGTCTGATACGAGAATTGCTACTCCAGCTTTCTTTTGGTTTCCATTTGCATGGAATATCTTTTTCCATCCCCTCACTTTCAGTCTGTATGTGTCTCTAGGTCTGAAGTGGGTCTCTTGTAGACAGCATATATATGGGTCTTGTTTTTATATCCATTCAGCCAATCTGTGTCTTTTGGTGGGAGCATTTAGTCCATTTACATTTAAGGTAATTATCGATATGTATGTTCCTATTCCCATTTTCTTAATTGTTTTCAGTTTGTTATTGTAGGTCTTTTCCTTCTCTTGTGTTTCTTGCCTAGAGAAGATCCTTTAGCATTTGTTGTAAAGCTGGTTTGGTGGTGCTAAACTCTCTCAGCTTTTGCATGTCTGTAAAGGTTTTAATTTCTCCATCAAGTCTGAATGAGATCCTTGCTGGGTAGAGTAATCTTGGTTGCAGGTTTTTCTCCTTCATCACTTTAAATATGTCCTGCCAGTCCCTTCTGGATTGCAGAGTTTCTGCTGAAAAACCAGCTGTTAACCTTATGGGGATTCCCTTGTGTGTTATTTGTTGTTTTTCCCTTGCTGCTTTTAATATGTTTTCTTTGTATTTAATTTTTGACAGTTGGATTAATATGTGTCTTGGCGTGTTTCTCCTTGGATTTATCCTGTATGGGACTCTCTGTGCTTCCTGGACTTGATTAACTATTTCCTTTCCCATATTAGGGAAGTTTTCAACTATAATCTCTTCAAATATTTTCTCAGTCCCTTTCTTTTTCTCTTCTTCTTCTGGAACCCCTATAACTCGAATGTTGGTGTGTTTAATGTTGTCCCAGAGGTCTCTGAGACTGTCCTCAGTTCTTCTCATTCTTTTTTCTTTATTCTGCTCTGCAGTAGTTATTTCCACTATTTTATCTTCCAGGTCACTTATCCGTTCTTCTGCCTCAGTTATTCTGCTATTGATCCCTTCTAGCATATTTTAAATTTCGTTTATTGTGTTGTTCATCGTTGTTTGTTTCATCTTTAGTTCTTCTAGGTCCTTGTTAAATGTTTCTTGCATTTTTCTATTCTATTTCCAAGATTTTGGATCATCTTTACTATCGTTATTCTGAATTCTTTTTCAGGTAGACTGCCTATTTCCTCTTCATTTGTTAGGTCTTGTGGGTTTTTATCTTGCTCCTTCATCTGCTGTGTGTTTTTCTGTCTTCTCATTTTGCTTATCTTACTGTGTTTGGGGTCTCCTTTTTGCAGGCTGCAGGTTCGTAGTTCCCGTTGTTTTTGGTGTCTGTCCCCAGTGGCTAAAGTTGGTTCAGTGGGTTGTGTAGGCTTCCTGGTGGAGGGGACTAGTGCCTGTGTTCTGGTGGATGAGGCTGGATCTTGTCTTTCTGGTGGGCAGGTCCACGTCTGGCGGTGTGTTTTGGGGTGTCTGTGGACTTATTATGATTTTAGGCAGACTCTCTGCTAATGGGTGGTGTTTTGTTCCTGTCTTGCTAGTTGTTTGGCATAGGGTGTCCAGCACTGTATCTTGCTGGTCGTTGAATGAAGCTGGGTGTTGGTGTTGAGATGGAGATCTCTGGGAGATTTTCGCCGTTTGATATTCCATGGAGCTGGGAGGTCTCTTGTGGACCAGTGTCCTGAAGTTGGCTCTTCCACCTCAGAGGTGGAGCACTGACTCCTGGCTGCAGCACCAAGAGCCTTTCATCCACACGGCTAGGTACGTGGGGAGTTTCTTGCCTTTTGGGAGGTCTGAGGTCTTCTGCCAGCGTTCAGTAGGTGTTCTGTAGGAGTTGTTCCACGTGTAGATGTATTTCTGATGTATCTGTGGGGAGGAAGGTGATTTCCGTGTCTTACTCTTCCACCATCTTCCCCCTCTCCCCGCCATCTTCCCCCTCTCCCAAAATTATTTAAATGTTTAAAAATATATAGAGACTAAACGACCACTTTGCAAAACCCGAGTGCTCAGTTTCTCCCGTCTAACTGAAAACAGATTGATCTGAACACTCACGCAAGAGCAGGTACAGGGTTTCCTGGCTCCCTTTAGTGGTATGTCAGCCTGTGAATCACCACATCAAGAAGCTGTCCAGATAGCAGAAACTCTCCTATTAAATATTCGCTGGTAAGCAGGGGTGTTCACCACCATAGTGGACATTGTTGGAAGGCCCTTCCATTGTCACATCCCATACACTTCTTTGGATTCCAGGATTCTTGACTACTTAAGGTGCAGCCTTCTGGTTCCTGGCTCATCCCGTAACACCTTTGATGCATCAGAGAAAGGTGCGAATACATACGGGGACTGGGTAGCTAGCCAAAGCCCATTTCAGATTCAGAAGATCTGTTTTATCTTGTTTAATTTTCGCTATTTATTAAACTTTGCCACATCACATAGGGACCATTGCTAAAATGCCTAAAACATTAGCTTTCAGTAATGAGTAATGAGGAGCGGTGTAGGAATATATTTAACAAAATGTTTGCGTCGGCTTTAGCACGATAGTAAAGAGGGTCAAGTGTGGAAGACATAATTGGCGTGTCTACATTGTAAAAGAGTCGCATTTGGCTTCTGGTTATTAGTGTAAGCATATTTTAAAATGAGAAACTCCATATCACTTGGTCCCATTTCAGCAGTGCCTTTAAGATGGATTTGAATTACTTTTGCCCCAAACATGAAGCATATATTACTAGAATAGAAAAGGTACATTTATAAATTTGAAAAACTACAACATTTTCTTTTGTGCAATCCCTAAATTAAAAAGTAATTTAAATCAGTGGTTCCCACCTCAGATTATATTGACAACTGGTCAACAACCTAAATTTCCTACAATAGATCCCAAGAGAAGAGAAGACAGAACTCATAAACAGGTGTTTATCTCTCTAGCCAGAGACATTCATTGTCACTCAAGCGAATGGCTCTCAGGCTTTGCTGTGGCTAAGAATCACCTTGGAAAGTGTGTAGAAAGTACAGATTCCTGGATTAGACCTTACCCTTGGAGATTTTGATCCTATCTGTGTGGGGTATAGGAGTTGGAGTTTTTCACAAGCCCCCCAGCTGATACTGATGTTTCAGGAGCACACTGTTTAGAGAAGCACGCCTACAACAGGTCAGGTCTGTAGCTAGACTTTGGGAAGTCTGAACCTCCTGAAACTTCCATGCAAAATTATGTATACCTATGCCCATTTACTAAAGATTTCCTAACCAAACTGTTAAAAGGGTCCATGACTCCCCCTACCCGTCCCCCACCCCCCCACACACACGGAGAGAAAATTAAAAATCACTGCTTTTTATCTAACCCTTTCTTTGACAGATAAGACATTTGAGCTTCAGAGAGGTTACATAAGTTTTCAGAGGTCACACAACTTGTTATTGTTAGAACCATGATTAGACCCTACCCAGGTCTGCTTTTAAAAGCTACCATGATTAAATATACTAAGCACAGTAACTAAAGAGCTGATATGGGCAAGTTTTTCTTTATAGAAGTTAGTCAATACAGAAGGAATGATGGAATTAGAAAGTCACCCGTTTTGTGACTCCTAATTAAAACAGTTGATTTAAGAGCAGTCATCAATGGATATCACCAGATAGATGGAGGTCAGGGGATTTTACCATGGAGGGATCAGGCTGTAGCTCTCTGAGCTCACTGGCCAACCTTAGCTTCACTAAAAGTGGGACAAGCATTATATGCCTCCTGATGTGATGAAAATATGAAATCTAGAGCATCACCTCTGAAAAGTCCTTGTTTTGCAAATTGAATCTGAATTCATTCAAGCCTTTAAGCTAACTTCCTTTTATAAGAAATGTGGAGGCTAAAAATATGAGTTAAGTGATACCTTAAAGAAGCAAATGAATCCAGAATGTGGGTCATTTTACTGGACAACAATTCAAGATAGCATTAAGGGAAAAAGAGGGGAGCGGAAATGGTGTTAGATGTGGCCTTTGTTTGGATCATGATTAGAACAAACCAACTATAAATAGACATATTTAAGACAATCAGGAAAATGTAAGTAAGGACTAGACACTAGATGATACCATGGAATTATTTATCAGACGTGATAATGACATTATGGTTATATAAGAAAAGTCCAGTGTGTTTAGAAATACATTCCGAGATGAGTAGGGGTGAAATTACATGCTATCTAGAATTTTAAGAATAAGTTCATCAGAAAATAAAGAAAAGTGATAGGTGATGCAAGTGTGGCAACACTGAGGTAACCTTTGAGCCTTGGTGATGGCTGTACGGAGTTTATTGAATTATTGTCTTTATTTGTGTGTGCCTGAAAATCTTCACAGTAAAAACAAGTGACCTTATAGTTCATACAACCTGGAGAGTTGAGGAGCGAAGGTTTTAACACAGGTCTGTCTGACCCCACGGTCTGCGTTAGGGGGCTGGCAGACTACAGGCCTGGGCCTGTTTTACAAGTGAAGCCTTATTGGAACACAAGCCATGCCTTTTGGTGTACATGTTGTCTAAGGCTGCTGCTGCACTAGAGTTGGGTATTTGCTAGAGACCTTATGGCCAAGAAAGTCTGGATATTTACTCTCTGGCCCTTTGCAGCAAAAGTTTGCCAACACTGGTCCTTTTCACCATACCACAGTTTCAAGGCAGTTCCCTCCCAACCCCAACTAAAGCATGTTTAGTGTTCACTAGTATATTTTCATTATTAAGGCTGTAGAAGACACGTCTGTTCACGGAAATTGACTGGGGACACTTCAGCAGTTTTCAATTAGTGAGACCTTAATATAGTCTGAAATAAGTGCTTCACTGTTTTCGTTACAATGTCCTGGGAAATGCTGTGATGAGATTCCATGACTAAGGGCAGAAGAGATGTCATTGGCCACTGATAGAAACTGCAGGTAAAACAGAGGTGTCTTCTTTATAGCTCGCTCTACCAGGACACATGAATACAAAGTATACTCTATACCTGTCCCCACAATGTATTTATTTGGTGCCAGCGTGGTGTAGGGGCTGAAAGTCCAGCCAACAATTGACTGGTTAGAAGAGGTTCTTGAAGGCTGGGCTCTGTTAGGGCATCTTTGAAGGGTCATCTTTGTAAGCTCCTAACAGGCCAGGGTCCCTCCAAAGTGAGTCTGGTGGGTTGCAGTTCATCCTGCTGAACCTGGGCTGGACACCTTGAGGCAGCCCTTAATTAGTCATTCCTTAATTATAACACCTGCATACTTTCCTCTCCTTGCCCATTTCTGGGATATTTATCACACATACACCCCGCCCCCCAAAATTAGGTAATTTTATGTGTTATTCAAGAAGACTTACTTTTATGCCGCTCTCCTCAGAGAGATCAGGGTTCTTTCTGGTACCTGGACACTGCATTATGCTTAATTGGCAGTCAGCGATTTTTTGAAATGTATTCAAATGACTTAAACCTTTTGGCATATGTATAGTTTTCAGAATCGTTAAGTTAGAAAATATTTTACCCTCTATTCATGTGGAATGTGATCATTAAATAGAGATTATTTCGCAAAAATATTTGGATGCTTTCTTTGATTTGCATTTTGAAAAAAAACAATCGGAATCAATGACACATAATAGTAGTAGCATACACGAAGAAAACTACTTAAAACAGAAATGTGTTAGAACACTAAAGAGATGTAGGGATTTGAGGTAGCTTAATAACTATTTTATGAAGAAATGGAAATGATTGTATTCTGTGTTCTAGATATTTTAGCCAGAGAAGTTTATTCTTAATTATAGAAACGTATATACACAGGTTTTCCTCAGTTTTCTACTACATTATGTATAGGTAGTGGTGCCTGGTTTCTGTGCCTTTACAGAGCAGCTATATTTTGCATTGATTCATTCATTGACTCATTTCATTCAACAGTATTTATTAAGCAATTGCAGTGTGCCAAGTACGCATGTAGGCATGGAAGGCAGTTAGTTGAGTAAGACAGATGGTTCCTGTCTTCACAAGAACTTACATTCTGTCAGAGCCTTCAGACTTCCAACAGTTCTCCCATTTAATTTTATAAGGTGAATTTCTTCAGGTGTTATACTTGGAGTGTTAAACAAATCAGAAACACAAAGGTCCTAGATTCTGAATCACATTGATTTTTTTGTAGTAGGTGTATTATACATTTCTTCATGGCTAATAGACCAGTCAAATCTCTGACTTTCTTTTCAGATTTATTTTTAGTTTGATTTTGTCTCTGCTGCTTTGAATGAACTTTTGGGAAATCAAAACATGTTGTTCCAAGTGTTGAAATGATCAAGGTGTCACCTGATGTCTCTGGTTTGCTTTAGGTTCAGGAAGATTTGACTGAGGAGAAAAAAAGGGAATTGGAGCATAATGCTGAAGAGACCTATGGTGAAAATGATGAAAATGTACGCGTAGGATCTACCTATTTCTATTGCGCTTGTGTGCCTGTGCGCGCAAGTATGGGAGATACGTATGTATAGTTGGAAAGATACCAGTGGGTACATCTAAGGTGCCGTAGAGTTTAACAGGCCAACCTAGAACTAGGAAAATCTGTGACAACCTGAAGATTAGAAAAGACTGTAGCAGTCTCGCCTGTTGGAACATTTTTCTTCACTTGTTTTCTTTCTCCAAAAATGAGTAACTTCATACTGGTTTTTTGGGGTGTTTTTTTTAGAGGGAATTATTTATACCACTAACTCTGTGCCCTCTCTCTTAGTTTTCCTTTTTTTTCTTTTTAACTTCAAGGCCGATGAGAAAAACAATGATGGAGAAGAGCAAGAAGTTCGAGATGACAACCACCCCAAAGGCCGAGAGGAGCACTACGAGGAAGAAGAGGAGGAGGAGGAGGACGGAGCCGCTGCTGCTGAGAAATCTCGGCAAAGAGCTGAAATGTAGCCGTGTCCGATTTCACAGACAGAGCTCAGCCGACGGATTCTTTTCAAGCTGCTCAAAAATAAATCTGCCTACTGAACTCTAGGGTATTTAACTACAAAAATTAAGAATTTAGACTTCTTTTTTAACTTTTGTATTAGAAATGCTCATACATTTATATGAATATATTTTGTTAACCTAGGTTAGAGCTTCTTTTTATATTCAAGCAAAACATGAACGAGAAGAAAAACAATAAAGCAGACCTTAGGCTCTGAATCTCATTTTTCATAGATTATGTGATGTTGGAGAAGACATTGCTTTTGTATATGTTTCAACTTGTTCCTTCTCTGTCTTCTATGTTCCAAGCATTCTGTTGTTTGCCTTTGATGAAATGCAGGATAGAGAATACTGAAAAATGCTGTACAGACATTAAGGAAAATGGCCAGTTTACTAATTGCTGCCTTTCCGAGGTTCTTATGCATAGTTCTGATAGAATTTTCACCAGTCTGTGTAGCTCTAGCATAAGATTCATGGACAGAGTGACATACAGTTAGAAAGACGTTTTTGCTATAAAGACATTTTTTTCAGGCTTTTCAGATCAGTTAGAAAAAATGTTTGGCTTAAAATCACAGCTCTTCCTCTTGAGAGGAATTAAATTTAAATGTGAGATAGAACTAAAACTCACTTGACAGTATTCTAGACTTAGATATTTCAGGATTCAAACAAGGTATGACACATCAGCGTATTAACCTTTTTGAAGGACTGACGCCTTGTTTAATAACAATTTAGTGTGTATGGGTGGCATTTTCCACGTGAGCACCCCTTTTTTTTCTGTAGTCACCCAGTGATAGCTTTGTTTTAGTATCTAATTCTCCACAGTAATATATATTTCCCCTGTGAGCTCTGTGCCTCTGTATGTAATCACTGATGACAAGCATGAATATGAAGACATATCAAATTGTACAACTGAATAGGGTATTTTTCAAAAACGATATGGTAAAGTACACATGGTGGTATGGTTGACCCTCATGACTTTTCTCTGTGCTGGGAATGGGTCTACTTTATGCCCATGGATAGACTTTTAATGATTATGAATTATACAAGTCCCTTAAAATAAAAATATTAAAAATCAAAAATTTCCCATGGGATAGAGACATATTGCAGTCTCCAGTATAAAGATTTTTAACTAAATAGAATTAGGTTATATCATTCTTCTGTGTGTGGTTTTATAACAGTACTTTCAAATCAATAAAAAGAGATTTCAATTTCTACCATTATCGTATGAATGTAATTTTATTTTTTAATAACCACACTCATGTACGGTTTTGATTAGCCCAGTTGAGTGATTATGTATGTATGCATAGGAATGTTTTGTTCAAATGTATTTTGGGTTTTCGGTAATCATGAATCAAATCTTACCTTTATGTATAAAAACCCTTTATGTAATGTAAAATGTATAATATTGTACATAATATTCAGAATACAATTATTTTGGTAAATTAGTTTGTATTTTTAATGTCCCAATTGCAGTATTTAATTATTTGAAACTTGGTAGTAGTCAATAAAGCTATAAAAAGCAAGTGATAAATCTTTGAAAGTATGTGATTTTTTATTAGTTTCTGATCCTGTAACATTATTCAGTTCTTTTTCATAAAAGGAAAAAATTTTAAGGGGAACCAATGTATATTAATGAATTATAAAATGCCTTTCCCAATCTTTCTCGACTTGGATTGGCACGAGTTCCGCCCCTCCCCTCCCCACTTTTCTAAAGGAAGAGCTAAGAATTTTTATTTTATTTGAGCTAGTTCTGGAGGAAGAAAAATGAGAAATGTAAGAGAGTGTCATGTGCAAACACACAAAAAACAAAAAAACTACTGAATCCTCCCTGGGAAAGCAAACGGAACAATCGCAAACCATTCTACTCTGTATGGCGCCAAGTTATAGGGCTGTTTAACCTAATGTGTGGAAGAGAATCACCCAGAACTGATCTACATTAATGAGATGAGCAGCAATAAAATGTCACTTGTATTTACCTTGCCAATTAATCTGTGACTTTTGGTGCAACCCGTATGTCAAAGGATTTGGTACCAGTGACATAATCAGAAGGAAAAAAAGTACTTTTTTTAAGGCCAAGTACAGTGGAGTACAAAAATGCTGCATTAGTACAGATGTAATGACTGGATATTTATGAGTGACTGAGTAAGATCTAGGAGTAAGAGTATAATCTGAGCCACGTGGAGGTCACAGTGACTCACTGTTATAAAGGAAAATGATGGACACTTACTGAATGCCTTCATAGTGTGAGAAATGTGAAAAAAGGACCCACTTTATCCCCTCAGTGCTCCTTTAAGTTTGATGGAATTCCTTCCTTATCTTACAACCAAAGAATTTTGATTTCCTGAAGCTTTGAGTTCTTTGTTTTGTTTTTAATTCTCATTACCTTGTGGTACATTGTCGTGTGGCATGTTGCACAGCATTTAAAAAAAAAAAAAAGGTCAATTTCTACTCTTGAATTATCTTCTTTTGGCTTCCCTTCTACTATCTATTCTTAGTTTTCTTCTAACCATCCTGGCTACTCTTTCCCAACTTTTTTTTTTTTTTTTCAGGTATCTCTTCTTCTGCCTGCCCCTAAAATATCTGTTTTTCAGCTTTTGTCCTGGAGCCTTTTCTCTATCTAGCCTACTTCTCTGTCATGTCTTGGACATGTCTCCCAATCCATCTCCTCAACCTAAGCTTTCTATGACCCGTCCTACCTTAAATTTATAATTTTCAAAGTTGAATTTGCCTTCTTTCCTTCCTAAAACTTACTTCTCTTTCTAGGTTCTGAATCTCAATTCACTTAAGTTTCCCAAAACAGAAGCAAAGTTTGTCCTTGATTCTGTCTTCTCTCCCTACTGATGCTACCAAAATATCTTTACATTTGCCCATTTTTTTCATCCCTACTGTCCTGGCTCAGGTCCTTGTTATCTGTTACCTGGACTATTGTAATAGTCCCCTAACTTGTCTCCTCATTTACCCTCTCCTATCCCTAAAATCTGTGCTAGTGTGATATTTCTAAAGATAACACTAACACTACCCCCCATTATAAAATTATTTAATAAATCCCTATTGCACACAGGAAAAGTTCCAAACTCCTTAATATGACTACATAGTTCTTCATAACCCATCTTACTTCTTCAGCCTTATAATTTGTACTCTGGTTCTGAATCATAATAAATATGACTCATCTTTGTCAAGCACCATTGTCTTAGTAACCGGCCTTGACTCCTGTCTTTGGGTGGGAAGTTGATTTTGACCAGAGCCAATAATATTACCCCATATCCTGGGACAAAGTGTTTGATCCAAGATGGGCAGGTGACCCAAGACACACCAATTCAATTCCTTCTGGTAAGTGTCTACTTCTCACCCCCATCCCTGTCTAGGCTGAATATCTTTTCTATGTCCCCTTATAGCATCCTGTGTTTCATATCACAGTACCTCCCATAGTACATGGAAATAGTCTATCAATGTGTCTATACTCTCCTTGACATACATGTTCTGTGAGGGTGGAGAACTTACTTCTCTTGTTCATTGTTGATATCCCAAGCACTTCAATAAATATTAACTAAATGAAATCTTATAATCCTCATCTATGAAATGAGAGTATTATTTAAAGATCATACAACACGTAAGTCACAGAGCTGGGATTTCTTCCCAGGCGAATCTGATTCCAATGTTAACTCTAAATATAGCCAGGGTTGTATGGATCATTACCCACTGTCACATTCTGAGTTTCATATATTAAGAAGATGTGTTTTAAATTTGGCAAAAACAAATGTTACAGAAGTTAAAAAAAAACTAACAAAATAAACAACAAACAAAAACGAGTGAACTCTCAGCCATAGGGTCTTGAGGAAGAACCAAGAAATTGGAATTATTTGCCCTGAGAAAGATATGGTCAAAGGACATAACACTGTATGTCTATCTTCTATGAAGCATCAAGTATAGCATGAAGAATAAAGAATTTCTTGAGAAACAAGTGAATGGAGTTGTGAAACCTAGAGAGGTTTTCAAATCAGAATATATTAAGTAATTACGATTTACAAGAGCCATGCCTAAGCCAATGAAGAGATGGAATATCCTCTTAGAATTTCCTTGGGTCTTGTCACTATTACGGCAGGGCCAGTTGGTACTATGGAGTAGGCTGTGTCCATCCATTGCTTGTCGTTTTGTCTTCACACCATTTCCTCTTCTGTTCTTCATCTGTAGAAAGGCTTAACCCTGTAACCACTGGAGTGGGTCCCAAACCAATCACTGTACCTCATCTTCTGGGATTTCTATACTGAGGTTAGATAAGAGAAATGATCTCTTGGCTGCTCTAGTGATGACAGGAATCATATATTTGGAGCTTCCAGGAGTCACACTCCTTATGACATGGAGAAAACTCAGTTGCAGCAGAAAAACTGAAGCCAACAGAGAAAGAGGAACAGGATTGGGGTGTAGGGGGGGAGCGCAGGAAAGGTGGGAAAGGGAGACAGAATCATAAAGAAAGAGAAGAATGGTGTTCAAATTCCCAGGTTCTGACTCCCTTTAATTTTATTTGCCAATAAACATCTCTCCCTCTTTTTCATGAAACCAGTTTAAGGTTCTTTTCTATCAATTACATACTAAAGAGTACTGACTTACTTCCAGATTACATTTTTACTTATGGGATGAGAGGAAATACTCTCATTAACTTTTAGTCATATTGCCCTAAATGTAGCAAGTTTTAATAAATAATGGCAGGCTTTTTGCCAGTCTCTTGATCATCATTTTTTCTCTTAGATCTGTCTCTAAGCCCAGAGAATCTATCATAAAAGCTTTGGGATTACTGTAATGAAGTTAATAATGCTCATATATCCCCATCTTGAGTCTATAAGATTGGCAAACTTTTTCTGTAAAGGGCCAAATAGTAAATATTTTGGTGTTGTGGGCCATAGAACCTCTTTTGCAACTACTCAGCTTTGCTGCTGTACTGTGAAAACAGCCAGGGTAAATGTGTAAAGGAATGAGCATGGCTGTGTTCCAATAAAACTTCATTTACATAAACAGCAGGCCAGATTCAGCCTATAGACTGTAGATATCTAGTCTAGATGATCCAAATGCTTGCTGTAAAAACAATTATTTCAATAGAAAACAGCATTTTGAGATCTTCTGGTATCAAGGCTTTCTAGTTCTTTCCTATAATCCCTTCTATTTTAAGTTGGCAAGCACTCAACATTATCCTAGCTGCTGCATTTGTACACTATTTTAAGTGATTGGAAATGAAGTACTTTTGTCCTTTACCATCTTGGCTGACCTTGTTCTCACCATTCTCACTATTCCCTTGTTCTCACTAATGGAGCCTGAAATTAAACGTCATTTCTGTTTATCTGTTAACAACATGCATAGCATTCCCCATAAAGTACCTGTCTCTTAAAGAACTGATTCACTGTAAAACCGGGGTTTGAGCAAGATGAGATGACTTCTTTTGGTCTGGTGTGTTCTTTCTCCTTCTTAAGACTTACGTATGGGAAGCAATTGCCGTGGCTGCCCATTAATACATTAACAATCATGAAATTTGTGATCTCAACTCCGAGAGTTTTTTGCATTCTGTAGGTGTCTGATTACTGTTAAGTTGATGCATCCTAGTGGAATTCGACTTTTTTTCATAAAGGCAATGTAAGCACATTTTATATTCCCTTAGCCCTATCCAATTATCTTCTGTGGTGGTTTTAAGATTTGTCCACAAGATCTGACAGTTTTCCTTCAAAAGGTGGAGTCTAGTTTCCCTTCCCTTGATCGTGGGCTAGACTTAGTTACTGGCTTCTAGCAAATAAAATTAAAGGGGGTTGATGGTGTGTGACTCAGAAATTTGGTCAAAAAAGACAATGCAGCTTCCTCTGTGCCGTCTCTTAGAAGCCGGCTACCATATCATAAGGGTATTCAGACAGCCTTATGTTGAGACCTACGCCCATGTGGCAAGAAATTGAGGCCTCTTGGCAACAGCCACATGAGTGAGTTTAGAGTGGACCCTCCAGCCCCTGTCAAGCCTTCAGATTACAACTTGATTGTAACCTCACTAGAAACCCTGAGCCAGAACTACCCAGATAAGTCATTCCTAGATGCCTGGGTCACACAAACTACAAAATAATAAATGTTTATCATTTTAGATTTTGGAGTAAATGGTTACACAATAGTAGACAACTAATACATCTTCTAAGGGTATTTATGGCTCCAAGCAGAGAGGCCAGTGGTGAAGGCAATGTGCAGCTACATGGTATAAATAAGCATCCAGCCAGTTGCTCAGCTGGAAGCCAGGCCCAGATGTGCAGGTGAGGGGAGACAGAGTTCAACTTAATGAGTTGAATAAATTTAAGCCAATTTATTTGTTCAAAATTATTAGATTATTTTTGCCAGATATCAGTGGCCTCTAATACAGTGGTTCTCAGCCTTAGCTACATATCTGAGGAATTTCAAAAGTATCAATAGTGATACCTGGATCCCACTCCCAGAGACTCTGAAATAATTGTAGTAGGCTGTAGTCTGGGTATCAGGATTTAAAATTTCCCCAGGCATTTCTAATGTACAGCTAAGACTGAGAACTACTGCTTTAAAAGTTAGAAGTTGGAAAGCGTAATGTTTTCCCCCAACGTCTCTCTATCGGATGGTAAATTACAAAGAAATCAAGTCTCAGACCAAATTTGCAAAGCAAACAATTAGAGGTAAGCAGAGACAGACATCAAACTTCTCTGAAGTCTCAGTGAAGTCACAGATACCTATCCTTTTAGGCACTCTAGACAGCCATGAGGCATAAAGGATTTGCTCATGCACATCCTATAATACTCTAGGGACAGAATTCAGCTAAACGTCTGGTCAGATCCTGCACCTGACAATCTTCCTTGACGAGGCCCATGGTCTTCTGCAATGGGTGATGGGCTCACCAGGTGCCCAGTCCTCTCTGTGGGGGGTGGGGGGAGGTGCCTGGGCAAGACTTCTTCCAGGTCACTCACATATTTTGAGCACCATTCATTTCTACAATGAAAAAAAAAAAAGTCTTTAATATCCATGATCCCAACTAAACACATACTGCAGATTTGAGCTGAAGTGAGTGGAAGATCTTGTGATAGCAGCCTCGGGAGTGTGGGCTGATAAGGGCACCAGCTTCTCAGCCCTGGAAGCACATTAGAGCCACCGAAGAAACTTTGAAATAAAGACCCCAATACCAACCCCACTCTAATTTAATCAGAAACTCTGAGGGCAGAGCCTAGGCATTGGTATTTTTTAAAAACCTCTCAACAAATCAAGATTGGCACTGGACCCTGAAGGGGTCGTAATACACACAAGGGAGTTTTTTGGGTGAAGAAACTCTTCTATGTTCTGATTGTGAGAGTTGTGTACAAATCTGTACATGTATTAACACTCATAGAACTATACAACAACAACAAAGGAAAAGGTCAATCTTATTGTATGATAATTTTAAAAATAAAATATTATACCTATTAATTCTTTATAAAAGTCTCAGAGGCTAATGTACAGCTAGGGTTGGAAGTCACTGGCTTAGATTCTTTCAAGGGCGGATCCACCATCTCTGAGACGAGCATTCACAGTTAGCGTACCACCAGCGTTAATTTCTTAAGTTAACAAACCTCCCCTCACCGTACATATGCACATGTCCACATATATAAACTCACCACATTGTCTATGCGGAAGTATTTTAAAGTAAATTATAAATACTGTAATAGTGAGGTAGAGCTGTCTTTTGCAGATTCACACTGGGGAATTTCAGAATATTACAGTGCAGAATTACATGAGTTAATAGTTCTATTAGTCTCTGCACTTGGAGAAAAAAACTCATAATGCAATTGCTTTGCCTCAAAACAATGTTTCTCAAACCCATAAACTGCGGTCTTTATAGAATAACAAAGAATCCCCAAAAGAGAGTAGTCTGGCAGTTTAATTAGTTTCATTTCTGAGTAGGATCACAGGAAGAAATAGAGACAGTCTCTATCACAAAACAGTATGCATGAATATTTGTGTTTATATTACATAAATGAAACAAAAGTTTCAAGAAACAACTCATGCCTCTCTTACTTTATTCCATGGCAGTGTTGGTCATGACTCAGTATCTTGCTATCATGATGCACTAATGGTGAGAAAATCACAGTTAAAACACTGGGAGAATATAACCAGGTGCCTATGCTTCTTCCTGCCACCAGACAAGGAGACAGATAAGAATTTGACCACTGGCTGCACCATTCTCTAGCTTTCTGAAGTTAGACAAATTTCTAGATCTTTGTGTGCCTCCATTTGCCCACTCACAAAATGGGAATAATAACAGAAAACTTCATGCTGTGGTTGCGATCACTGAATCCTCATCTGACAAACTCAACTCTTAAGTTTCTCTCCCTCTACATTTAAGACTCACGGAAAAAGAGACAGGACATGGACACCCTGAACTATTTCTGAGTTTGGAGGCCAGAAGGCTAAACCTGAATTTATCGTGTTTTTCCTTTGATGAATGATGAAAGTCTTATATGTGAAATAACCAAAGGTCTAAAAACCAGCATGAATTCTTTAATCTCCAATGATTTGAGACACTCTGGTTGGCACTCTGCTTGGAGGAAGAAGAATAAATTAAGCAGTTGTTCTGGCCAAAGAGAACTGAGCAGTGATCTAAGTTGATCTGTACCATCCACATCCTTATGTTAAAATAACCAGGAATATTTCACTTCTATAAATTTGCCTTACGGAAAACCAACAGTATATAAGGGAAAATGAGATGATTTTCCTAGCTAAAGAAAAAGGCGTGCAAACAGTCTCAGTGGAAGGGCATGGCCACACAAACAGTTCTGGTTGAATTCCTCACCATTCACTCACCCCCAAGGCGTCCCAGGGCATCTGGGGACCTAACCGACTAAGCAGAGTTTATTCACATATTCACCAGGGCACTTCCTAAAGCTTTATAGACATGGGAAAATATGCTATATGTATAGAAATATAAATCATGCAAAATACAAGTGAATACTAAGAAATAAATCACAAGGCAGGCAACACAGCTACTTCGTTCAGCCTCTCACTTCTGTTATTTTGGGCAAGGGCTGGGGGGTGGGTAGATGGCGGTTGTCTCACCGGCAGCCAGTCCTGCTCTTAATTCACACCTTGGGCAGAAGATCTAATTCACTAGCATGTGCTGTTCAGCCTAATGTCTGTTCAGGCCAAGACCAGAAACTTCTCCAAGTCCTGGAGGAAAACAGTGACCCTGATGCAAATTTCACGGCTAAGTTAGCGTAGGTCAATACATTTAAATCTCTAAACTGGCATTTAGATTGCAAAAACTATCAAAAAGATTGCTAATCCTGAGAGAAAAGCAGGTGTTGGTTCACAATTCTGGGAATCGCCCCACCCCACCCTGGGGGTAACATCTGAAACTGGCCCCTGTACACAGAGGGCAGGGAGAGACTGCCACTCCAGATCGGTAAGTGGCAGCTTTAATGAGCAAGGAAACTTACATTGGAGGCTTGTCTCTGGCGGCCGCAAAATGAGCAATCTCGGCACCGGACCGCCAGAATCTTAAAAGTTTATACAGGGCTTCCCTGATGGCGCAGTGATTGAGAGTCCGCCTGCCGATGCAGGGGACACGGGTTCGTGCCCCGGTCCGGGAAGATCCCACATGCCGCGGAGCGGCTAGGCCCGTGAGCCATGGCCGCTGAGCCTGCGCGTCCGGAGCCTGTGCTCCGCAACGGGAGAGGCCACAAAAATGAGAGGCCCGCGTACAGCCAAAAAAAAAAAAAAAGTTTATATAGAGGCTTTAACTGGGTTCAGTCACGTTTTCAGTCCGGATGGTCTCAACACCACATTACTTTCTCAAAGCTGCGTCCTAGAAAACAGTTCCTTGTGTGGGAAAGCTGGGCAGAAGGTACTTTCCAAGGGCGGGGAGTGGGTGAGGAGCCGCCGACTTCCGGGTCCAGCTTCCGGGTCAAACAGCGATCACATCCTCCCCACGACCTCCTTCAAAAGCCGGAGCAATAGGTTCTTTGAAGTGAGACAAAATTACTAAGGGAGCTAAAGAGCAGAAACCATGCTTAATAAGAATGAAACTGAATTGGGAGGAAAATTAGCTATAACGTACATTTAGAAAGGGAAGAAACGTCAGTGTTGAACCTGAAAACGATCATTTTCAAATTACGCCTGGGGCCACGCAAGAGGGGACTGCAAAATGAAATCTTGGCTTCTCACTTTGAAAATGCACTGGAGTTTGACATGAACGTACACATTTGACTTTTGCATTCTGCCGGTTAGTTACACCACAGGACAGCCCGGGTCAGGGACATCTGTGTCTGAAAGCACTGGAAACCTTCACCAGGTCTCTCGGAGTCTTTCTGGTCCAACATCTCACAGCGTTGCTATAACTTCAATGAACTATATACCAGGTAATCCTCACTTGTTCTTTTTCCTTTTCCTCCTTGGTTTTCTTCTTCTTTTTTTTTTTTTTTTTTGCCAACTAGCGTACTAAGATTTGAAATGTCCTTAACTGAACAGGAGGACTTGAAGCCTTCAAGTCCTCAATGAGGAATGAGTGGTTTAGTACAGGGTTCTGTCGGGATGAAGTTGGTTATCCACCTCCAAAATCTCAGGTAACTAAATGTGTGTCACTGAATTCTGGTGGTTTGGGGTTGGAATGCTGCTACGTGAACAGCCAGAGAATGCTGGCTGCCTTGAGGCTGGAGAAGGAGGAAGGAGGGAGCAGATCGATTTGCCTAAAGCCTGCTCGCCTTGTTTGCCTTTAGCTGTGAGTAAAGTAAAAAAAAAACAATTAAAAATTTTTTAAAAAGTTTGCATTAACGTTCTAAGATTCTGACCCTTTGCAAAGTCTAGGAGTGGTACTTTTATCCCAGTGGATTGCAGACCTTGATTTCTTAAATGGATTACTTAGTAATTTTGTCCTGCACCCCTACTTTGGTGTGGGTTTTAACAACCCCTGGGAGCCTCTTCTATTCTGCCTCTTCATAGTATCTTGGCTTCCATTGTCTCAGAGCTGTAGGAAGGCACATGGGCAAGGTCAAAGCTAATGGAATGGAGACCATGATTCCGATTCCTTTCCTCAGCTTTTTATACTTTCCTCTGCTTTTTACTCCTTGGGCTCCACGTCTATAAATATTCCTGATTTTGAGGACAGACATCTGAATTAATAAAAACCTGTGCATATGCACATAGCACAGCAGGGACATATGTGGGCTTTAATCCTTTGGCATTTCCCTGTTTTCAGCTCTTGAACTGACCTTTGCTTCCTGTTCAGAGGCAAGCTTGGCTGAGGCCCCTTTCCTTGCCATCCCACCACCTATTCTTCTTACCTTGTAGCCTGGTAAAGGCAAGATTCTGTGAGCCAGGATTCAGTGTGAAGGACCAGCTGACCACTGGCCAACATCCTATGGTTTCTTGACCTTTGTACTATTTTTAAAAATTTGATACCATAAGGGTAACAAATAAGACAAAATTTGCATTAAGCCAGGAACCGGCTTCTGGAAGGAATCTTAATGTTATACTTCTTTGTTTTTAGATAGCTTAGAAAAACAAACATCCTATGGCTGGAGATCAGTACTAATTTTTATATAACGTCTATGTTCTAGAGAGTTTCCTCATTTAATATAGAGCTCTCGATAGCCATTTAAGATGGCCATAGACATTAGTAAATATATTCCAGAAAAACTTCACAGTATAGCATTAATTTTGTTTATATCTGAGAGCCTGATATAAGCATACAATCTGTTTTAATGAAGAGGTAACTCGACAAGCTCATCCACATATAGAATTGATGAATTAAGAGGGACTACAACATTTACTTTTGTATATTCCCCAGCCCACAATTTTTTGAACATATATCACTATTTTGCCTTTTTAAAAACAGTATCGTTGTGAATTACGAGTCTGTAAATGGTAATTGTTTGGTTCTACTTATTTTGAGGTGTATTAAAATGATTGTACATCCTAGTTTTTTGACATGCTTTTTTGGTTCAATGTTATACACCTGACATTCATCCATATTGATGTATATAATTGTTCTTCATTCAGTTTTGTTGATGTATAGCCTGCTTTTAAAATTTATTCATTCATGGCTTTGTCCAGGTATTTTGGAATAAAGGAATAGAAGGGGGAAAAAAGGAAATTCAGATTTTTGAGAAGAAATTTTTAGAGAGCAAAACTTTTGCACATAGGGACGTCACCAGCCCACAATTTGAGATCATTCAGTTATAATACTACCTCTTTAATACTTCCTTTACCTTACATATGAAAAATTAATGAACTGTAATTTATATTTTGATAGTTAGAGAACTAGTTGTCACCTGCATCTCACACTCTTCTCTCATCACTTTCTCTGTGTTAGTTATTTCCCCAGGGATACAGTGCCTGTATGTCTTTAAATCTATAGGTGATGCCAACAGCAAGTAAGCTTTTCTAGTGATTCATACATGCTTAAGTCCCAAATGAAAAATTTGAAAAAAATTTCAGCTGTAAATATTACTTTTATACCAATTGAAAAATCATGTATTTCTCCCTGTTGCTTGGAAATGGCACTCAGCCTCTTAAGTGGTAGCTCTTAGAGAGCCAAGAAATTGCTAAAATAAGAAAAATAATTAGTAGTTCTAGGTTTTAATTAACATTGTCATTATATTAAAGTATATTTAAGTTGTATTTTCAGAATTTAAATGCACTTGCCAAGTAGTATCAGAAGCAAAATCTAAATATGAACAATTTTTCTTTGTTCTTATTTCAAACTGAAAATATTCCTGGGACTTGTGCAAGTAAATAGAACAAATGGTTAAAGTGTTTTGTATAATTACAAATGGCTTCATGTAGTCAGAACTGACTTGAGCAATTTTTTTGTCAACTTAGTTTAAAATAATTGCCCAAAATTCATTATTCAATAATTTAACATTTAATTAATAAATTGATTAAATGTAGCTTTTGAAATTGTTTCCAAAGCACTTGTATTATCTTTTAAAAACAACCAAGAAGGAAAGGTCATTATTTTGAAGAAAAAATGGGGTAGTTCTGACTTGCCTTTGACTAAAGTTTCTATCGAATGAATTATAAATATGAGAAGCCCAAAGCTTTATCTGTTAGGCAGGAATTAAACAATCTATTGTTAATATTAATGGAAAAAATATAGAACTAGTTCACATCACTATATAGCAACAAATCATTAACTGGCAGAAATTAAGCTTATTAAAAAACTTAAATACTGCTTCAAAAAGTGGTCATTTTAGATAAATTAAGACCATGTATGTTTACAACAGGAATAAAAACAGTGATATTTATAAAATAGTTTTCCTTGCTGATATCTCAACAATTGAAGCAACAGCAAATTTCTATCTAATAATGAATAAATACTAAAATTTGACTTTAGTGTCTACCTTAGTTCCCTAGGGCTGCCATAACAAATTACCACAAACTGGGTGGATTAAAACAATAGAAATTTATTCTCTCACAGTTCTGGAGACTAGAAGTCTGAAATCAAGGTGTCTGCAAGGGTTGTTCCTTCTGGAGGTTCTAAGGGAGAATCTGTTCCTTCCCTCCTTCCTGGCGTCTGGTGGTGGCCGGCAATCCTTGGCCTTCCTTACATTGTAGGTGCATCATTACAGAATGTACCTCTGTCATTACATGGTGTTTTCCTTGCATTGTCTCTGTCTCTGTGTAGGCACACCACCTTCTTATAAGGACAAATCTAATCTAGTATGACTTCATCTTAACTACTTACATCTGCAAAGACTATTTCCAAATAAGGTCATATTCTGAGGGTCTGGGTAAATATGAATTTTGGGGGGACATGATTCAATTATTCAACCCAATATCTCAACAACTGCAAAGAAAAAATTAACAGTTCAAAAAAGTGGCTCAGGGCTTCCCTGGTGGCGCAGTGGTTCAGAGTCCGCCTGCCAATGCAGGGGGCACAGGTTCGTGGCCTGGTCTGGGAGGATCCCACATGCCACGGAGCGGCTGGGCCCATGAGCCATGGCCGCTGAGCCTGCGCGTCCGGAGCCTGTGCTCCACAACGGAAAAGTGGCTCAGAATATATTTTTGGTACTCATGTACTTGAAGTGGCAGTTAAGTAATTTTGGGGGGGAAGTGCGTTGCTTAGTTTTTATTGAATTTTATCAGACTAAAGAATGAGGAAGTAATAATACTTACTATTTTTAGGAAATATTGGCATAGTCTTCATATACTTTATTAGAAAGAGCCAACAAATATTTATTGAACTTTTACTATGCTCAAAGCACCATTTTATGGAATATCACTTTCATTTATCTGAGACATGATTAATATTGATTAAAATATTTATCATATCTCTTCTTGATTGCTTGCAGTACATAAAGAAGGACATGAGGTATTGGCAAAAGGAAAACAGAAAAGATATAGTACTTTTCTTGAAAAGCTTTTAAATAAAGATATACTATATCATAAAGAGAGAGGGGCAGTTTGGTAAGTTGGGGCATTACAGGCTGCTACTGACTAGCCAGGTGAGTCAACTTCTCTGCATCTCAGTTTCCTTATCTGTAAATGAAGGCAGTAATACTTGTACCTGCCTCCCAAGACTTTTAGGAGGATTAAATGAGTAGATGCATGAAGAGTGTTGAGAACTATGCCTGGACACAGGAAGCTTGGTATAAGTGTTAGCTACTGTTACAAGAAAAACTAGTACATGTAAATATTTAAGAATAATGCAGGGGCTTCCCTGGTGGCGCAGTGGTTGAGAGTCCGCCTGCCGATGCAGGGGACACGGGTTCGTGCCCCCGTCCGGGCAGATCCCACATGCCGCGGAGCTCCTGGGCCCGTGAGCCATGGCCGCTGAACCTGCGCTTCCGGAGCCTGTGCTCCGCAAAGGGAGAGGCCACAACAGTGAGAGGCCCGCGTACCGCAAAAAAAAAAAATAATAATAATAATAATGCGGGACAATATTGGAAAGTCTTTTGGGCCCCAAATATTTTCCAGAAAATGGTTTCCAGAGAACACTGGATAACTTGGTAGTAATAAACAAATTATTTGTGAAGATTATTGATTTTCTTATTGACAGGAATCGTATGTCTATTTCAATGTAATGAGTGGTTTTTGCTTGAATAGTATAATAATTTATTCTGGAGTTGAGTTTCCTGTTAAAAGTTAATCAGAAAAATCAGTAAATGGAAAAACTTTTGAAGAATTTGAATTGTATTGTTTTGTTTTTCTTTTTTATATCATGTGGGTTTATTTCCCTGTGTGAGGTCTTCTGACAATGGTCACGATAAAAGTCTGGACTTTCTGTTTTTTACCCCACTTTAAAAAAAAAACACACTGAAATAGGAAATAAGACAAAAGAGGACAGTCACCTTGAGCATACCCTGGTCATGGGTTCTTGTCTCTAAAGAGGAAGCTTCTACTGCCATCGATTTCTCAGACCAGCTATACTTCCTTGAACACCTACTGCCACAGACAAAAACATACTGAACCAGAGCAGTTGAATTACCCTGATTTTAATGTTTTCTTCCCCAAATCCAGCCAAGACTAGTAGGGGAACTGAAATGAAGGCTGAGTGACCATAAATCTTGCATGAGTGCAACTCCACCATTGGCTGTTGGGCAGTGCATTTTGTTTTGCATTGACCAGCAATATTTAAGGAGGAAGTGAATCGAGATGGTTAAGGCATGCAATACCTGCTGCTATAGCTGTCATCCGCTCTGTATATTTGTTAAGATGCCGCTGAGCTGGGAAACCTGCGATAAGCCAGGTTCTACCAGTCGCTGGAGGATGGTGGGCCAGATAATAACGGAGCTACAGTTTCACAATGTCTCCAACCAGAAAAAGGCTACACACTGCATCCTTCTCCTATGTGCTTAAATGTGTCTTCATTTTCTTCTACCACATCTACTTCCTGCAGGTGCTTTTTAGAGTTGCTATGAAAAAAAGAACAGGACTAAAGTGTCCAATATTGTCCCAGGCAAACATGAATGTATGGTCACCCAACTTATTATATGTCATATTAGATCCTTGAGGGTGATAATAAATATTTGCTTAGGAAGGAGATAGTGTATAGCACTTGCAAAAAATGTTTGGAACACATTGAGGGTCTAGGTGGACCACTGTTTGTGAAACGTTTTATGAAACAAAACATGTTTGTGAAATGGATTTAAATGTTTTCTTAGAAACAATGGATTCTGCATCCCCATCCTCATTCAGATTTAAAAAGAAACTACATAAAAACCAAAGGAGGGAATTATCACTTCTATATCAATTTAAATGCCTATGGATGATGTTCAGTTCTTTGCTGAGGACCTTAGTTGTTTCTAAAGGTTTCTAAGGGTGACTGATATCCCATTAACGTTTTAATAATGTTACAATACCTCAGGAGGAAATTAGGTCTGTCCCTAAAGATCATTAGAACAGTCTGCCTATTTTGCTTACATTTTCATCATGGTGACTTTTGATTCCAAGAGTCCTTTATGGTTGTGTCAGGAAAATGGTTTATTGTAAGTCCCATTCATTTATGGGTATAAGATCATTTAAGTGCAGATTTCCCTGTTGCTGGAAGTACCCCTCGTATAATTCTAGCAAGTGTTCCCAATTTTATAAGATGATAATGAGAGTTTAATGGCTCTCTACCCCCTGGAGGAAAAATGGTTTCTAGCACATTAGAGATATAAGGACTTTGCTTTCTCGGGAAAGATAAAAACCAAAATTGACCCCATTCTCAGACTTTAATCCTCCAGTGGTTAATTGGATATTATTCTTAGCATGTTTCAGTCTATTTTCAATGCTTTCTTATCACATCTGCTGTAAACTGCTTGATGATTTTAGAGATATTAAATTATGGAAAATATACGCATCTTCAAATAAATAAAACTTATTATCTGCCTTTCCAAACTAGAATAGACCCAAAAGGAAGGTAGAGAGGAAATAAACCCTATGAAGGTTCAGGGTGTTGTCCTCATCAGTGTAGGTTATAGGACTCCAGTGGCCTGGGGCATGTTGCGATATCCTCTCAGAAATAAAGAACAAATGGTTATATGTTGCACCTCTCCCCATTTAGAAGGATTCGTGATGCTTGGTACGCCACTTCAGCTTCTGGAGGCAGTATATTCCAAGGTTGGAAAATGATTCTAACTCACTTACCAAGTGACAGAAAAGGCTGCGAGCACTGATTGAAACGTGGCCTGGGAAAGGTTTCTGCGGCAGACCCAGGCTGTGGTACAGGATGTCTGCTGCTGGAGCTGCACCACCCAGAGCCTCTTTGGTATTAGAGGGACCATCTGTGGGAAAAGATAGTTAGGGTTCGGGAATGTTCTCTAAGGAAACACTACTTAGAAATAAAAAAAGAATGAGTAGGAAGAGGAAGAGCAACAGAAGAGGATCCTATACTTAGATGTTTCTCACCATATATATATATATTTTTTTTAATTTTTCTAAGTGTCCGTGCATGTGACTCCTCACCATGGCTTTGCCAAAGCTGTCCTTTTACAAACTAAAATTTGCAATATCAATCTAGTATGGACACATGACAACATTTCCAGAGAGGTGAGCTGCTTGGCCCTCAGACATCAATAGTACGTCAATTCAAATATGGTTGAGAGTAAGAAAGAAGACTTATAGTAGTTTTATTAAGTAGCTTTTCATAGGATATCTAACAAAAGTAAATCTATTGTTTCTCACAATACTAGTTTTTTAAAATATTTAAAAAATGTATTTATTTATTTTTGGCTGCGTTGGGTCTTCGTTGCTGCGTGCGGGCCTTCTCTAGTTGTGGCAAGCGGGGGCTACTCTTTGTTGCGGTGCGCGGGCTTCTCATTGCGATGGCTTCTCTTGTTGTGGAGCATGGGCTCTAGGCTCATGGGCTTCAGTAGTTGCAGCACGCGGGCTCAGTAGTTGTGGCTCACAGGCTTAATTGCTCCACGGCACGTGTGATCTTCCCGGACCGGGGCTCGAACCGGTGTCCCCTGCATTGGCAGGCGGATTCTTAACCACTGTGCCACCAGGGAAGTCCAACAATACTAGTTTTATTATAAAAAATTAAATACAGCTTAAATGCCAAGGATAGGAGAATGGTTAAGCAAATTGCTGCACCTTCAGACTTCGGGGTACTACGTAGTAATTAACAATAGTGTTTAGAAAAAATGTTCATGTTAAAATAAATATATATATTCTTACTAAATATAATCTCTCTATATATATCTATATACATATGTCATACTATGTATATAATAGGTGCATAATAAATTATTAACATCATCAACATATTCATGATAGCAACAAAGAACATCAATCATTTATTCATTCTACAGATAGTTTATTGATAACATAATGCCTAGGCACTAATTGTCAATATAGTATCCATGACAGTGGAATTTTTCTCCTTTGTTTCCATATTCTCAAAGCCGAGAATAGTGCTTGGCACATTTTTAGGAGCTCAGTAAGTATTTATTAAGTGATTTCATTCAATCTTTATGACAGTATATGAGATAGTTTTTAATTGTCCATAAGTTTCTTTAAAATACTTTATCCTAGACAGTGGACTGTAAGTGTGTATATTGGTTTTTACTTCTAATCCAAAGACATTTGGTCAACAATTCAATATTCAGATCGGAAATACACAATCCAGAGGTGATTGGTAATATTTGAAAGACGTTAACCAGGAATCTCTACTGCAGGGCTATCTATACCAGGTTTCAGATATCACTATGTGATTTTTTTTATTAGGGAGTTCGTTAGTTAACATAAGGAATATTAGTGCTTATTTCTCATGGGTGAAATGAGTGGTGTTCCAACTATGTTGATCAGTCAGAAATACTTTATATTCACCTGTAAATTTGCATGAACGATGTATTAAACCTGGAAAGCCCAGCAGCCTAACATCTCCGGAGTAGTGTTTTAGATGTCATCATCTGTTCCCACTAGAAGGATAGTCGATCCTCATCTTAGAATAGTGTTAACATCTTTGCCTTGGAGTGTAACTTCCAAGAAAACTGCTGGGAGGTTACCTAAAGAGATAGAGAACTGGTATTCCTGGTCGTCATGAAATATTCGTATGTTTGACAGAAATCAGTCTGAGCTTTGCTCTCATTGCTACAGATCTTTTGACAGCCAGAATGTTGGCGAGGAGTTCTAATTATGGTAGATTACCAATATTCACCAAAAAGAACCTGAAAATTGTGAGGACATATACTCAGGTCAGATCACAATAGACAAATGTCAGTATTATCCCCATTTTATAGATGAGAAACTGAGGCTTAGAGAATTAAGTGATATGTCAAGGTGACAAAAATAAGTCAGAGGCAGAACTTACTGAGATGGGATTTTAAATATCATTCTAATGTCCTTCTCCTTGACTTAAAACTACTAAAAAAAAAAAAAGATACCAAATTGTATTATTCTAACCATGGGGGACAAATAACACCAAACCAAAAATTATTCATTAAAAAAACCAAAAGGAATTATACCAAAAATATTACTAATAGTGGTTTTATGGGCAATTATTTTTCTTTCTACTTTTCTGTATTATACGAAATTTCTGCAGCTAGCATTTTTCATTTATAAAGAGGGTAAAACCCAAACTTTATTTTTCTTTAAAAAAATGTCTGGCTAAAGCAAACTGTTCTATTGATGTTCCTCAAAATAAGACATGTAGAGATAAAAATACATTCATAGGCCAAATAAAATTCTTCTTGTGTCATAGTCCTAAAATATACTTATGCTGTTGACAGAATTTTTGAAACTCACACAGAATCCCAGCCAATGTATTATTTTTTCTGTTGTTAGAGTATTATTAAATTTTCTAAAATTCATTTTGTAAAAACAGAATATTGGTTTTATTGACTAAAATATAGTGTTACTCATTATTTCAAAACCACATTGGAAGACAGTGTTGAAAAGGAGTAGAAATAAATCAAACCTCTACATTCTACTTTAAATTTCCTTTTGCATAGTTTATGTGAATATAATAATAAAATGCATTGCAAATCTTCCTAAGGACACCCTGGATGAAAGAGAGGGTTATATTTATGTTTTCTGTTGTTGTTAATAATGTGAGAGCTCTGCTATGTTTCACTTAAATGCTGTTTGGAATTTGCAAGCTGATGAATTGGAACATTATAAATATGTGTGTTATTGACATGACAGGTAAATAACACCAGTATAGTGACAATCATTTTCCAAAACTGTTTTCAGTAGAGCAGTTGCACACTAAGTTTTGTATTAAGTAACTTTGCAATGTGTGAGATATTTTAAAATGTAGGCTTTTGGTTATGCTAAGAAAAAAAAATGTAAGCCAATACGATAGTAGGATTTTGTTTGTAAAGTAAGGGGTGGGTGGAAAGACCACCTCTCTTCTTCTGATGCTTCTTTCTCCACTTATATATGTGTATAATTATTTATGTTTACATGTGTGTGCTTGAACCACATTTTTGTATTGTTTTGATTTATTTCAGTAAGCATACTGTCTAATGTTTGAGACATGTTCTGATCTTGGTAACAAACAACAACAACAAAAATGTTATAATACGAGTTGCTAGAAATTCTAGACAATGTCGTTTGGACTATTTCTATTTCTTCAATACAAAAGTAAATCAATACACTGATTATGTCATTCACCTAATATATTAACAGGTGTATAAGACCTGTTTTTTTGTGGTGGTGGTGGTGGTTATAAAATATGGAAGAACTCATTTGAAACAAAGAAATGAATGAAATTGCCTTTAGCACTGCCAGGGAGGGAGACTAGCCTCAGTGAGGGTTCATCTGATGTATGAGAGCATACCTCTGGCCAAGATGGGTCACTGAAGTCTCTACCATTGTTTAGATTCCAAAGATTTTAAAGTTGCCTGTTCTAGAATGTGAGAATACAAGCCTGGGGAAATAATAAGCTAGTCTTTGGCCTGTTAGAGTAAAGAATGTCTGCTGGACTCCCTGGGATGCTAAATACCTTCTCACCATTTCACTGTACTGCTCCCTTGGAAGCCCTTCCATATGAAGCAAACATTATACTATGAACTTAGTCATAGAGCACTTGCGGTCCATTAAAATTCTGCTTAATTCCTGGCCAACCTAAAAAAAAAAGAAGTTTTATGCCATAAATGAAAGTTACACTAATTTTTTGCTTAAATAACTATGGAAGAAAGGCACTTTATCTTTTAGATATAAATGTATCTGATTAGTTCTTTGAACTAACAATACCAATGGACTTGTTTTCTGTTTTATTAAAGTTGGAAGAACTTTCAAATTATAACTAATTTGTATCTTGAGTTCTCTTTTAGTAGAACTAATAACTATTTTTCAATGTTTTATACATTTCTTTAGCTTGTTTTTAAGATGGCTTTTGTGTGTGTATTGCAGTTCCAGTTCCCCAAACATGTCTTAGACTGTATTGTGTCATAATTAGTTTTTGCATATTTCTTTCCAAGTAGATTGTTAAATTCCCCGAGGGGAGAGATGATTTCTAAATTTTTTAATCTTTATAATACCACTAATAGAGTCCTGTACCTAGCTGGACTTCAACAAATACTTGCTAAATTTAATTGAATTTACAGATTTAAAAAGAAAGGAAGAGAGATTGAGAGGGTTTGAGAGGGAGGGGGAGAGAGAAAAGTTGGAGAGAGGCAGAGGACAACCAAGATATTAATAGGGGGAAAATGCCCTTTTAGAAAAGGTCAGAGGAAGTGGGATTATTTTGCTTGTTAAGGAAATAACCTCGTTATAGGTTTCACACGTAAAAAGTTAAGATGGGCTTCCAGAGTAGCAGGCAAAATGACCTGAGATAATGAAAATTTTTTTTGACCAGAAAAAGGGTTAGAATGGTAGCCCAAAATAAATGAAATGGCAGTGATCTCTATGCTTTTCACCTCCATTAGTGTTTAGAGAGAAAATTAAACCAGATGCAAGAAAGATTGCTTCCAGTATGGAGAGAGGAGAGAACAGGGAGGATTCACAGAGGAGACAATTAAAAGGGTCTAGAAGAATCCTACAGACTTGGGCCCTCAAAGAAGAAAGGGAGGCAGAAGGCCTGAAGCAGAAGGTTCAGCATGAGCAGAGGCCTAGGACTGTGGTGGTGGAGGGGTGTTGAGTAGGGTACAGCTGATACACAGGTGTATCAGGGTTTGAACCCAGGGCCAAATGTTAATTCTCTTCTGTAACTTCAAACTTTCCTCTTAAATGCTCAGAACTCATTTTCCCCAAGTCTCATAGTGTCAGAGTATGAAGTTAATGGAGATGGTTTTTGTATAGAATTTCTAAACTTAGAGAATGGATGGAGTGGGAAAGTCAGGTGGCAAAACTTCTGGGGTTGTCAGTGTTTGTAGAGACCTTCTGGTTCTCCTCGCTCCTTTCAAAACTGTGCCCATTAAAGCTAAGAGAGGTTAGACAGCGTGGAAAAAACAAACAGCTGGTTGGTGCAAGACCCCCATTGGTCTGCTGTGCGCTCCACGGACCTTTCTTTAGGGAGGGCACAGTGGTGTCATGGGAAGAGCCTGGATTGTAGAAGGCTGACAGGGCTGGGTTCAAACCCTGTCTCCATTACTCATTACTACATGCGAACTAGGAAATTTCACTGAAAGATGGAGATAAACTTATTTGCTTCATGGATTTGGTTGTGATGAAACACTATATCATAGTGGTTAAGGATGTGATAAATTTCTGTGCCTTGATACCTGCTATGGACTGAATGTTTATGCCCTGCCCCCCCACCACCACCATGTAAGGACACAATGAAAAGACCTCCATCTGTGAACCAAGAAGCAGGCTCTGGCTAGACATCAAATTTGCCTCCACCTTGATCTTGGACTTCCCAGCCTCTAGAACTCAAAGACATAAATATTGGTTGTTTACGCTACCCAGTCTATGGTTTTGTTATAGAAGCCAGAACTGACTAAGACAATGCCATCATATCTAATGGGAGGATAACAGTACCCACCCATAGAACTGGTGTAAGGATTAAATTGGTTAATTCCTCAAAACATCATTAATCCATGGAAAAAATTTTAGGACAGTGCCTGATACATAGTTAGTGCTCCGTAGGTATTAGTTATCATAACCATCATCATTATTGGGGCAGGATCTAGGGTTTGAATCCTCCTTCCATCACTTCTTATTTTGGGGACCTTGGTGAACATCTCTGTGCTTCAGTTTCCTCATCTGGAAAAAGTTAATAACAGTACTTGCTTAATACGGTTATAGTAATGATTAAACAAACAAATATAGCAAAAGGTCTAGGGCCTGCTTGGTACATGCTAAACACTCTATAAAACTGAGAGCTGCTATTAATTGTCTGAAAACCACCAAAAGATTGCCTTGTGGCTGTCATTTAATATGTAAGTGATATAATTTGTAGAATCTACAAAAACTGTAGAATGACAGGTTTAGAAAGAGTTTTAATGTAAATATTGAGATGAACTAAGGAGAAACACTTAACACACAAAGATCTGAGTAAAGAGTGATGCAAATCCCAACTATTCACCATATGAAAAGAGATGGCATTTTTAAAAACATTAAACTGGTACCAGTAAGTGCTTATTCTGAGGAATTAATAATTGCTTCTCTTTGCCCTGAGGCTCTTCTCTCATTAAAACCGAAGCAATCGTAGCTTCAGGGGAAGGTAGATACTCCAAAATAATTGCTCAACTTGGAGCAATTTTTAAATAAAATTATATAATATTTATATATACATTTTTTTTAGAAAAAAAGGTTTATTTAAAAAACTAAACAAATGTTTTTGAATATAAAAAATGTATTTGTAGGTTTTACAGTCACATGGTTCAAAAGTCAAGAAGTATAAAAGAATATCTGGTGAAAATTTTTCCTCCCTCTTCTGAACATTATTCCCCCACTTCCTCTCTGCACAGTCAATCAGTGTTATTGGTTTTGGTGTAACCCTCTAGATATATCATGGAGATTTTACACATCAGTACATGAAAAGGCACATCATTACTTTTCATACTTTCATTATATTCCATTCATGATTTACCATAATTTTTATTTAACCAGTGTCATATTGATAGTCATTTAGGTGGTTTCCAAATTTTCACTGTTACAAGCAATCCCATAATGAATAATTTCATTAAAAACTCATGTATCTGTAGTATAAATTCCTAAAGGGAGAATTGCCATTCAAGGCCATGTGTTTTTAAAATTTGGTAAATGTTGCTAAATTATCTCCCACAGAGGTGGTACTAATTGATATGCCAACTGGAAATGTATAGGAAATCTTCAAACTAGACTTTTTTTTTTTAACATCATTATTGGAGTATAATTGCTTTTCAATGTTGTGTTAGTTTCTGCTGTATAACAAAGTGAATCAGCTATATGCAAACATATATCCGCATATCTCCTCCCTCTTGCGTCTCCCTCCCACCCTCCTTATCCCACCCCTCTAGGTGGTCACAAAGCACCGAGCTGATCTCCCTGTGCTATGCAGCTGCTTCCCACTAGGTATTTTACATTTGGTAGTGCATAAATGTCAGTGTTACTCTCTCACTTCATCCCAGCTTACTCTTCCCCCTCCCCGTGTCCTCAAGTCCATTCTCTATGTCTGCGTCTTTATTCCTGTCCTGCCCCTAGGTTCATCAGAACAGTTTTTCTTCTTAGATTCCATATATATGTGTTAGCATACGGTATTTGTTTTTTTCTTTCTGACTTACCTCACTCTGTATGACAGACTCTAGGTCCATCCACCTCACTACAAATAACTCAATTTCCTTTCTTTTTACAGCTGAGTAATATTCCATTGTTTATATGTGCCACATCTTTATCCATTCATCCTATAATGGACACCTAGGTTGCTTCCATGTCCTGGCTATTGTAAATAGAGCTGCAGTGAACATTGTGGTACATGACTCTTTTTGAATTATGGTTTTCTCAGAGTATATGCCCAGTAGTGGGATTGCTGGGTCATATGGTAGTTCTATTTTTAGATTCTAAGTAACCTCCATACTGTTCTCCAAAATGGCTATATCAATTTACATTCCCACCAACAGTGCAAGAGTGTTCCCTTTTCTCCACACCCTCTTCAGCATTTATTGTTTGCAGATTTTTTGATGATGGCCATTCTGACTGGTGTGAGTTGATACCTCACTGTAGTTTTGATTTGCATTTCTCTAATGGTTAGTGATGTTGAGCATTCGTTCATGTGTTTGTTGGCAATCTGTATATCTTCTTTGGAGAAATGTCTATTTAGGTCTTCTGCCCATTTTTGGATTGGGTTGTTTGTTTTTTTGATATTGAGCTGCGTGAGCTGCTTGTATATTTTGGAGATTAATCCTTTGTCAGTTGCTTCCTTTGCAAATATTTTCTCCCATTCTGAGGGTTGTCTTTTTGTCTTGTTTATGGTTTCCTTTGCTGTGCAAAAGCTTTTAAGTTTCATGAGGTTCCATTTGTTTATTTTTGTTTTTATTTCCCTTTCTCTAGGAGGTGGGTCACAAAGGATCTTGCTGTGATTTATGTCATAGCACGTTCTGCCTCTGTTTTCCTCTAAGAGTTTGATAGTGTCTGGCCTTACATTTAGGTCTTTAATCCATTTTGAGTTTATTTTTGTGGATAGTGTTAGGGAGTGTTCTAATTTCATTCTTTTACATGTAGCTGTCCAGTTTTCCCAGCACCACTTATTGAAGAGGCAGTCTTTTCTCCATTGTATACTCTTACCCCTTTATCAAAGATAAGGTGACGATATGTGCGTGGGTTTATCTCTGGGCTTTCTATCCTGTTCCATTGATCTATGTTTCTGTTTTTGTGTCAGTACCATACTGTCTTGATTACTGTAGCTTTATAGTGTAGTCTGAAGTCCAGGAACCTGATTCCTCCAGCTCCGTTTTTCTTTCTCAAGATTGCTTTGGCTATTCGGGGTCTTTTGTGTTTCCATACAAATTGTGAAATTTTTTGTTGCAGTTCTGTGAAAAATGCCATTGGTAGTTTCATAGGGATTGCATTGAATCTGTAGATTGCTTTGGATAGTAGAGTCATTTTCACAATGTTGATTCTTCCAATCCAAGAACATGGTATATCTCTCCATCTGATTGTATCATCTCTAATTTTTTCATCAGTTTCTTATAGTTTTCTGCATACAGGTCTTTTGTCTCCTTAGCTAGGTTTATTCCTAGGTATTTTATTCTTTTTGTTGCAATGGTAAATGGGAGTGTTTCCTTAATTTCTCTTTCAGGTTTTTCATCATTAGTGTATAGGAATGCAAGAGATTTCTGTCCATTAATTTTGTATCTGGCTACCCTACCAAATTCATTGGTTAGCTCTAATAGTTTTCTGGTAGCATCTTTAGGATTCTCTATGTATAGTATTATGTCATCTGCAAACAGTGACAGTTTTGCTTCTTCTTTTCCAATTTGGATTACTTTTGTTTCTTTTTCTTCTCTGATTGCTGTGGCTAAAACTTCCAAAACTATGTTGAATAATAGTGGTGAGATTGGGCAACCTTGTTTTGTTCCTGATTTTAGAGGAAATGGTTTCAGTTTTTCATCAGTGAGAACAATATTGACTGTCGGTTTGTCATATATGGCCTTTATTATGTTGAGGTAAGTTCCCTCTATGCCTACTTCCTGGAGAGTTTTTTTTTTTATCATAAATGGGTGTTGAATTTTGTCAAAAGCTTTTTCTGCATCTATTGAAATGATCATATGGTTTTTATCCTTCAATCTGCTAATATGGTATATCACATTGATTGATTTGTGTATAATGAAGAATACTTGCATTCCTGGGATAAACCCCACTTGATCATGGTGTATCCTTTTAATCCTTTTAACGTACTGTTGGATCTGTTTGCTAGTATTTTGTTCAGGATTTTTGCATCTATGTTCATCAGTGATATTGGCCTGTAGTTTTCTTTCTTTGTGACATCTTTGTCTGGTTTTGGTATCAGAGTGATGGTGGCCTCTTAGAATGAGTTTGGAAGTGTTCCTCCCTCTGCTATATTTTGGAAGAGTTTGAGAAGGATAGGTGTTAGCTCTTCTCTAAATGTTTGATAGAATTTGCCTGTGAAGCCATCTGGTCCTGGGCTTTTGTCTGTTATAAGATTTTTAATCACAGTCTCAATTTCAGTGCTTGTGATTGGTCTGTTTATATTTTCTATTTCTTCCTGGTTCAGTCTTGGAAGATTGTGCTTTTCTAAGAATTTGTCCATTTCTTCCAGGTTGTCCATTTTATTGGCATAGAGTTGCTTGTAGTAATCTCTCATGATCCTTTGTATTTCTGCAATGTCAGTTGTTACTTCTCCTTTTTCATTTCTAATTCTGTTGATTTGAGTCTTCTCCTTTTTTTTCTTGATGAGTCTGGCTAATGGTTTATCAATTTTGTTTATCTTCTCAAAGAACCAGCTTTTAGTTTTATTGATCTTTGCTATTGTTTCCTTCACTTCTTTTTCATTTATTTCTGATCTGATCTTTATGATTTGTTTCCTTCTGCTAACTTTGGGGGGTTTTTTGTTCTTCTTTCTCTAATTGCTTTAGTGTAAGTTTAGATTGTTTATTTGGGATTTTTCTTGTTTCTTGAGGTAAGATTGTATTGCTATAAACTTCCCTCTTAGAACTGCTTTTCCTGCATCCCATAGGTTCTGGGTCATTGTGTTTTCATTGTTATTTGTTTCTTGGTAATTTTTGATTTCCTCTTTGATTTCTTCAGAGATCTCTTGGTTATTTAGTAGCATACTGTTTAGCCTCCATGTGTTTGTATTTTTTACAGTTTTTTTCCTGTAATTGATATCTAGTCTCATAGCATTGTGGTCAGAAAAGATACTTGATTCAATTTCAGTTTTCTTAAATTTACCAGGACTTGATTTGTGACCCAAGATATGGTCTATCCTGGAGAATGTTCCATGAGCACTTGAGAAGAAAGTGTATTCTGTTGTGTTTGGATGGAATGTCCTATAAATATCACTTGAGTCCATCTTGTTTAATGTGCAATTTAAAACTTGTATTTCCTTATTTATTTTCAATTTGGATGGTCTGTCCATTGGTGAAATGGGGTGTTAAAGTCCCCTACTATTATTGTGTTACTATCGATTTCCCCTTTTATGGCTGTTAATATTTGCCTTATGTATTGAGGTGCTCCTATGTTGGGTGCATAAAGATTTACAATTGTTATATCTTCTTCCTGGATTGATCCCTTGATCATTATGTAGTGTCCTTCTTTGTCTCTTGTAGTAGTCTTTATTTTAAAGTCTAATTTATCTGATATGAGAATTGCTACTTCAGCTTTCTTTTGATTTCCATTTGCATGGAATCTTTTTCCATCCACTCACTTTCAGTCTGTATGTGTCTCTAGGTCTGAAGTGGGTCTCTTGTACACAGCATATGTATGGGCCTTGTTTTTGTATCCACTCAGCCAGTCTGTGTCTTTTGGTTGGAGCGTTAATCCATTTACATTTAAGGTAATTATTGATATTTATGTTCCTATTACCATTTTCTTAATTGTTTTGGGTTTGTTATTGTAGGTGTTTTCCTTCTCTTATGTTTCCTGCCTAGAGACGTTCCTTTAGCATTTGTTGTAAATCTGGTTTGGTGGTGCTGAATTCTCTTAACTTTTGCTTGTCTGTAAGGTTTTAATTTCTCCATTGAATCTGAATTAGATCCTTGCTTGGTAGAGTAATCTTTGTTGTAGGTTTTTCTCTTTCATCACTTTAAATATGTCCTGCCACTCCCTTCTGTCTTGCAGAGTTTCTGCTGAGAGATCAGCTGTTAACCTTATGGGGATTCCCTTGTATGTTATTTGTTGTTTTCCTCTTGCTGCTTTTAATATTTTTTCTTTGTATTTAATTTTTGATAGTTTGATTAATATGTGTCTTGGCGTGTTTCTCCTTGGATTTATCCTGTATGGGACTCTCTGTGCTTCCTGGACTTGATTGCCTATTTCATTTCCCATGTTAGGGAACTTTTTGACTATAATATCTTCAAATATTTTCTCAGACCCTTTCTTTTCCTCTTCTTCTTCTGGAACCCCTATAATTTGAATGTTGGTGCATTTACTGTTGTCCCAGAGGTCTCTGAGACTGTCCCTGATTCTTTTCATTCTTTTTTCTTTATTGTGCTCCCTGGCAGTTATTTCCACCATTTTATCTTCCAGCTCACTTATCCATTCTTCTGCATCAGTTATTCCCCTATTGATTCCTTCTAGAGTATTTTTAATTTCGGTAATTGTGTTGTTCATCACTGTTTGCTCTTTATTCTTCTAGATCCTTGTTAAATGTTTCTTGTATTTTCTCCATTCTGTTTCTGAGATTCTGGATCATCTTTACTATCATTACTCTGAATTCTTTTTCAGGAAGGTTGCCTATTTTGTCTTCAGTTATTTGGTCTTGTAGGTTTTTACCTTGCTCCTTCGTCTGTAACACATTTTTTTGTAGTTTCTTTCTTTCTTTTTTTTTTTTTGATGGCTGGTTCTGTATTCCTGTCTTACTGGTTGTTTGGCCTGGGATGTCCAGCACTGGAGTTTGAAGGCAGTTGGATAGAGCCGAACCTTGGTGCTGAGACGAGGACCTCTGGGAGGCCTTACTCCTATTAATATTCCCTGTGGTCTGAGGTTCTCTGTTAGTCCAGTGGTTTGGACTCAGAGCTCCCACCACAGGAGTTTGGTCCTGACCTCCGGCCTGAGAACCAAGATCCCACAAGCTTCATGGCATGGTAAAAAAAAAAAAAAAAAAAAGAAAGAAGAAAAGGAGCAGTACAATATCAAAGAATTAAAAAATAAAATTAGAAAGATAAAAAATATATTAGGAAAAATAAAACTACAATTGAAACAACTGCAACAAGGTAAAATAAAACCACAACAGAAAAAGAAAAAAAAAAAAAGGAAAAGGAGGGAAACAAGACAAAGGAAGAGAACAATAACAAAATATAAAGAATAAAATAAAATTAGAAAAATAAATAATTTCTTAGAAAAAATAAAACTAAACGAATCAATAGCAATGAATCAAGAAGGTAAAAGAGAACACCAATCTAAAAGAGGAAGAAAGAAAAAAAAAAGCCTTGGCTCTGGGGGCGGAGTTTAGGCAGGGGTGGAAGTTAGGCAGGGGTGGGGTTTAGGGTGGGGTGGGGTTTAGGGTGGGGTGGGACCTAGGAAGGTGGGGGGGTGACATTTGAGTGTGGGGTGGGGTCTAGGCCCAGGACCCAGGTAGCTGGAAAAGGCCCTGGGGGTGGAGCCTCTGCTTAGGACCTGGGGAAGGGAGAGGTAGTGCATGGAAAGGAGGGCCTCTGGAGTGTGGGGTTCTGGAGTTTGGAGGTAGGGCCCTGAGTGAGGGCGTGTGGGTGGGGTTTAGGCCCAGAGCGTTGGAGGGGGTCTCCGAGGGTAGAGGTGGGGCCCTGGGTGGGGGTGTGGGGCGGGACTTGGGCTCTGCATGGCAGGAGGGAGGCTCTGAGGGCAGAGGATTAGGCCCAGGAGCCCAACAGTCTTCCTGGTGCCTAAGTGGACAGGGAAAGCACTGGCCCCGTTCCCTTCCGTTCCTTCCCACCCCTCCCCCACCATCTCCCCCAGGGTCTCCCCCTCGCTGCTGGACCCCTAACCGTGGGTGGGTCCTTCCGGGTGTAGGAACTCCTCCCCTCCCCCAGCCACTCCTCAGGGGTGCCAGTCCCTGTAGGTCTGGCCTTTACTTTTGCTCCCCCTTCCCTCCCTCCCATTCCCTCAGGATCCACGTGGCTGGAGGGTGCCTCGCTGGGTAGAGCATCAGGCCCGGGATCTCAGCAGGTTCCTGGGGTCCCAAGTGGGTAGGGGAAACCTGGCCACGCTCCCTTTTGATCCTCTGTCCTCCCAGTGGTTCCCCAATTTCCCTCTTCGGGCATGGGATCCTTCCCCTCCCCCAGCTGCCCCTTAGGGCCGCCAGTCCCATCCCACCTCCACTTCTCCCTCTTCACTCCCACCACACCCCACGTCCTACCTGGCCGCTGGGGATTCCTCCTGTCCCCCACTGGTGCCTGAGGTGCCCTAGTTGTGAGGAGACGTGAATTCCGCATCCTCTTAGTACGCCATCTTGACTCCGCCCCCGAGACTTCTTAAAGTCTACATCAAGCATCAGTTTTTGGCTTCTCCAACTTGATTTGAAATTCAGGAAAGAGGAGGGGTGGGGACAATGGAATTATCATTCAAACAGAATGTCCAGTCTGGTGCTCACTGCCTGACCATTTCCTGGTGAAGTGACGAGCCTCCAGAGAGTTCCCAGTTCCCATGGCTCTGGATTGCACATGGCACGCTGGCAGTAGCTGGACAGAGTTTCCATGGCTCTGGGTCTGAGAGCAGCTTTGAAGGGTACCCCTCACACAAACGAGGCATGGAAGAAGCCCCTGAGAATTTCTGGGACCCACATAAGGCTCAGAAATGCTCAGAGGAGCAGGGAAAAAGAAGAGGAGTAGATCTGGGACCAGGGAGCTGCAGAGAGCAGAGATCTTGTAATCAGCAGTGATGGCCAGTCTGCTATTATCAGTAACAAGTGCAGAAGGGTACCTGACAGCACCTGACAAGTCTACAGCCTTGTAGACTGTCTTCTCCTGGGCCAAGCGAGGGGGACAGGGGACATAGAGGATGAGATAGCCAGCCAGAGACCAACTAGGACCAGACACCCATCCTCTCTCTAATGACAGAATAGTGTATAAACTCGAATCTCACCTGGGGATAGGACAAGCACTCTAGACTTTTCTGCTTCATCTCCTCCTCTCAGATACTGCTTTAGCAATTTGCCCAATGTCTTTACCTTGGATCTCTCATTTCACTATTTCCTTAGGTAATTTATTCCTAGCTACAGACTAGGATCTACTCCAACTATTTAAACATAAAGAGACTCATAAAACAGTCTTGGGAAACTCACAGGAGCTCCAGGATTCCTGGGAACTAGGCTGAGATGTAAAATCAGCAGCAACAAAGCCAGCAGAAAAGACCAATAGCAGCCATGGTCACCATTCTGATCACTCATACTGCAGGATGCAGAGGAAGGGATGCCGGAAACTCAGCTGCAGCTATCCTAGAAGACCAGGGACCTCTCCACCATGCCTGGCTGTAGTAAAACTTCTTCCTGTGACTGGCAGCTGCTTCTCGTTGCTGTTGGAACCAGGCCGCATGTGGAATGCTAGCCAGAGGGTGCCTGGTCTATAGCACAAGACAAGCAAGATAGGTATCAGAATGGGTGTTGCATAAACAAGAGCGTCTGCCCCACTGTGACCTTCCTTGTTGAAGAGTTCCAGATCTATCTGTATCTACGCCTCAGATCTGCGTTTCCAACTTCCTCCTAGACAGAGAAAATGACTGCTCACGGTGTGGAAGCAACACCTCTTTTGAAGTAACACTAATTTTTTTAGTGATTCTTTCCCCAAAAGCTAGCCTTGTCCTCTTATATTTAGCATTTTTAGATGAGGTCTCTGAAGACATGTTCTCACCACCCCATTTCTGAGTTTTCATTTTGAACAGGTTCCCCTGAGGTGCAATCGTTCCCCTGAATGCCAATATCGTGGTTACTGTGCTTCAGCTGGAAATGAGTGAAAGAATGAACATTTAAAAAAAACAAAAAAAAGGGCTTCCCTGGTGGCGCAGTGGTTGAGAGTCCGCCTGTCGATGCAGGGGACACGGGTTCGTGCCCCGGTCCGGGAAGATCCCACATGCCGCGGAGCAGCTGGGCCCGTGAGCCATGGCCGCTGAGCCTTCGCGTCCGGAGCCTGTGCTCCGCAACGGGAGAGGCCACAGCAGTGAAAGGCCCGTGTACCGCAAAAAAAAAAAAACGAAAAACAAAAAAAGACATTTGAATTCTGAACCAACACATGAAACACAAGATGATTAACCATTTAATGTTCTTAATGTTCTCCTCCCCCACTAATCTCAGACTTATTTATTTTTTGTGGATTTTCTGCCAAGGTGGATTTACAGGGGTCCACCCTGGGGGTCCCTTGATAGCATACAGAACAGTAGTTCCCACCAGGTCTGACCAATTTTCTAGAATATTCTGTTCATGGTCTCTTTCTGCAAGTCATTTCCTCATTTACCATGTAACTTAGCTTCTTTTTCTGTTTCCTTTCTCTTCATTCACATATGTTCAAACACTTCTTTTATCCATTGTTTACTGTTCTGCTGTCTTATCAGGTAAGATAAGTGTCTGTCTATATACATATATACATATATATGCATGTATATACACATATAAATACATATACATACATATATATGTATATACATATACACACAATATATATATGCATATATACAGGCATACCTCTGAGATATTACATGTTTGGTTCCAGGCCACTGAAATAAAGCGAATATCAATAAAGCAAGCACACAAATGTTGTGGTTTCCCATATGCATATAAAAGTTATGTTTACATCATACTGTACTCTGTTAAGTGTGCAATAGCATTATGTCTAAAAAAATGTACATACTTTAATTAAAAAATAATTTATTGCTGAAAAATGCTAACCATTATCTGAGCCTTCGTCTAGTCATAGTAGCAACATCAGTGATCATTGATCACATATCAGCATAACACACATAATAATAATTAAAAAGTTCAAAGTATTGCAGGAATTAGCAAAATATGGCACAGACACTAAGTGGGCAAAAGATGTCAGAGAAATGGCACTGATAGACTTGCTCGACGCAGTGTTGCTACAACCTTCAGTTTATAAAAAATGCAATAAAGTGAAGCACAATAAAATGAGGTATGCCTGATATATATGCAACAACCATAGTAAAGATTTATTCTCATTCATACTGCATATCTCATATAAGTCAGTAGAGACCTCTGCCCCAACTTCCTCATTCAGGGACTTCGGCTATGGCATTTGTTCTGGGAGGGAGACAACTGGAAGGCCATCCCTGGGCTCTTCTATGCTTCAGCCTGTAAATAACACAGGGGTTGTTCACAGTTCATTGGCCGGATCTAGGCCAATGGCTCCACCTCAGTGCAAGAAGGCTAGGACATGGGACGAAGGCTTGGGGAGCAGCATCATTTATGCTTCAGCTCATGTCAGAGGGGAAGGAGGAAATTAGTATTCCTAGGCATGCCTTTCAGCTCCATCCTCCTCCCTTTCACACACCCACACAAGCATGGAATCAGAGAGCATAGGGTATCAGATCTAGACAGCCCACCCCCCCATTTACAGATGTGGGAACTGAAGCAGAGAGAGGGTTGAGGACTAGCTCAGCCTCCACAGACGACTCCCTGCTAGGCTGCCTCTGCCGGCTGCTTTCCAATGTAGCAAATTCCCCTTGGTCTCTCCTGGTTTGTTCATTGGCTCCCTCTCCCTTGTAATTTTTATTTCATTATTCTCCTCCCCTCATCCTGCCTCACCACATATTTTAACTGTGACCTTTATGTTGAAGAGTTCCGTGAAGCGTATCTGAGCCTCATATGTGCATTTTCAACTTGCTGCTTCTGAACTTCTTTTGGTGGCTCAGATGCTCCAAATAAACTTTTATAAGTACAATTTTATACACAGAAGGCAAGAAATGGACACACACTGCAGTAAAAGGAATCCTGTGAGATACAGGTGTAAAGGGAACCTTTGTCCTGAGGGCTGGACCCTAGGTTTCCAAAGTCAGTGCAACGAAAAGCATGATGGTGAGAACAGAGGGTTTCATTGAAGCATCTATGCAAGTGCCTTTAGATGCAAGAAACGCAGCAGCTTATATTAGCTAATGCTATGAGCATCGTTGTCTACTTTTTCATTTTAATAGCTACTGCAGATTTTTGAAGCACCTAGTATGGTGGAATCAGAGGCTTAGATGACACAAGCTAAAGGTTACTGGTGGTTGTGAAATGTTGACTTCTCCCTCTTTGCATTTCACCTTATTTCATCTAAAGAAAATATTGTGTATCTTTTCTTTGGTTACCTGCCTGTAGCTTTTGAAAAGCTTATTCTAACAACTGCATTGGCATTTTGCCCGCTTGAGGTCCTCAAGTTAAATGATACTTTATGAAGTGCAGTCTTTCTCCCACTTTCTCTCTCTCTCTCTCTCTCTCTCTCAATTTTCTTGGCTAACGTGCACTTCAGTCTTGATTGTTTAGTAAACTTCGTGAAGAATTATTTAAGGTCTTGGATATTAGGAATGGTGCATTAATTACTTCATTTTCAAGAAACAAGACTTTTAAAAGAATGGAACATGAGTAATTTCCACTTATTATTTTTTAAAGCTTCTCTAGAAAATGCCCTTTTCTCCCTAGGCATAGAAGCTTGTTGTTTAAAGCTACAAGGGTGAGTGATTTTATTTTCACTATGGGATTGCTCCTGCAAAAGCCAGATGTTGATTCTTTTGTCAGATGTACAGTAAAGTCATTTTTAAAAACTTGTTCCTTCTTTTACTTTAAAGATGAGCATTTTAAATGTGTGTTTCTGCTCCTTCTGATAAATCACTGCCTAACTTAAGTTCTCTACATCATTTCATACTTTTTGTGTGTGTGGCAATAACGAGATAGAAAAAGCATTTGGAGAAGTGAATACAAAAAAGACTTCTCTTGTGTCGAATCTTATAAATATTTTTCCTAAGGGCTTTAGTGAAGCCATTTTTCACAAAGCCCTACCAGTGAGATAAAGAAGTTGCAGAAGAGATTTTTAGTCAAAGAAGGCTTTTTACTTACTGAAACAATAGCAATCTGTATCTATCCTGTAATTATTGAGGAATAACAGAAAACAGTATTTCTCTCTAACACAGAACAGCACATTTATATGACTATATGACAGGATAGCTATGCATTTTAATTATAAATATGTACTTCAGACACCACTGAGGCGAGTGCAAATTGGAACATTTGTGGAAAATGATTTGGCATTCTCCATCAAAATTTAAAATACACATAACTATAGATGCAATATGTTGGGTTAAATAAAAATTATGGTATACCCATAGAGTGGATTACCTTGCTAGCATAAAAAAAGAGTGGAAACACTGTATGCACCACTACAATATGATTCCAATGTGCTTTGTTAAGTGAAAAATCAAGGGGTAGAACAGCATATAGGAAATGTTACTGTTTGTGTTACAAAAGGAGAAATAAGTAAGTGTATATATTTATTACATGTAATATATTGTTGGTATTCCAAATTATGTTTGGGAAGACATCCCAATAATCCCAAATAATATTAGTTGTATGTGGGGAGCAAAATTAGGGGGCTGGGTAGAAAATTGAGGAGGGGGGAAGTCTTTTACCTTGATGTTCTGGTGAATGTTCAACAAGTAGGTGGGGTTGGGGGATTAGATTTATAGTATTTGCCAATTTCTGTAGTGCAAATGCTCCCACTGCATCCACTCCAATACATGAATGTGATGTCCATACATGGAGAGTTGGGAGGAGATACTCAACAGCAGCCCTGTGATCCAGCCTGAGCCATCTCGGGCACAACCCTGCCGTTCACTCTTTACCATGTTGCACCTTCTGAATTTTGAACTGGCTTTGAGATACAGTTGACATAAAACAGCATGAATTTATGATCTATTTAGAAATAAGTAAAATTTAAAATCTAAGTGTTCATGCTATTTGTTATCTAGTAACCACGTGTTTTAAACATCAAAACCAAGGCTTTGTAACAGCAAGAACAATAATAATGAACCTAAGAAAAATTATGTATTTTTTCACTAAACTTCAAATATTACTATTAGTGCTAAAAAAAAAAGGTAAATCTGAGAATTTTGAAGAGGTTCTGAGATTTCTAGTTTTGAAATATTTAACATCATCTTTATTAAATTACATAAATATTCATTAGTTTTTGTTTGACATGTAAACAATCCTGGCTCAAATGGAGAGAATTATCTTAGTGAGCCTTTTCATGTGCGTTTCCTATACTATTTCTAGGCCTGAAGATTCACACTTCCTGGTACTTGATACTATTTTTCCTTCCCAAGGTTTTTAATTCTTACCCCACATGGAAGGGAAAAACAGAAATTTAGAGGGCGTCTCCTGCAGCCTGCCCATAACTAACTCCTCTGCAACCCACATTTTGTAAGCCCTCTTCTCTAGCTTAAGAGTACAAGTATGTTCATGCCCTTTCTCTTTTTTTAATGAAATCATCTGAACCGTCATGTAATAGGTTTTCAAAAAGTTTATTATCCCTAATTGTTTCCCAATGAATCAAGAACCCCAGGAGCTTACCCAACCTAAGGAACCCAGATTTGCTTCCAAATGTCTCAAGGAGAGACGACCATAGAAACAGTTCACTCAAGTTTGGGGATGCCATCTCTCCTGTTGCTGCCACACTGTGTTAAAATGAGCTAAAACTAGTTCTGCACAATACAATACATCCTTGCTTACTCCTGCAGTAATGCTTATGTTAATCACACCCATGCCTACCCCAGAAGTGTACCGTTTCGGGGCTTCCAAGATTTCAGCTTTTTCATTTACACCTTGTAGTGAAAGCTGTTAGTGTCCCATGTACCTTTACAAGGCTGGTGTGTTCATCCCACAGCTGTTGTGAGTTTGGATTGCTAAGCACTCAAAACTGCAACCTTCTCCAAATACTGACCTTTGAGATATAAGAGCATCTTGTCTGGGAAGTTACACTTGAGCCTTCCAACCCTGGGGCAACCCATAGGCAATCACACTGACTGATACTAGAATACAGAGGGCCAGCTCCCTTGCCTCAAAATGAACTGACTCTGGAGCCAGCAAAAGGCCTAGAACACAGTAGAGATTCAGTAATATAAGGTGATGAATGAATAAATAAGGAGATACTTTAATATACATTCAAAGCAAATATTTCACTAAGACAATGTGTCGTTATTTTCTTCTTTGGTTGCTAAGTTACAGAGCATGGTAAGGCAGATCTTCCCGTTAAAAGCTTAGTAAAAGATTTTGTTCATGTTTTCTTTAAGTGCTTTTAAGATTTCTTTTTCTACAATCAACCTACACTTGGGTTTATTGTTGTTGTGGCTAACTCGGGACATTATACCATGAGAGCTTTATATTTAAGCTGTGGTGGCCTCCAAATTTGAACTCAGCTGGAGCAAAACTTAAACAGAGCACTTTTTCTTTCTTGGAGGTGGAGTGGGGCAATGGTGGGTGAATGGGAGCTGATTTACGTTGCCTTGCATCCGTAACTCCTATAGAAGAGGATAGAATTTAAGCAAAGGTCAGTTTAAACCTAACACTATCCCACAAAGAAAAGGTGAGGGAGAACAAAGTAGGAATTTTTTAGGTAGAGGGAGTATCATTACATGGACTCTGAGTTTGGGAGGATGAATATTTGAGCAGTTGGAAAAAGGCCAGAGCTGTTAGTAGTGGAGATGATAAGAGGTGTGAGATGAAATATGTGAGATAAGCAGGGGTCAAATCATGCAAGATCAAGGCAAGAAAATCTAAAATATAAATGTGACATGACAGCATTATTTACAATAGCCAAGACATGGAAACAACTTATGGGTCCATTGACAATGAATGAGTGAAGAAAATGTGGTATATATAAACAGTAGAGTATTTTCAGCCATAAAAAGAAGGAAATCCTTCCATTTGTGACAACATGGATGAAGTCCGAGGGCACTATGCTAAGTGAAATGTCATACAGAGGAAGATAAGTACTTTATGGTAACACTTATATGTGGAATCTAAAAAAACAACTCCTAGAAACAAAGAACAGATTGGTGGTTGCAAGGGGATAAGGGGTGGGGGAAATGGGTGAAGGTCAAAGGGTACAAACTTCCAGTTATAAGATGACTTAAGTCCTGGAAATGTAATGTATAGCATGGTGACTATAGTTAGCAATACTGTATTGAAAATTGCTCAGACAATAGATTTTAAAACTTCTCACCACACACACACGCGCGCGCACGTGCGTGCATGCGTGCATCAAATTATAACTGTGAGGTGACATGTGTGTGGATTAACCTTATTGTGGTAGTCGTTTTGCAAAAAATACATATATAGAAATCATTATATTGTACATCTTAAAATTACCTACTGTTTTATGTCAACTGTATCTCAATAAAGCCAGGGGAAAATCGACACGGGCCGATTTGAATCTAGCAAATGATCTAGCTGCTTTGTGGAGGATGAACTGACGTAAGAAGCAATAAAAGCCTAAACCAGGGAAGTTGCCGTGGGAGTAGAGGACGGATGATGAGATAGATTGCTAAGACTTGAAATCCTTTGGTTGTTGGGAAGGAGAAATAAGGAGGAAAAGGTAACCAAAATTTTGAGCCTGAGTTGGTTGCAAAGGAAGGAGGAAAGAAGAGCAGTATGAGAGGAAAGTTGGTAGGGGGCTGTGGCATATCTAGGCAATTTAGAATGTGTGGCTGCAATTCAGAAGACGAGATAAGAGAGAGAGAGATTTGGGAGCCATCTTCACAGATATTATCCTGTGGTAACAGTAAGGTCAGAGGGGTTCTCCCAGAGAGAATGAATATTGAGAAAATAGAGAAAAGCCCCAGATTCCCAATATGCAATTATAACTTGGAGTTTCTGTGCCTTATTACTAACATGTGTGACTGATAAAGTCTGAATATTTCTTTTCCAGCTTTCCAGTTTAAGCAGAAAGGAGAAATAATTATTTTAGAGTGCTTGTAGCTTGCAACATGATTAGAAATTTAATAGTACATTTATGAGATGTGGATGTTTTGTTTTGAGAAATGCAGAAAGCAGGTCAGACAGAATAAATATTGCTATAAATAAACATACAATAGGCAACCCCAAAGCATCCTGATTTTGGAAATCAAACCATCAAGCATCTAATACTTTTGGCAGGAAGAGAGGAGACGGAGGCCAAATGAGAATTGGAAAGAACAGATGGCTGTCCTCAGGTGATAAATATTTAACACGAACTATAGCAGGCATTCTCAGTAGGCTGACAAGATCTTAATGACCTAAAATTTATTTTAACTTTCTCTACTTCGATGAAAGGGAACACCCACCTCGTCGGGCAGCGTATTGTGATAGATATGGCTTTGAATATAAAATATTGACCTGAGCCATATTGACAAGATGGAAGAGGCTGCAGGGCAGAGGCTACCAAACTTTCTCTACCATGGGGCCCTTAGTGTCTCAGTATTTCTTTTTTTCCACAGCATCCTTAGGCCAAAATAAGTACCTGAGAGTTCAAAGTGTAAGTAGTTAGATCCAAACAACTTCATAAGTATTTATGTCCTAGCAATTTAGTAGCCACATGAAAAAGTAATACACATAAATTGAAAGAAAATTATTTTATATCATTCTTGAATAACCACAATTACCTCCTAATGGGATGTGTGCATCTGTGGGGTGCTGCACAACTTCTCAAACCTTGGAGTCAGACTGGATCCCTCTGTCCTCACTTCCTGTTCCTCATTAATTTTTCTGCAGTACTTGCTGCAGAACCCCAGCTTCTAAAAGATGATTTCATCCAGAGGAATGTTGTGTGGTCTGAAAATTACTTCAAGCTTGTCATTCATGGGCTGTCTGACAGATGCTCAGTATCACTGTGTTTCCATTAAAAATGTAAAAATTTCACAGCTCCCCTATAAATCTTCTGCCACCTTGAGATGGCACACAGTTAAGGAGCTGCAGCTTTAGGGAATTAGGAGGCAGTCACAAATCAGAGTGGGATCAGGGAACAGAACATTTAGATCATCTCTTTGGATAATCAAGTGGTTTCCTCTCTGTGAGAAACTAAGATTCATTGAGTTCCTAAGAGGCCTCATAATTTGTTCCCAGTTATGCATTAACATGAGTTTGCATAACTCCCTTTCTAAAGAATATAAATAGTTTGCAGGATAAAACAATAACCTCTTATCCTAAGATCCCATGAGAATTCTTGAGTAAAATAAGATCAGATTATGTCAGTGCTTTCGTGGGCAGAATCCAGGACACGTGTAGGTTGGACAAGGTGTGATTTGTTCCTCTTGGAGTATATTGAGCTGTTCCTCTGGTGCTTTGTTAAAGGACACAGTGTCAGAGCTATTATCTACTACAGGGGCCAGGAAATGACTCTGCGTCTAATCACTACCAAGCCTGGAGATATTTTACTAGATGAATGAAATATTAGGCTCCTATGTCACTTACTTGTGCTCCAAATTGGATCCCAAAGTTAAATCCTTGTTTCCTATTATTGCTTAACTTGCTTTTTTTTTTTTACTGCTATGATAACAAATTCATTGTAAGCTATAATTTACCAACTGTCTAATATAATCATTAGGTAGAACAACAAGATTACCTCTAGCTCCTAGGACAGTTATGAAGAAAATTACTTCCCTTTTCCCATTTTCCCTGGAATCAGCCTGATTCTAGAATGTGTCATCTGTGAAAGGAAGAAGGAAAGGAAACAATTACCTCCTTTTTTCTGAATGTCTGCCTATTTTGTACTCTGCACTTTTGCTACTTTAGTGAATTGAGAATTCGCAAGAACTCTTGAAGTACATAGAACAGTCTCTTTTTAACTGGTGAGGAAAATCCTCCTCAGAATTAGTAAGTGCTTGAGTGGGAAGTCAAACACCAACATCCATGTTCTTTTTACTATATACCGTCCCTCTCTTTCTAGGATACTTGGACAATGCCACCAAATAATGCAAAGTCACGTCTGATCTATATCCTTCCATTCTGCTACCACAAGCCCAGGATTGAGCCAAATTTGGGTTCAGATAGGGTTACAGGTTGGGAATGTCCCAACAGCCACTGTGCAGAAGTTGTTCTTTTTGTGTTCCCTCGTATCCCTGAGTTGAAATCATAAGGGTACCAACATGTAGAACCTTCACCAAAGAATCCAAAGAAACATGGGCCTGGGGAAGACTGAGTGTGGTACTGGAAGAGGCCTTAGAGGTCACCTAGTTCAGTTCTATGATATTATAGATGAGAAAAGGAGGACCAGGGTAGTTAAGCTACTGTCTCAAGTTAGTGAAGACCTGGGTTTAGAACCCAGGTCACCTGACATCAAACCTAGAGTTCTTTCTACCACGTCACATAGTCTTTTGTCCATCATGGGCTTCTTTTCTTTTTGAGCAACACGCTAATATATGTTCATTATAGAAAAAAAAAGAAAATATAAATATGTAGTAGGTAATAAAAATAGAATTTACCCAGATTCCTACCACTCAAGATAACCACTTCTATTAAGACTTCTTTCTATGCGTATATGTTCACATATATTTTTAAAATGTAATTATACTGTGTATGGTAGCTAGTAATCATTTTTTAGCATAATATTTTATAAATGCCTATATAAATAAATATACCAATATCATAATTTTTTATATCGCAGCATAGTATGACATACAAAAACCTTTTTTGTGGATGTTTAGGTTCTTTCTAACTCGTTGCTATTATAATACCATTTCCATAAACCTTATTATGTAAAAGATAAATATATCTCTTATCAATCTATCAGTCTATCTATCTACTGTATGATTAGTTTCTTGAGATATATTCCTAGCAGTACAACTCCAAGAACAAAGCATATGTGTTAGAGTCCTCCAGAGAAACAGAACCAATAGGATTTATATGTAGAAAGAGACTTATTATAAAAAATCGGCTCACAAGATTATGAAGCCTCAGAATTCTCAAAATCTGCAGGTTGATTCTGCAAGTAGAAAACCCAAGAGAGTCGAGTTTGTGTTTCCAGTCAGAATGCTGGCAGGCTCAAGACCCAAGAAGAGTCAATGTTTTAATTCGGGTCCGAAGGCAGGAAAAAACTGTCGTCCAAGTTCAAAGGCCGTCAGGTAGGAGGAATTCTCTCTTACTCAGGGAAGTTTCAGCCTTTTTGTTCCATCCAGGCCGCCAATCTGGCTACCACATAAAATTATCACAGTATATGAACAGTTTTTAAATTTCTGATTCATATTTCCAAGTTGGCCTCGGAAAATTCTGTCCTATTTCAGAAGGCAAACTCTGGCACTGGAGTATGTCCACTGTCCCCATCCTTGCCAACACTAGTCTTATCGATCTTTTGAAATCCTTGTCAATATGCAGTCAATCCTAATTATTCATGAATTCTGTATTTGTGAATATGCTTACCCTTTAAAGTTTATTTGCAATTCTAAGGTCAATACTCAGGGCACTTTCCTGGTTGTTTGTGGACATGTGCAGAGTGGTGAAAATTTTGAGTCACATATGGGCAAACAAGGCCATCCTCTGCTTTCTTGTTTCAACTTTCATACTGTAAACAAATGTCTTTTTCACAGTCAGTGTAGTGCCACAATTTTCACATTTTTGTGCTTTTGTTTGGTAATTTTGCTGTTTAAATGGTCCCCTAGTGTATGCTGAAATGCTGTTCACAGTTCCCATGTGTAAGAAAGCTGGGATGTGCCTTCCGGAGAAAATACACATACTAGATAAGTTTCATCCAGGCTTGAGTTATAGTGCTGTTGGCTGTGAGTTCAATGTTAATAAATCAACAGTACTATATATCCAGAGAAACGGAGAGGAAATTCACTGACCTGTATGTGAGGCTGCTCTGGAAAATGCAAAAGTAACATCTACAGTTCATGACGAAGCTATGGGAAAGATGGAAAAGCAGCTAAATTTGTGGATTCATGAGATGATGACTGATTAAAAGAAGCATAGTAGACAGCATTGTTGTGACGTTGAAGGTCAAAGAAATTTGTGGTCATGTTACCCAGCATCAGGATAATGTTCTCAGCTAGTGTTTTGCTATAAAGAAACACTGCATATGATTAAATAAAGTTATATATTTATCAGTTGAAGAAAATGTTGTGACCAAAAGCTTGCAGGAACCTGATCCTCTATTTCCCCCAGGAGCAATGGCTCAATATACCTTTATTCAGTGTTCCCAGTGACTTTGTAACTGTGAACTGTGATTTCCTCTTATTTTAATTTACATATCTTTTATGGTAACTGAAATTAGCCTTTTTATCTTTAATAACCATGTATATTTTTTCTTGGTCAAAAGGCAGTATAATGTAGTAGCTAAGAATGTGTACAATGTCTGAAATGATATCCTGGTTCCACATTAACTTGATATCAAGAAATCTGGGTTCTAAAATGTTTTCTTCCATACATATGTGACTGTAATTACTTTCTGAGCTTTTCTTTTCACTTATACAAAATGAAGGTATGAATTTTTATAATTCTAAGGTCTTTGGTTTTATAATCTATAAAATAAAGGTGTCATATTCCAGATCAACTCTAAATTTACTTCCACAATGTGCATTTGGAAATCAATGACTATTATAATCTTTCTAGAGGCAGAGCTTAACTGCTGGCATAGTATCTACATTCTGCAATTCTGTTTTGAAGGTCTGATGTGTCTGAAGAATTTTAGAGTGATACTATTTCTGGGAGTTGTTTTATATATCTAATTTTGGATTGTTGGGCTAGCCTAACTTTTTGGCATTTGTTGACTCAAATTACTCAACAAAATTTAGATTTTTATTTTATATTATTACAATATTATTATATTATCTCTACTGTTATTTATGTTGTCACTGTCTCTAATTGTGCATAATTACACTGGAGAAAAATATGTTTACTTCTTAACGTAGTTGACTATCACATAATTGCTGCTAATAAGTGAAGTACTTTATGATAATTTTAGCTAAAGAAAAATACAATCACCAAAACTAATACTTAAGATGCTCAATCTCCAGCTAAAGTAAAAATAATCTTTAGTGTGTAGTATGCAGAAGAGAAAACAGAAGACCCTCATTCGTATGACAGAATTTGTAACTATTCCCCAAGATACCAAGTTTTTAATCTGATTTTCTACACCTTTCCATATAATCAAATATTTCTTACTCCTGCCTTACTCAGCTGCCGGTTCAAACTTGCTTTCTTATAGTCAGGCCCAAAATCTATACTCACATTCTTTGTACATGTTGTGCTCGGATATCTCATGTCTACAAGGATACATAATAAGTTCCCAGAAGTTGCCAATCCAGAATCATAACATTTTCTTAGCATTTTTTTTTCAGAATTTTCAATGATGCTTAGATTAAAATGGTCAGATATTAATGAAGAAAATCACACATTCTAGGAAAGGAATTGATTTATCTAGATGTAGCGAACATTTCTCATTTGTGGCTGTCTGGTATCTTTTGAGTACCTTCTCTATATTTTGATAATTTCCCAAACTTTGAGTTTTGTGTCTCTAATGGAGAATCAATTTCTAGTCTCCTTTACCCTGGGCTAAGGGCATAGCATCTAGAGTCTATCATCTACACTCTGGAAGACATGCAAAAGTAAGCAACCAGAGTATGTAAAATCCATTTTTTCTGGAATGCTAGCTGGGATATGCAGCTTTTGGCAATAGAAGTTTCTTTATTGGCCAAATCTCTGTGTATTCCTGGGTGCTTGACCTCTATCCTGTTTCACTAACCTGTGTAATGAACCTACGTGTTCCCTAATATCCTTTAGCAAATTGTTTCTCTACTTAGATTAGGCAGAATGTATTTGGTTATTGCAAGTTAATTAAAATATGTAAAGTTTTTATCAAAGTGCTATACACATAGTTTTTAAAAATAAAAGGATTATAATAAACGTGAATCATCTCTCTATCTTTCTTCATTTCCAATCCCATTACCCAGAGACATTCACTTTCAACAACTTAGTTGATTGGGCTGGTATTTTTCTCTCCTCCATATATAAATTTTATATGTATATAACTCTTTATTTATCACATCTAGATATTACCTGTTGACTATGGATTTCTTTTTTTCACATTCACCTCTCTTCCCTTCCTCTATCTTCTCCATATCATTATAAAATATTTGCTTAGATCATTGGTCAGCATTTACTATGTAGATACTGTTTATTAATAAGCCAAGTAGACACTATTGTTATATTTTACTTTTTTTCAGCCTTTTGCTTTTCCTGGACTCAATAATTGCCTTGCTCCCCCTTTGTTTTGTTTGATTTTCAATATATCTTTTTAAATTCTCTGTGAGAACACTCAAATACTAATTACTACAATTTTTTCAAATGTTCAGATAAATCAGTAGTTTGGAGGCCTTACCCTTCTTCACTGTTTTAGTCTTGGTTCCCTTCTAGCCTAAGGCATGGTTGTCCTGGTGGGACTCCATTTTGTAGCTTTCTTGTGTTGGATGCTCTATTTTCTAGGCACCAGTTTGCCTCTTTCTTGTTTTACTGCCACATTTTGCTAGAGCACATCTTACAGTATCTTCCTGAAAATGAATATATGGGATTTTGAGTCCCTGCACTTCTGCAAATTCTCTATTCACTGCTCACACTTGATCATTTGGGTATAAAACTGAGTATTTTTTCCCATAGCATTTTTCTGTGAGCAATACGTCTCTTTTTGATAAGAAAGAATCAGTTTTCTCAGTTGTTTTTTACTTGTCATCTTATGCAAATTAATTATTAACTCATGGCCATTACTGAAGTGGGTATAACTGGTGTCTGCAATTTTAGGTTAGTATTTTCATATCTGAATATATTTTGCCACCTTTAAAAGGAGCTAAGTAGTTTACAGTGTCAAATTTGTTAAAGATTTTGCATATCATCAAAATAATGTGAAGGATGTTAATTTACAGCCCTTTGGCTATCTTCTTCCAGACCCAGGAAAATTTAGAGAACTATAAGAAGAATTGGACTTATAATTTGGTATCTGTTGCCAGTTGGGAGGATTAGAACTCTGTTTTGGATGTTGTCGTTTCTAGCAAAATTTGCCAGATAAATGATGAGGTGCATAGGTGTTATGATGACTTTTTTGTGCTTACTGCCAGAACTCCTGGCTTTTCCCATTAATCCAAAGACTTTTTGAAATGAAAATTCCAAGAACATTAACTTTATTTAAATATTAAGATAAAAAATGTTAAATAAAATATAACATATAGTTTCTATCAAAGTGAGCTTTGATCCTGAAGAAAATTCTGGGTCAAGCTGTATAAACATCTCTATGAAAATAGCAATCCTTAATGCTCTGTTTTATTTTTACATATTACATCACTCCGTGTTCTGATATATCCTTATGCAGCATTGTACTCAATAAATGAGAGGAGGCACTCAATAAATAATAGTATATAGAGCAAATGAATGATGAGAGATGTGGTAAATGTTTAAATAAGAAAGTTCAGAGGTTTTTTTGCAGTGGAACTCATGTAATGATGTAAATTCTACACTAATAGTAAATAAGAAACTTTCAGTATCTAAATACTTCACTCTCTCCTCCTCCTTTTTTTCTCAACATCTTACTCAGGCACTGAATTACATGTCTTGTGACCATCTCTGCCACTTGGTTGTGAACTTTAGGTCTGTGATTAATTCATCTTTTTATTTACCTCAGGAGCTACCATTTTATTCTGCACACAGAAGGTGTTCAGTCTATGTGTATTAAGTCATTAGTGAATCTTTGGCTGACTGTCTACCAGGTTCAACAATGTGATAGTACCTTTCCAATAAAGGAATAAGAAATGGAAGGTACATGGTAAAAGACATTAAGGTAAATGTTTGGACAATAATGTACAGAGAGCATGGATAAATAAGAAGTGTGCATCTTTTAAGAATTCACCTAAAAATTTCACAAGAGTTTAATGCCTTTGAGTTCTTTGGCAGATACTTTTAAATAATACAAGGAGGATATTGATTTTAACCAACAAGGGACTCAATTAGTGCCCTGCTTTTGTTAGGATTAAAACAATACCATTCAAAGAATGTTCTTTCACAAAAGCCTTTTTAAAGAAACATATAGGCTTTTTGAAGCCTATCCAAGCAAATACTTGAGGTTAAGAAGCATTAGAAAGTTGAAAAGGTAACTTTTTCTTCATGAAGAGATGAAAAATGAATGATAGAATCTGAGTAAATGTAAATATGTTGATTTGAGGAGAAAGTTAAAAAACCAGAATGCTAAAGGATGACCTAGGTCTTGGACACTGATGTCAGGGAATTTAATTCGTCTGGGAAACCTACTTGAGCTCTGTTTGCTCTATCATCATCTCATTGTGTTTGCTCTAACAAGAGTACTGACTCATTATAATTTCTTATAATAACACTGATATGAAGCATCATGAAATTCACCTCTAGAAATAGTGCCTACTCAAATTGCCATCTTTTCTTGCTCACCTCTTTCTCTCAATCTCCTTGGCTGCTAAGCAAAATGCAGATTCCTTGAGGGCAGGGCTTGCTTACTTTACAGAAGCCTAAAATTATGCCAAGCACATAGGGCATTAAGAAGTAGTCTTGCAACCCTCAGAATGGGAGAAAATATTTGCAAATGAAGCAACTGACAAAGGATTAATCTGCAAAATATATAAACAGCTCACGCAGCTCAATATCAAAAAAACAAACAACCCAATCCAAAAATGGGCAGAAGACCTAAATAGACATTTCTCCAAAGAAAATATACAGATTGCCAACAAACACATGAACGAATGCTCAACATCATTAATCATTAGAGAAATGCAAATCAAAACTACAATGAGATATCATCTCACACCAGTCAGAATGGCCAACATCAAAAATCTACAAACAATAAATCCTGGAGAGGGTGTGGAGAAAAGGGAACCCTCTTGCACTGTTGGTGGGAATGTATATTGATAACAGCCACTATGGAGAACAGTATGGAGGTTCCTTAAAAAATTAAAACTAGAACTACCATACAACCCGGCGATCCCACTACGGGGCATATACCCTGAGAAAACCATAATTCAAAAAGAGTCATGTACCACAATGTTCATTGCAGCTCTGTTTACAATAGCCAGGACATGGAACCAACCTAAGTATTCATCAACAGATGAATGGATAAAGAAGATGTGGCACATATCTACAATGAAATATTACTCAGCCATAAAAAGAAATGAAATTGAGTCATTTGTAGTGAGGTGGATGGACCTAGAGTCTGTCATACAGAGTGAAGTAAGTCAGAAAGAGAAAAACAAATACCATATGCTAACACATATATATGGAATCTAAAAAACAACAACAAAAAATGGTCATGAAGAACCTAGGGGCAAGACGGGAATAAAGACGCAGACCTACTAGAGAATGGACTTGAGGACATGGGGAGGGAGAAGGGTAAGGTAGGACAAAGTGAGAGAGTGGCATGGACATATATACACTACCAAATGTAAAATAGATAGCTAGTGGGAAGCAGCCGCATAGCACAGGGAGATCAGCTCTGTGCTCTGTGACCACCTAGAGGGGTGGGATAGGGAGGGTGGGAGGGAGGGAGACACAAGAGGGAAGAGATATGGGGATATATGTATATGTATAACTGATTCACCTTGTTATAAAGCAGAAACTAACACACCATTGTAAAGCAATTATACTCCAATAAAGGTGTTAAAAATTTTTTTTTAAAAAAAGTAGTCTTCAATGTTAATTAAAGTGGGAACTTTTTCTATTCCTATTCCATTTGATTACTTACAAGTTGCTATTATATACATCAGAAATTCAGTGGTTATGAATTTTGTTAGCTTCTGAGCTGTTTAGGAGACACCGAATGTTGTCCCTGGATCAGTGAGTTCAGTTAAAGGACAGAAGCTATGACAAAGGGTCCGATCCCATTAGTTACTGGTTTGTTTTCCCTTCACACAGGGAAAGTTTGTATCCTGATATAAACTGTACCCTATTTCCAAGTAGGTGATGTGCAAATATATGTGAATGGTTCAGAACAATTTGCCTGCAAGTCTGAATAAGCAGCTCCAGTTTCATGGCTCTAGGTTAATAGTGTAATTTTTGTAGAAGGACAAGACTTTACCAAAGCCATAGTCACACTTACTGAGCAACAGGGTCAAGTTTAAAGCTGAATAAAAAATTACCACCTCCCTTTGTCTATTGGTTGCTTATAAACGTTACAAAACTGGAAACAAATATATTTTATGTACTCTTAAAATTTTAATATGGTTCTTTTCTTCCTGAACTTTTACTAAAAGGGTTAAATGAGAGGCAAGTATGTCTATTTATTAATGATATCATTACTCAAAAATTATTTATTGTAAAAAGCATTTCCTGCTACTCTGCAAATTATAAGACAACACCAACTTTGGAAATTAGTTAAGCCTTTCTATCTAATTTCTCTGCTCCAGTAAGCATGTTGTAATGTACCTATTTGGTAGTAAAGTATTGATAGACATAGAAATAACAATTTTTAAAAATTGTATACTGGAATAATCTAAATGAATGAAAAGAAGAGTACTATAGTTCAAATGGTATATGCCATTTTCAAGTTTTAGAATGTTAAAATATTTTTCTAGGATGATAAAGAAAATTAAAGGTAATTTTCTTTTCAATCATGCTTTCTTTTGATTAAGAAAATAAATGTTGGATATAAAAATTAGAAAAGCAGAAAATTATGAAGAATAAAGCTAAAAGGCCTACTCATATCCTGTGATAAGAATGTAACTTAAACATTTTTAGAGAGCAATTTGGAAATAACTATTTTAAAAAGCGTATAATCTATATAGCGATCACATTCTAGGAATTTAAGAAATAACTCTCTCAGCAAGTGAAGAAATAGCTGTAAAGACAGCCTTGAAACATTTCTCTTTATAGCAAAGAGCACAAACAAAAATAGCTCATTAATAAGAATGTGGCAAAACAAGTTATGGGTTTACATTATTTTGAACTTGAGTCATTCAACAGATTCCTATGTTAGGGCTGTCCTATGCTCTTAGATATAGCAGTAAACAAATCTTTTTAGCCAGTGAAGCTTATGTTCTAGGGATAAAACAAACAACAAATATAATAAATTAGTAAATTATATAGCATGGTAGGAGATGAGCAATGTTATGTAATCAATAAAAAGAATGAAATAGATGGGGGAGATGGAGTCAAGACAGTGGTGTGGGAAGATGCTGAGTTAGCATCTCCCCACAACTAGGGCACCTGCCAGGCGCTGGTGGGGGACTGTGATGCCCAAGGAGATGGGAGGAAACCCAAAGTGAATGGTAAGATGTAAGGGGACTGAGCGGGGAGGAGAAGTGGAGGCCACACAAGATCAGTGCCCCTGAGGCCAGGGAGATTAGGAGAGGCAGTGGAAGGGACTCTCTGGGAGGAGCAGGAGAGGAGCAGAGGGCGATCACCAGGCCCACTTGGGCCAGGGAGCCTGCTGATCTCCCAAGCCAGTAACCCCGCCCTCCAAAGCCCTGTCCAGGACACATGGATCCTGGGGGCATAGGAGGGAGGCAGGGGAGATCAGGAGAGACAGGTGGGAGGGGCCATACAAGAGGAGTGGGAGAGGAGCAGAGGGTGATTGCCTCTCCCACTTGGGCCCAGGGAGCCTGCTGAGCTCCCAGACCGGTCCCCTCCCGCCCCCAGCCACATTGTTCCTGGGGGCATAGGAGGGAGGAGCAGGAAAGGAGAGGAGGGCCTTTGCCCCACCCACTTGAGCCCAGGAAGACTGCTGGGCTCCCAGGTGAGGTGCCCTGCCCTCTGAGACCAGAGGTGGGGGGCATGCCTGGGCCCCTTCTGTTCCTTGAGCCTAAGCCCCACCCCCCCCAGAGCCCCTAGGGCCTTTTCCAGCCCTGTGGGTCCTGAGCATTGGCCCTACCCACCACCCAAAGCTTGCCCTTGCTTAGGCCCTGCCCTTGGCCCTTGCTTAGGCCCTGCCTTGGCCCTGCCCAGCCAAGGCCTTCCCCCCCCCTTTTTTTTTTCCCCTCCTCTTTTTTACTGTTGTGGTACTGATGTACCTTCCAGTTGTTGATTCATTATATTTTTACTTTTATATTCTTTATAACGTATCTGTTAGTTTTCTGGTCTAATTTTATTTTTTACTTCATTATTGTTCTTTCTTTCTTTTTTTTTTTTTTTGGCCACCCCACGCAGCTTGCAGGATCTTGGTTCACAGGTCCTGGGTCAAGCCGAAGCTCCTGCGGTGGGAGCTATGAGTCCAAACCACTGGACTAACAGAGAACCTCAGACCCCAGGGAATATTCATTGGAGTGAGGTCTCACGGAGTTCCTCATCTCAGCACCAAGACCCAGCCCTACCCAATAGCCTACAAACTCCAGTGTTGGAAGCCTCAGGCCAAACAACCAGTAAGACAGGAACACAATCCCACTCATTAAAAAAGAAAAAAAAATGAGATGGCAAAAAAATATGTCACAGGTGAAGGAACGAGGTAGAAACCTACAAGGCCAAATAAATGAAGAGGAAATAGGCAATCTACCTAAAAATGAATTCAGAGTAATGATAGTAAAGATGATCCAGAATCTCGGAAATAGAATGGAGGCATGGATTGAGAAAATACAATAAATGTTTAACAGAGATCTAGAAGAACAAAAGAACAAACAGGGCTTCCCTGGTGGCGCAGTGGTTGGGAGTCTGCCTGCCGATGCAGGGGACGCGGGTTCGTAGCCCTGGTCCGGGAGGATCCCACATGCCGCGGAGCGGCTGGGCCCGTGAGCCATGGCCGCTGAGCCTGCGCGTCCGGAGCCTGTTGCTCCGCAACAGGAGAGGCCACGATAGTGAGAGGCCCGCGCGCCGTGATGAAGAGTGGCCCCCGCTTGCCGCAACTGGAGAAGGCCCTTGAACAGAAACAAAGACCCAACACAGCCAAAAATAAATAAATAAATAATAAAGAAATTCCCCTAAAAAAATTAAAAAAAAAAAAAGAACAAACAAACAGAGATGAACAAGACAATAACTGAAATGAAAAATACACTAGAAGGAATCAATAACTGAGGCAGAAGAATGAATAAGTGAGCTGGAAGACAAAATAGTGGAAATAACTGCCGAGGAGCAGAATAAAGAAAAAGAATGAAAAGAATTGAAGACAATCCCAGAGACCTCTGGGACAAAACTAAATTCACCAACATTCAAATTATAGGGGTCCCAGAAGAAAAAGAGAAAAAGAAAGGGTCTGAGAAAATATTTGAAGAGATTATAGTTGAAAACTTCCCTACCATGGGAAAGGAAATAGCCACCCAAGTCCAGAAAGCACAGAGAGTCCCATACAGGATAATCCCTAGGAAAAACACACCAAGCCACATATTAATCAAACTAACAAAAATTAATTACAAAGAAAAAATATTAAAAGCAGCAAGGGAAAAACACAAAGTAACATCCAAAGGAATCGCCATACGGTTATCAGCTGATTTTTCAGTGGAAACTCTGCAGGCCAGAAAGGAGTGGCAGGACATACTTAAAGCGATGAAAGGGAAAAACCTACAACCAAGATTACCCAACAAGGATCTAATTCAGATTCGATGGAGAAGTCAAAAGCTTTTCAGACAGCAAAAGCTGAGAGAATTCAGCACCACCAAACCAGCTTTACAACAAATGCTAAAGAAACTTCTCTAAGTGGAAAACACAAGAGAAGAAAAAGACCCACAAAAACAAACCTAAAACAATTAAGAAAATGGTAATAGGAACATACATATTGATAATAACCTTGAATGTAAATGGATTAAATGCCCCAACCAAAAGACACAGGCTGCCCAGATACAAGAAAACGACCCATATATATGCTGTCTACAGGAGACCCACTTCAGACCTAGGGACACATACAGACTGAAAGTGAAGGGATGGAAAAAGATATTCTATGCAAACGGAAATCAAAAGAAAGCTGGAGTAGCAATACTCGTATCAGATAAAATACACTTTAAAATGAAGACTGTTACAAGAGATAAGGAGGGACACTACATAATGATCAAAGGATCAATCCAAGAAGGAGATATAACAATTATAAATATTTATGCACCCAACATAGAGCACCTCAATACATAGAGCAAATTCTAACAACCATGAAAGGAGAAATCGACAGTAACACAATAATAGTAGGGGACTTTAACACCCCACTTACACCAATGGACAGATCATCCAAACAGAAAATAAATAAGGAAACATAAGCTTTAAATGACACAATAGACCAGATAGATCTAATTGATATTTGTAGAAAATAAGTGAACATAAATAGAACAGAGTAGCTGAATACACTTTCTTCTCAAGTGCACATGGAACATTCTCCAGGACATCTTAGGTCACAAATCAAGCCTCAGAAAATTTAAGAAAATTGAAATCGTATCAAGCATCTTTTCTGTCCACAACACTCTGAGACTGGAAATCAGTTACAGGAAAAAAACTGTAAAAATACACAAATACATGGAGGCTAAACAGTGTGCTACTAAATAACCAAGAGCTCACTGAAGAAATCAAAGAAGAAATGAAAAAAATACATAGAAACAAATGACAAGGAAAACATGATGACTCAAAACCTATATGGGACGCAGCAAAAGCAGTTCTAAGAGGGAAATTTATAGCAATTCAATCTCACCTCAAGAAACATGAAAAATATCACATAAACGATCTAACCCTACTAGAGAAAGAAGAACAAAGAAAACCCAAAGTCAGTAAAAGGAAAGAAATCATAAAGATCAGAGCAGAAATAAATGAAATAGAAACAAAGTAAACAATAGCAAAGATCAGTAAAACTCTAAGCTGGTTCTTTGAGAAAATAAACAAAATTAATAAACCATTAGCCAGACTCAACAGGAATAAAAGGGAAAGGTCTCATATCAATAAAATTAGAAATGAAAAAGGAGAAATCACAACCTACACTGCAGAAATACAAAGGATTTTAAGAGACTACTACAAACAACTATATGCCAATAAAATGGACAACCACGAAGAAATGGACAGATTCTTGGAAAGGTACAATTTTCCAAGACTGAACCAGGAAAATTCGAAAATATAAACAGACCTATCACAAGTAATGAAATTGAAACTGTAATTTAAAATCTTCCAAGAAACAAAAGTCCAGGACCAGATGGCTTCACAGGCTAATTATATCAAACATTTAGAGAAGAGCTAACACCAATCCTTCTCAAACTCTTCCAAAAAATTGCAGAGGGAGAAACACTCCCAAATTTATTCTGCAAAGCCACCGTCTCCCTGATACCCAAACCAGAAAAAGATATCACAAAAAAGAAAATTATAGACCAATATCACTGATGAACATAGCTGCAAAAATCCTGAACAAAATACTAGCAAACAGAATCCAACAGCACATTAAAAGGATCATACACCATGATCAGGTGGGGTTTATCCCAGGGATGCAAGGATTCTTTAATATATGCAAATCAATCAATGTGATACACCACATTAACAAGTTAAGGAATAAAAACCATATGATCATCTCAGTAGATGCAGAAAAAGCTTTTGACAAAATTCAACACCCATTTATGATAAAAACTCTCCAGAAAATGGGCATAGAGGGAACCTACCTCAACATAGTAAAGGCCATACATGACAAACTCACAGCAAGCATCATACTCAATGGTGAAAAACTGAAAGCATTTCCGCTAAGATCAGGAACAAGACAAGGACGTCCACTCTCACCACTTTTATTCAACACAGTTTTGGAAGTTTTAGCCACAGCAATCAGAGAAGAAAAAGAAATAAAAGGAATACAAGTTGGAAAAGAAGTAAAACTGTCACTGTTTGCAGATGACATGATACTATACATAGAAAATCCTAAAAATGCCACCAGAAAACTACTAGAACTAATCAATGAATTTGGTAAGGTTGCAGCATACAAAATTAATGCACAGAACTCTCTGGCATTCCTATACACCAACAATGAAAAAACATAAAGAGAAATTAAGGAAACACTCCCATTTACCATTGCAACAAAAAGAATAAGATACCTAGGAATAAACCTGCATAAGGAGGCAAAAGACTTGTACTCAGAAAACTATAAAACTCTGATGAAAGAAATCAAAAATAACATAAACAGATGGAGAGGGCTTCCCTGGTGGTGCAGTGGTTGAGAGTCCGCCTTCTGATGCAGGGGACACGGGTTCGTGCCCCGGTCCGGGAAGATCCCACATGCTGCGGAGTGGCTGGACCTGTGAGCCATGGCCACTGAGCCTGCGCGTCCAGAGGCTGTGCTCCGCAACGAGAGAGGCCACAACAGTGAGAGGCCTGCGTACCGCAAAAAAAAACCAAAAAACAAAACAGATGGAGAGATATACCATGTTCTTGGATTGGAAGAATCAATATTGTGAAAATGTCTATACTACCCAAAGCAATCTACAGATTCAAAGCAATCCCTATCAAACTACAAATGGCATTCTTCACAGAATTAGAACAAAAAATTATACAATTCAATTCCTATGGAAATACAAAAGACACTGAATAGCCAAAGCAATCTTGAGAAAGAAAAATGGAGTTGGAGGAATCAGGCTCCCTGACTTCAAACTATACCACAAAGCCACTGTAATCAAGATGGTATGGTACTGGCACAAAAACAGAAATATAGATCAATCGTACAGGATAGAATGCCCAGAAATAAACCCACACACATATGGGCACCTAATTTACGACAAAGGAGGCAAGAACATACAATAGAGAAAAGACAGCCTCTTCAATAAGTGGTGCTGGGAAAACTGGACGGCTACATGTAAAAGAATGAAATTAGAACACTACCTAACACCATACACAAAAATAAACCCCAAATGGATTAAAGACTTAAATGTAAGGTGAGACACTATAAAACTCTTAGAGGAAAACATACGAAAAACACTCTGGCATAAACCACAGCAAGATCTTTTTTGATCCACCTCCTAGTGTAACGGAAATAAAAACAAAAATAAAATGGAGCTTAATTAAACTTAAAAGCTTTTTGCACAGCAAAGGAAACCATAAATAGGACAAAAAGACAACCCTCAAAATGGGAGAAAATATTTGCAAATGAAACAACAGACAAAGGATTAATCTCCAAAATATACAAACAGCTCATGGAGCGCAATATCAAAAAACCAAACAATCCAGTTAAAAAATGGGCAGCAGACCTAAATAGACATTTCACCAAGGAAGACATATAGATGGCCAAGTGGCACATGAAAAGGTGCTCAACATCACTAATTATTGGAGAAATGCAAATCAAAACTGCAATGAGGTATCACCTCACACTCGTCAGAATGGCCATTATCAAAAAATCTAGAAACAATAAATGCTGGAAAGGGTGTGGTGTAAAGGGAACCCACCTGCACTGTTAATGGGAATGTAAATTCATACAACCACTATGGAAAACATTATGGAGGTTCCTTAAAAAACTAAAAATAGTACTACCATATGACTCAACAATCCCACTACTGGGCATATTAAACCTGAGAAAACCATAATTCAAAAAGAGACATGTACCACAATGTTCATTGCAGCTCTGTTTACAATAGCCAGGACATGGAACCAACCTAAGTGTCCATCGACAGATGAATGGATAAAGAAGATGTGGCACATATATACAATGGAATATTACTCAGCCATAAAAAGAAACGAAATTGAGTTATTTGTAGTGAGGTGGATGGACCTAGAGTCTGTCATACAGAGTGAAGTAAGTCAGAAAGAGAAAAACAAATACCGTATGCTAATGCATATATATGGATTCTGAAAAAAAATGGTACTGATGAACCTATTTGCAGGACAGGAATAAAGACGCAGATGTAGAGAATGGACTTGAGGACACGGGGAGGGGGAAGGGTAAGCCAAGATGAAGTGAGAAAGTGGCATGGATATATATACACTACCAAATGTAAAATAGATAGCTAGTGGGAAGCAGCCACATAGCACAGGGAGATCAGCTCATTGCTTTGTGACCACCTAGAGGGGTGGGATAAGGAGGGTGTGTGGGAGACGCAAGAGGGAGGAGATATGGGGACGTATGTATACGTATAGTTGATTCACTTTGTTATACAGCAGAAACTAACACACCATTGTAAAGCAATTATACTCCAATAAATATGTTAAAAAATAAATACTAGTGTAGTTTTAAATTTGATAGGAAGTGAGGATCAAGGAGTGCATGCAGCCCCTACTCAGTAATAAGGAGGATTATTCCATGGCAATCTTGGTAATATTATGAAACATAAATGGAAATTATGGAGTGTTTGAGGTACGGTTAGCGTAGCCTAATAGTATAGGGCAGCTGTGCTTCATTTGTAAAGACAAATACCCCCTGGGAATAAGTGCTATTCTGCTTCACAAATGTTCAATCAGTCGATTTTAGAATATGGGAAATCAGCCACATTGAGTCTTAGCACATTGAGTCTTAGCCCATAGCTGGAATTAAGTGACACAAAACTATTCAAGCCATTTTACGAACGTGACTTCATTCAGGTAGTTCAGCTTGTGTGTTTCATGAATACCACCTTGGGGCTGTTAGTTTGCAGAAGGATTTCAGTTTTACAGTTAACACAAAAATTTAAATGCCATATTCAGAGGACATTTATGAGAGTGTTCTTTGCTGTCTCCGTCATTTCCCACCCATCATCGAAACTTGACAGGTAGCCTTATGATGAATACTTTAAAGGACTGGTAAGGTTATCTTTCACTAGGAAATGCCATCAATGGAATGAATCAGATTTTGAATAAAAGCCAGAGCTTTAATTATGGATGATATTAGGAATACTATTCATATCCTGGGTATGGCAAAATATCTTGGTTGACACATTAACGAATAAATTAAGTTTATTACAGGTTTACTGGAAAAGATTCTGATTTCTTTTTGAGGTTTCACTTTACCTGATCTCAATAATGATAGTAATAGTAATGATAATGAGAGCTAACTTAAAGTAAGCATGTACTATATGAGAAGCTGCTAAATGTTTTATATGATTATTTATTTGACAAAAACACACCATGTTAGGAGGTAGATAGTGTTGATATTTTCATTTTATATGTGAGGAAATGGATACTCTGTGTATGAGTTTTCTGTCGCTTCATAACATATCACCACAAGTTTAGTAGCTTACAACAACACCCATTTATTAGCTCACAGTCTGTAAAACAGAAGTCCAGGCATGGCATGACTTGGTTCTCTGCTCAGGATCTCACAATGCTAAAGCCAAGGTGTTGGCTGGACTGCTTTTCTCATCCAGAGCCTCAGGGGAAGAATCTCATTCAGACTGTTGGCAGAATCCAGTTCCTTGAGAATGTAGAACTAACTGAGCTCCCAGTTTCCTTGCTGGCTGTCAGCTGGGGTCACTCTCAGCTCCCAGAGGCTGCCCACACTCCTTGCCATTGTGGCTTCTCCATCTTTAAAGCAGGCAATGGGAATGTCTCATGTCAAATCTCAGACTTCTTTCTCTCTGACTCCAAGACCCACATTTCAAAGGCTCAGGTGGTCATGTCAGGTCTATCCCTTCTTAAAGTTTACTAACTTTCTTAAAGCTAACTATGCCGTGTGACATAATCTAATCATGCCAGTGATCCTCCTGTCATGTTCACGGTTCACACCCACACTCAAGGGGAAGGGCGTTATACAAGGGTTGAGTCATCGCAATAGTAGGTGCCTACTACACCCTGATAGCATAAATAACTTTCCTAGGTAACCAGCTAAAAACTGGTGGCACCAGGATTTGAACTCATGGCTGACCAACTCTAGAGCTTTGCCCATTTTTCCATATTGGCCCTGATTTTTTAATTTAAAGCTACAGATTAGTGGGGAATGTCTGACCATTATATTGCTATTGAATGGTACTCCTTGGAGTTCTGGAGTGAGTGGTCCTGACCAGACAGTATTATCTCTTGCCTCATTCTAAACCCATATCTATTTCATAATTTTTTAATTTGATCACCATGATACATGCATTTAGTTTAAAAAGTAAGAGGGCACCATAAAGTTTATTTTTATTTTTTTCTTTTAAAACAAATCTAACTTACAGAAAAGCTGCAAAATTTAGAAATCCCATATACCTGTCACCAAGGTTCCCTAATTGCTAACGTTTTACTACATATATCTTATCAGTCTGTCTCTATACATGCATATTATTTACTAACAGCTTTATTGAGATATAATTCTCATGCCATAAAGTTCACCTGTTGAAAGTCTACAATTCGATAAATTTTAGTCTATATACGGAGTGGTGTAATTTTAGAATACTTCTGTCATCCCCCAAAGAAACCTTATATCCATTATATAAGGATGTAAGGTTTCTTTCCCACTTAGCTCCAACCAACCATTAATGATCTTTCTGTCTCTACACAGTTGCTGATTCTGGCCGTTTCATATAGATGGAATGTGCTGCTGCTGACTTATTTATCATGGCATTCGTTTAGGGGAAAAACTAAACCCAAAGTGGTCCAAGTCCCAGTTTAACAAAGAATGTAATTTTAAAATCTTTTACAAAGATTTGTTTCTAAATCCTTCGATACATAATTCCTAGGACTTCGGGGTTTCTAGAATTGACGTATTAAGAATTTATCTATTTCTCTGACTTCAATAAATTTTTAAATATCTTCAAAGTTTTAATGTCTTTATATATATATTATTATGATTCAATAGGCTTTAGTGTTCTTAGATGTAATTTGAATTGATGACAGTTTTCTTTCTTATTTTCTCTTTATATACCATGTAACAATTCTTTAAATATATAATCAAAATACAAGCTCAAAAAAAAATGCGGTCTTTAGTGACTGGCTTCTTTCATTTAGCATAATGTTTTTGAGGTTCATCCATGTTGTAGTACCTACCCATACTTAATTCCTTTTTATGGCCAAATAATATTCTATTTTTACATTTTGTTTATCCATTCCTTAGTTGATGGACAGTTGGGTTGTTTCTACTTTTGGTTATTATGAATAATGCTGCTATGAACATTTGTATACAAGTTTTGTATAGACATATGTTTTCATTTGAGGGGGGTAGATACCTAGAAGTAGAATTTCTGGGTCATATGGTAACTCTATGTTTAACTTTTTGAGGAGCTGACAATCTGTTTTCCAAAGCAGCTATACTATTTTACATTTCCACCAAGCAATGTGTGAGGGTTCCAATTTCTCCACATCCTGTTCAACACTTGGTATTGTCTATCTCTTTAATTATAGTTTTCCTAGAGTGTGTGCAGTGGTATTTCATTGTGATTTGATTTGCACTTCCCTAATGACTAATGATGTTCAGCGTCTTTTCATGTTCTTATTGACAATTTGTATACCTTTGTAGAATTGTCTATTCAAGTACTTTGCCCATTTTTAATTCAAGTTGTCTTTGAGCTGTAAGTTCTTAATACATCCAAGAGTTCTTTATGTACCAATAGTGTCTTTGAAGCATAACATTTTAAAGTTTTGATGAAGTCCAATTTATCTGTATATTTTTTTCTTGGTGCCTTGTGCTTTAGGTGTCATATCTAGGAAAACATTACCTAACTCAAGGTCATAAAGATTTACACCTTCAAGGAGTGTTACAGTTTAGTTCTTACATTTAGGTCTTTGATCTATTTTGAGTTAATTTTCATCACGTAACATAGAAGTCCAACTTCATTCTTTTGCATGTGGATATTTAATTGTCCCAGCACTATATGTTGAAAAAGATTGTTTTTTCCCCAATTAATTGCTTGGTATTCTGTTGAAAATCAATTGTCCATAAATGTTAGGATTTATAACTGGACTCTAAATTCTATTCTTTTGATCTATATGTCTCTCTTTATGTCATTACCACACATTCTTGATTACTGTAGTTTTGTAGTAAGTTTTCAAATTGGGAAGTGTGAATCCTCCAACTTTATTCTTCTTTTTCAAGATTGTGCTGTCTATCTGAATCCCTTGTATTTCCACATGAATTTTAAGATCAGCTTGTCAATTTCTACAAAAAATGCTGCCAGCTGGGATTTGGAAAGGGCTTGCATTGAACCCACAGATCAATTTGGAGAGTTTTGACATTTTAACAATAAGTCTTTCAATTCATGAACATGGATGTCTTTCCATTTATTTAGGTGCTCTTTGATTCTTTTCAGCAATGTTTTGTAGTTTTCAATGTATGTCTTACATTTCGTTATCTTTACTCCTAAGTATTTTATTCTTTTTTGATACTATTATAAATGAAATTTTTTTCTTAACTTCATTTTCAGATTGTTCATTGCTAGTGTATAGAAATGCAACTGATTTTTGTACATTAACCTTGTATACTGTAATATCACTGAATTCATGTATTAGCTCTAATGGGTTTTGGTGAATTTCTTAGGATTTTTTACATAAAAGATTATTTCATATGCAAATAGAGATAGTTTTACGTCTTAGTTTCCATCTGGAAAAGCCTAATTTACCTGGCTAGAAACTTCCAGTAATGCTTTTATATTAAACTTTTTTTTTCTTCTAGTCCAAGATTCAATCCAGGATTATGTGCTGTATTTACCTATAACAATTCATTTGTTCACCTCCAATCTCTTTGTTTTCCTCAATGTTTTCTTTTCTTTTGTTGCCTTGATATTTTATCATATCCAGGTAATTACTTTAGGTAGGAAATCCCCAGAAATTGTGCTGTGTTCTCAGTGAGGCACATCACGTTGCTTTGCCCCATGGGCAAAATGGTGTTAACTTTGAACATTTGGGTAGAATGATTTCCACCCAATTTCTTCACTGTAAAGTTAATAAATAAGTGTATACATCCTGTCATTCAACAAACTTTCATCCACTTGGCTTAACATCCATTAGTGATTCATTCCCAAATCAATCATTGCTATGATAGTTGCTAAATGGTGCTCAGTGCAGATCTTGAGACTTCTTAGCCTCCATAATCACATGAGCCAATTCCTTATGGTAAACATATATACAATTATTTATATTTACTCTATTGGTTCTATTTCTCTGGATAACGTTGACTAATACAAATTTATTAAATTTCTAAAGCTTTTTTATTATTCTCTCAATATCTCTTTTAAATAACTTCTTGTTCTTGTTTTATAAACATTATGTTTTACTTTATATCTCTGGAGAATTAATTCCTTTTTTTTTTTTTTGCGGTACGCGGGCCTCTCACTGTTGTGGCCTCTCCCGTTGCGGAGCACAGGCTCCGGACGCGCAGGCTCAGCGGCCATGGCTCACGGGCCCAGCCGCTCCGCGGCATGCGGGATCTTCCCAGACCAGGGCACGAACCCGTGTCCCCTGCATCGGCAGGCAGACTCTCGACCGCTGCGCCACCAGGGAAGCCCTCATATTTCCTTTTGTTCCCTAATTTGTCCCTCTTTCCTAGAGTTTCATTGTTTTCTTTGGCTTCTTTGTTTTTTATCAGAAGCCCAAATGCCTGAAAATTCTTTCCTATCTGTTCATATTTAAGAAAAAAATCACTAGAATACTGCTTCGGCATGCATAGGTGAAACTTATCTACTGGTGAGGTTACTATAAGGTGATCTTTAGGGGTTCTCCAAATGTAAGTATTTATCTATCGCTATTTCTTATTAGGCTTCTCAGTTTCCCCAGAAGAAAATCGACCTTGCTTTCCCCTTGAGGATGAGGTCTACTGCCAATATTTTGAGAGACATGCTATGAAAGGAGCTAGAGGGTATTATAGACTAACCATTTGTGTCTCTCCAAAATTAATGTTGAAGCACCAATCCTCAATGTGACTATACTTAGAGATAAGGCCTTTATGGAGGTAACTGAGGTTAAATGAGGCCATAAGTGTGGGGCCCCAATACTGTAGGATTAGTGTCCTACTTTATAAGAAGAGACATCAGAGAGCTTGTTCTCTCTCTCTCTCTGCCATAGTGAGAAGGCGATTGTCTGTAAGCCAGGAAGAGAACTCTCACCAGAAACCGACCCTGCCAGACCTTGATCTTGGACTTCTACACTACAGCACTGTAAAAATACATTTCTGTTGTCTAAGCTACCCAGTCTGTGGTATTTTGTTATGGCAGCCCAAGCAGACTAATACAGAGTGTCTCTCTTTCTCTTAATACCTGTTTTTAATTTGATGCTTTCATGCCTCATATGTTGCTTGGCTATATCTGGTGCTATATCTGGCTATACCTTGAGTTTTCTGCTAAGGAAAGGAAGGGGTACCATGCCTGGCTGCGCTGGGTGTGGGAATGGATGCGGAGAGTTAAGTGCCACATCTAAATACTTTCAACAAATTCTCCTGTTTTCATCCCCGCCGTGCAACCTTCCCATCAGAGTGACAACTCCAGTTTATGCTTGTAGGAGGTTTTGCAGCTTGAATTATCTCATTTCTAGAGAAAATTTTTTGCTGTCTCTTTCTACTGCTGTTTCCTGTCTTGCTCCCTTTTTCTTGGAAATACATGCCTTTTGAAATTTTCTAATTGTTGTTTTCTAACTGTCATTTTCTAACAATCATGTTAATGGAGTCCCTTGTAGGGATGGGACACCAAAAGATCATGGGCTTGATCAATGTTACCAGTTCCCCAATCCTACAGAGCCATTTACTGGGACTGAACAGCATGAGCTTGCAGGATGAACAGTTTGCAGGAACTGGAGAAAGAGGTCAAATCCAGGTCAGAACTTCTACTCCAGGGAAGGGAATGAGGAAGCCTGTGTCCCATGATAAAGCTTATGTTTAGACACTGGCATCTTACAGGAATTAATTGGCCAGACAGCGCTAAGCAACAGTGATAAAGAACAAAAGAGGGCTGCCGTCTGACTCTGAGATATCATATATGCCCTCCCCTAACTCTCCTCCTCCTCAACAGCAGAGAAAGAAACTCAGAGAAGGTGAAGGGAGAAATGTGGGCAGAGCAGACTATACCTCTTCTTTAAGCTCCAAGAGAAATAGACAGCCTGCAAAAGGGAAGAAGAAAAAGGCATTAAATTAGATAATGAGGCTGAATTTTAAGAATAATTGGTACTGACTCTTTAAATGCGAAAATGAGCCTATTTAAACAATAAAAAGGGACTAAAAGATTATGGACTCTGGACAAAATATATTCAAGAGAGCCACTATCCAGCCAGAAAGGGATTCCCACATGGCTCCAGTGGAGGCAATTATTTTTTAAATATTATGTTTATATACAAATAAATTGAGACTAATAAACAGTTTATATATATATACTCTGGAGTTTACATGTACTCAGATCAAGAAAAGAGAATAGATTTTCAAAGTGCTCTAAATTCCAGTTTCAAATACTTGAGACAAAATAGTTGGGTCAGGAATAGACTGGCTTAGGCCAGATATCTACCCATAATCCAATTAGGTGGGGTGGGAGGATGAGGAGAGAGGGCAAGTGCAGGGGCGTGAAATAGAAATATTACTCTGGGACCTTTTTTTTGTTTGTTTGCGGTACGCGGGCCTCTCACCATTGTGGCCTCTCCCGTTGCGGAGCACAGGCTCTGGACACGCAGGCTCAGCGGCCATGGCTCACGGGCCCAGCCGCTCCGCGGCATGTGGGATCTTCCCGGACTGGGGCACGAACCCGTGTCCCCTGCATCGGCAGGCAGACTCTCAACCACTGTGCCACCAGGGAAGACCCTGGGACCATTTTTATATACGGTTCTCGGAGTAGGTAGAACAGGGCCTGGGAAGACATCCTCAAAAGTAGTGCTACAGCTAAGTGTCCATCTGCTTGTTGGCAATGATGGCATCAGAGTTAAAGAATCAAATCCACCAGAAGCCAACATACTTTCTTTCCCTGTGCAAAGTAATTGTGTGGTCAAGCAAAAATAACAGCCATTTGCTCCAGGAAATTACTGTTACTGCAAGCTAAGATGGTGAACCAACTAAAAACTTGCTTATGAAGACTAGTATTTTACTCAATACTTTTACATCCTCACATCGCTATGCCTTCCAATCCAAGTCTTTCATGTCATAAACTTTGCCCAAACCCAATCAGTCCTCCTCCTTGACAATATCCGCCTAAACTCTCCCAGCCTAAGTCACAAAACCTTTCAAATATTTTCTACTGGCTTCTCTTTTCTAAGGACACTATTAAGTTTCTATCAAGGTGATATTCTCCCTCATTGCAGTAAATCTGATAAAATAAGCTTTGCTTTAGCAATTGGTTCTTCTGGGGGTCTCCTTGAAAGTCAACAGCTGACATTGAGAGCTATGATTTCTGATATTTCTCCTGTTTCAAATTAATTTCCATATTTTATTACTATTTTCTTCCCTGAGAAGTTATACATGGTTGATATTTGCAAAGCAAAAAACATAACTTTTGCAGAAAAACTTATTAAAAAGATTAATTGGTGAGAAATTATATCCTGAAGAGAAATACATTTGTCTAAACCTAAACATCAGACAATAGTCAAGTCTACTCAAAATGTTAATCATCTTTTTAGTTGAAATGTAGGTCAAATAGTCATAAAAATAACAATTGGACAAAGTTGATAATTAAAGAATCACCCATGAGAATTTGTATAGCATTAGTATCAGTAGTTAAAAAACAATAGTAATCAAGAGCATTGCTACTACTGCCAGTTTTGTCTAATTTCCCTTTTAAATAATTTTTGAGTACATTTTTTCCTGGTGTATTTTTCTATTCCTCCTAATCATTGACTTCCCACTTGGTAAATATTAGTAAAGGGTAAAGTCTCTGCAATTTAAAAATTTAGATGGTGGCCCTTTTTGTTTTTTTCATATTCCAGTACTCCTGTTGCAACACCGAATACAACGTTCAGTATTGTGTCACTGCCACCATTATAACATCATCTTTATTTTTACTAAACATAGAAGCATATTCATGACCATATATCAAAATCTGATGCCAAACGAGAACAAATAGGGTTGGCTTCAGTTGGAGTTAAAATGGGCAAAATATCATGTGCAACTTGTACATATCCATCAGAGAGAGCTAATAGTATTGTTTCCCCTTCATGTAGGCCATTATCAGTAAGAAGAACACAGGAAACTGAGTGGAGGTTGGTTTATAAAACATCTTTCCAAAGAATTAACTAAACCACAATATTTCACTCTTTCTTTCTAACCAGAGCTGTGTTGTAATAGCATCATACGTTATTGCATTAAGTATCACTGACACGCAGGGCCCAGGAGGTGTTTAGCACAAACTTTTTTAAACCTCAATTTACACTCTCTGGTTGGGTGACCTTGGGCAAACAAGTAAAGTTATTTTTTCAGCCACAGTTACCTCAGTTGCTATATGTGAAGAATAATATCTGGTTGTTATGAAGATTAGAGAAAATGTCTTACAGCAATGCCTAGCTCTCAATAAATGGTAGTCGTTGATAATCTATTCAATACAAAAATGAAGCAAAATAAAATTCAATATATAGGCACACAAGACTAGAAGGGGTAACACATTTTGCCAGTGAAGAATTTGAGAAATGTGTTTTAAACCTGGAAGAGCTGAGTTAACTTATCACAAAGGGAGCATCTGTAATGAAAAGGCAAAAAGCAAGATTTTAGCAGCTAGCTCAAGCCAGAGGAGAGGCTGGCCTGTCTCACATGTCTTGCATCATTCATTAGGAGATTCTGTGCTGGGAACTTTGTCAGATTTTGTATTGTGTAACAGAAAAGAAGATATCAAGTTTGAAACTTTTCTTTCTATTTTGATCTTTAAATATTACCATATAAATATTTGAATGGCTCGTTGAAACAAGATAAAGCAAATTCTAGAAATGTAATTTTTAAATTTTAGTCACATAGGACACATAGCAGAAACTTCGTACAGAAAAACTTTTTCAAATCAAGAACTTTGTGGAATTAAAGGCCTTGAATGGAACCAACTTGTCAGATCCTTCATGACTCACAAAATTGAATTTTTTTACAGAGATGGCAAGACCTCGACCACACTTGTCTTAAAACCTCAGGGAGGGCAAACAAGTCTGTTACTGATTTGTTCAAGGAGGTGATAATTCAGATTCAAACTGATTATGAGTGCAGTTGGGCTGCCAGTTTGATCTGCAGCTGTGTGCACTGCTGGAGCTAAAACATGACTAGGCATGTCTGCAGGACAAGTGGCACAACTTCACCAGGAGTCTATTTATATTAGGAATGAAGTGCCTCATAGGAGATAAATCATCCTAAAGGGAAGAGGAGTTGGAGGCGTGGGGCTGGTCCAATGGCAAAGACTTATCACCCGACAGTTTTGTGTATAGTATGGTTTATGTTACTTAGGCTCTCAGCCTCCTTCCCAACCTTCCTCCAATTTCCTGGAATTCATGTAAGTTTAAAGAACTATAAATCTTTTTTTTTTTTTTTTTTTTTTAGCGGTACGCGGGCCTCTCACTGTTGTGGCCTCTTCCGTTGCGGAGCACAGGCTCCGGACGCGCAGGCTCAGCGGCTATGGCTCACGGGCTCAGCCGCTCCGCGGCATGTGGGATCTTCCCGGACCGGGGCACGAACCCGCGTCCCCTGCATTGGCAGGCGGACTGTCAGCCACTGCGCCACCAGGGATGCCCCCCAAGCAGTCTTTTTTGTTCACCCATGTGTCAAAGCATAATAACACCAACAAGTGAGAAGAGGGGGCGCAAACCCCATCCACCACCTCTACTTCTGCATGAAACATGGACTGTCTTCACTGAGTGAGGACTCCAGGGAACCATGATCCCTTTGGCCTTTTCAGGGTTCTAGGCAGTGGTGGCATCCCTGTGAGGGTGATAGCAGTGACCGTTGAGCTGAGTCAGCTGTGAGCCTTGGATGTTCTCAGATGTGAGTCACTTTTACCTGACTACACAGATACAGCACAGGCCCCAGAAGCAAGAGAGGAAGAAAATGGCTCATACTCATTATTTAACAAGTAATTGTTGACTAACTGACAAAATTCCCGGAACAGCTGGACAGTATAGGGTGGGACAACTTTGCAAGAGCCTGGAGGTCCTTCAGTAGGCAGTGGAAAGCCAGTGCCTATGAACTAGGGAATATATTTCTTAATGTCAATTCCAGGAGGCAGGGGTCTTGTCTCTTTTAATTACTCCTGTATCCCCAGACCCTGCACTGGGAACAGATACATAATAAGAACTAACAAATATTTGTCAAATTTGTTGAATGACTAATATCTCATTTACTATCCTAGGCAGATTGTTTGATAATACATGGTGTAATTGTTAATTTTATGTGTCAACTTGACTGAGCCACTGGAGTGCCCAGATATCTGATGAAACATTTTTCTGGGTGTGTCTCTGTATCTCAATAAGAATAACACTTGAATCAGTAGACTGAGTAAAGCAGATTGCCCTCCTCAATATAACCCTCCTCAACAAGGGCTGGCCTTGTCCAATTTGGTGGAGGCCTGAATATAATCAAAAGGACTGAGTGGGAGAGAATTTACTCTCTCTGCCTGATGGGCTGCAGGCTGGGATATTGGTCTTCCCCCGCCTTTGGACTTGGACTCAAACTGGAACTATGCCATTGGCTCTCCTGGGACTCCAGTTTGCCAACTGCAGGTGATGGAATTCTCACCTCCATAATTACATGAGCCAATTCCTTACAATAAAACTCTTTGTAGATATAAAAATTGGTTCCGTTTATTTGGAGAAACCACACTAATAGGCTTGGATTATATGTAGATTATGCAACTAGCTACTGTAGAGAAACCCCATTTTGGTTCTAGGTATTTACACAGTAAGAATCTCTGCTGCAAGCAGTTTCCTGCAAACAATTTCTCTGTACAACTAATCGGTCATAAGACAATTTTGCCGTAAAATATACAATAACAAAAATAAAAGGACATTAAAAAGGACATAATGAAATATAAAAAATAATAAAATTTTTAAAAGACTTTACTGTGAAAAATGCAAAAATATTTCGATTTATTTAAAAAGTGTGTAGATTCATAGTTACAGCTGTATTCGGGTACATCTTAGAGAAAACAGTGATACTTTCTCATAGTCAATCATTAAGGATTCAGTATCTAAAATCAGAATAATTTTTTTATAATATTAAAAAATCTGCTGTTAGGGTCTTCAGATTTACCTGTAAATCTGAAGTAAAACAAACAGAGGGAGACACTGCTGTTTCTTATTAATACATGTAATATATATAACTGGCAGTACATATCTGGACTACATTTAAATATTCTGTCGCAAGCCCAGTCCTTGTATTTCACCAAATCATCTAAGCCAGAATCTGTGCCAAATACCTAAATTCTGTCTACATCAGAATCTAGATAGAGGGCTTCCCTGGTGGCGCAGTGGTTGAGAGTCCGCCTGCCGATGCAGGGGACACGGATTCGTGCCCCGGTCCGGGAAGATCCCACATGCTGCGGAGCAGCTAGGCCCGTGAGCCATGGCCGCTGAGCCTGTGCGTCCGGAGCCTGTGCTCCGCAACGGGAGAGGCCACAACAGTGAGAGGCCCGCGTACCGCAAAAAAAAAAAAAAAAAAAAAAAAAAAAGAATCTAGATAGAGCTTGAGTCTTCGTTTGCCTCCAGCTTATAATATTGCGTGATAAATTTGGTACAGACAGCATTAGAGAGCAAGCTGTTGGTTGAATGTTGTAGCTAAAGAATGGATAATTAACGCGTTTGAAGACTGTTGTGAATTATTAGTGGCATCTTTTATATTTGCCATAGCTTGGTAAACTTTGGTTTTCAGGGGTGAGAGGGATGACTGTGCTCAACGAAGGATCTGCAAACTGATGTGTTATCATTTTCTAGTATAGTGTGCAGTCTGGGTTTACACTCTTATTTCACACTTCCAGTAAGTTTATTTATCACCGTATTTTTTTTCAAGTCCATATACATAGTTGTTATCCAGTATTTTAAGACTGCCACGTCTCCCTTGTCACTGTATAGACCATTATGAGGCCCAAGATTTATATAACATAAAAATGGGAGTACTGCATCAATGGAGAAATGAAACTAGACTGTCAACCGTTTGAAACCAAACTGTCAACCATTATTTTATCTTTAATGAGAGAATTGCCTTTCAGCCAATTTGTTCTGCAGCAAAACTGCCTGTGGCAAAGATCTTTACTGCAAAAATACTGGACACATCTCACTTCCTATTGTAGAATTGTGTGAAGTCAAAGGAAACAGAATCCAAAAACGTACAGTGCAATTTCACGGAAATAAACATTTTCAGAAGAGATTCACAGATTTTGAGGACTGTGAACTAGTCTTTGAGATACGATAGCTGTTCTAGGGTACAAGTTGTATTGAGCATCATTCTGTTTCAAGAAGGAACCATTAAGTGGTCAGAAATTATACCCACCCAGATGATACATTAATATCGCTGAAATTTGGGAGCACTTCACTCTGTGGAAGTGTGTTTTCTTTCATGACACTGATGAGATCAAAAGGGAGAGGTGTTTACCTCTTAAGTAGTAATGTAGTCCCTGGGTCAAAATTGAGATGTATCGTGACTGAGCAGTCCCCACGTTGAGTAAAGTGTTTTTTCTTCCTCTATTTTCAGAAAGAGTTTGGGATGCATTGGCATTATTTCTCCTTAATATTTGATAGAGTTCACCAGTGAAGCCATCTGGGCCTGGGATTTTCTTTGTGAGAAAAAATTTTAAATTACTATTTTAATTTCTTACTTGTTATAGACCTGTTCTGATATTCTATTTCTTCTTGAATATGTTTTGGTAATTTGCGTCTCTTTAAGGAATTTGCCCATTTCATCTAAATTGTCTAATTTAGTGCATACAGTTGTTCATAATGTTTCCTTATATTATTTTTAATTTTTGTAGGTCTGCAGTGATGTTCTTTCTTTCATTCCTGATCTTGGTAATTTATGTCTTCTCACTTTTATTCTTGGTAAATATAGCTAAAGCTTTATCAATTTTGTTGAACATTTCAAAGAACCAACTTTTTGGTTTCTTTGTTTCTCTTTATTGTTTTTCTATTTTCTATATCATTGATTTCTGCTTTGATCTTGATTGTTTCCTTTGTTCTGTCTGCCTTGCGTTTAATTTACCCTCATTTTTCTAGCTTCTTGAGATGCTTAGGTTATTGATTTTAGATCTTCCTTCCTCTTTAATAAATGCACTTAATGCAATAAACTTCCCTTTAGCACTCCTTTAGCTGCCTCCGACACACAATTTGAGAAATCTTATTGAGAAATACAATTAATGAAATTAAATACCTACACTTGTGTTTCTATTTACCAAAAGAGAGAAAAAGGGGGAAGAAAAATGCCAGATTTATTTGAATAACTTGCTCTGTTTGGTTAGTAACTTCACTGTTCAAGTAAGAGAGGAGAAATTAGTGAGCAGTACTCTCATACATCAGTGGATACTAATAGCACTGCAACCTAGAGGTACGTTTCCTGCCAGGGCACTGCCCGAGTTGTCATTGTCCCATAGTAGCAGTTCTTTCAGAGCCAAGTCCTTGAAAAACCAATTAAAGAGTGTAAATATAGTTGCTTTTTAGGAAGCCTTCCCTCCTTCACTCCTGTCAACAATACAGATTATGGCTTTTGTGTCTGCTAATAATGACAGTATTGGTGGATCAGGCTAGAAGGAGAACGAACTTAATACAACACAAAGGAAGAATAGGAATTAAATAGTGAAACTTCCTTTCATCATGTGATTACTTCACCTTGAATACTAATCCAGGCAGCTGGATTCTGCTGGAACAAAGTCCTTTTTGCAGTCACCAGAATGAGCCTTTAAAATATATGTCAAATCACGTCACTCCTCCACGCAAATCCCTCCAATCACTCCCATCACACTCAGAGTGAAAGCCAGAATCTTTCCACTGGCTTACAAGACCCTGCATGATCTGGCCTTCCACTGCCTCTTGGGTTTCGTCTTTGGTTTCTCTTGCCTTATTCACTCTGCTCCCGTCCCAGTGGCCTCTTCGTATTTCCTCCACCATGGCAAGCATCCCCCCAAATACGGGATTTCTATGTGCTGTTCCCTGTGCCTGGATTACTTTCCCTCCACATATCCGTATTGCTCGCCTTCTTAACCTCCTTCAGGGCTTTGTTCAAATGTCTCCTTCTAAGAGACTCCTTCCCTGATTACCCCTTTAAAATTGAAACCTATACTTAACAATTCAGGTACCCCTTTAGTGCTTTATTTTTCTTCTTAGGGCTTATGACTCTCTAAGGTACTACCGATTATGCTTATTTAGTTTATTGTCTAAATGGCTAAAGGGAAGTTCCATGGGGCACAGCAGCTGTTGTCTCTTTTGTTCCCAGCTATATCCATGGCACCTAAAACAGTTCCTAATACATAAAAGAGATTCAATATACTTTGATGAATGAACAAATAATTGAATGAATACCATGAAGATCTGTCTAGGAGTTGAATGTGTTGAAATTGCTTCTCACAAAGCCAACAACATTAAAAAGCTTTTATAAATCTCCTGGATATGAAATTTGTTTGCTAGCTTCCATTCTATAGAAATCCAAATGCGCGGTGGGTATTAATTTGCAAATTCTGCAGCTCTTTGTTTCTCTAAGTCACAATTCTGCTCTGAGCCCCTACCTGGCCAAAACAGTAGGAAATATCATTCATCACTGGCCTTCCCTCTCCTCTGCCAGGATGTGTAAAGGTCCTGGGAATCTAATGAGGTCCAGAAAATTTGGAAGGGATCTCTGGTTTCTTCTCCTGATACACCTGCATGCTGCCTTGGAGACAACCTGCTGGGCTGGGTCTGTGCCAAGCTCTGACAGCAGAGACTGCCAAATTTAGAGCCTCGATGTCTTGGATCTAGGCTCCCTGGGTTCACTGTTGTATCACGCCTCCTGCAGTTTTGCTACCTTCCATGGTTATTGTGAGTGAGTGAGGTGTATGCTAATTTTCACAAAACCTCCAAATACCTTCCCCTTTGAAATCCAGGGCTGCCAACACCTTTTCCTCTCCCCTCTGTAGGAGTCCTGTGTGATCTTTCTTCAAAAGCCTTTAAGAAGGTAATGTTGGTTTCTCTCATGTAGGATGAGAAAAGGAGATGCTGAAACAGTCAGATTTTCTATTTAAAAAACCATTTTGTAATACATGATTTCCTTAGTTTTACTAAAAAAAAGTTCTAAGGTGAGGTTAGGGGCTTTGCTAAGGGTTAGCTGAAAATCACACAAGGACACACTTCCTGAAATAAAAGAGAACATTAGGATTGAATGGCTAAAGAAATCTGATTCATACAAAGATTTTTAAGAAAACATATAATGAAAGGTGATAATACAAGTTAGAGATTTAAGATAAGTTTCAATCTCTCTTTCTCCATAGATAGATAGATAGATAGATAATTAAGTGTCAAAGCGGGTTCTGCATTCAGTGCCAGTGTGCAAACTGTTAATTACTGGTTTGTAAACAATATAATACAAAGAAAGTATAGAAAATGAGAGTAAGTATGTAGAAAACATTATAGCAGTTGGCATGCCATGGTATCCAAGTTCATGATCAGCAAACTCTTCTTGTTTAATAGGAGGTAGACCAATATAGATGTTGTTGAAGTTGGGTGGTGATTTGCTTGTGGTTCAGCTGCATACTAGTCATGTGTAACATTTTAAAGATATTTTGTCAGCTATAACCCAAAAGTGTATAGAAATCTGAGAACAGGTATTAGATATTTACAACTTGTTATTTTTAGTTTTTTTACATTTTAATTCAGAATTTTAAAATTTACAGTTTAATGTTGTTAGCAAAATTTGATAATTAAAATTTATATTATTTACACTTAACCCTAATTTACAGATTACCTTTTTCTGAGCCTAGTTCACTGAATTTTCTCTTTTTTTGTCAAGAAAAAAGACACTGTTTTCTGAATGTGGCAATAAAATATGTGATTACTAACAAAAGAAGACCAGAAAACTTACACTTGTTTTAATTGGAAAAATGATGTTTTATGTATGGTGTTTAATTTCGTGGCCACTGTTGATGAAGAAGTACTAAAACCTCAATGTGTTACTTATGAAGATGTACTGGCTAAGAAGTAATGAAATCATAAACATTTAAGCAAGAGTTGCACTCGGGCATAAAGAAATATGCTTAACTGTTTGAAAGAAAAAATATTGAAAAGCTGACAGCAGTATATGTTCACTATTTCACACATAAACATTCTATTTCACATATGAATATTAGTGGTATATGGGTTACCTATAACGTAGCACTACATACAACTGCTGAGGCTTAGGCAAAAGACTGTGGTAAAGATTTTTGCTTGGAAATTTCAGGTGTCTCTGCCACAAAGAAAGTAGCTGAAGTACTTTCTAATGACCCCACAGCCTATTCAGGAATGGGTGAAAGATATAGAAAACCAAGTCAGAACAAATAGAGCTAGCAAAGTATTTTTGACTACAAGTTGATAAATGAACAGATATTGCCATGCGACAATTCTTTATATATATGTGTATATATATATACACACACACACACACACACACACACACAGAGAGACACACATATGTGTGTGTGTGTGTGTGATTTGAACATAATGGTGACTATTCTGCCAGCAAATGTGGTTCAGAATTTAATTTTAGTTTGGGAATAAATTCTGATGACATAGCTGCAACGACAGGAAAATAATCAGAGTACTTGCCCAGATTAAGGAGTTTGTGCCAGAATGTAAATCAACTCACTGTTTCCAACATTAATGAAATCTTACCTCAAGGGAAAAAAAAAGTCAGCTGAACTAAACAGCAAGCTAATTAGTAAAAAATGTGAATAAGCTAAAGGTATGCTAAATTCTGGACTATTTCCTTTATTATATGACAATAAGGAAGCTTATTGTAAACAACAACTATACATGCTCCATGGTTATCCAGGGGGAAAGTTCTACCAAGAATGCTTGAGTTATGGAACAAACTCTTAACGTTTCTACAGTGTAAGAAACCAGTTTGGTCTCAGCTTTTTACAGATCTTCAACAAGATGCCAGGCTTGTTTCTTTGTCTGAGATCTGAGATATTTTAAATGATATTTAATTTTTCCATGCAAGGAATCAAATGCAACATGTTTTCCAGTGGAAGATGAGACCAAAGCCCAAAATGGAAACTAGGAGCTTAGAATGACAGTCTCTACAGATTGTGACAGCAAGTCATGTAATTGAACAATTTTCCATGAAGTAGGTGATGACCTTGATGAAGCACATCAGCTAAGTGAAATTTCCATAGGTTATTTTTAGAGGTGGAAAATGAGGAATGGGCATGTTTGTAGAATATGGATATCCGTCTATCACATAAGAAATTACTCTTGTTCTATTCACCTTTGCCTTTTGTTCTATCTTGCTTGGCTCCCTTCTGTTTAATTTCTAGAAAGATTAAAATAGCATATATAAAGAATGTCATTTAGTATTGATTACTTTTCTTTGCCAAGAGCGTTCCCCTTTTGTCATTCTTGTGTTTTGGTAAATCCAGTTTTTTTTCCTCTCTCTTGTATGTGCCTAGGTAGTCCTTGTTGATGATGATGATGATGGTGATAGTGATGATGATGGTGGCGGTGTTGATGATACTGCTGTAGAAGACTATAATTTAAAAATCTTAAATATGTGTCTCTTTTGTTCTCTTCCTGGAATAGCAAATTTTACATTCCAGGGCACCATTTGACTATGTCACCGAAAGTGACGCATTTAGTCTTTTGAGATATCTTGGTATAGTGGCACAACAACTTTAAAAATGGCATTTTAGTGGAGAAGAATATTCTGTCAAGAACTATAGCTATGTACAAATTACTGCCCCTTTTTACTTTTTTGTTCTCCAACAGTAAGTTTCTCTGTAGTTAAAAAAAAAGTCTGATTCATTTACTCATTTAACAAACTCTTGAATCCTGTGAAGGTTTATTCTGCCAAGAGATGTGGTTCTCTCTAACCCTTATGCTCATGAAAAAAGGAATACTCATGACGTCCTGATGATTAGTGCAGGTATAGGGTGCCAGATCCTAGCTTAATGGTCCATTAAGCAGAAATACTGGTATTTAGAGATTCTGAAACAAATCCTAGTTCTAATTTTTTGTTCTGTTCTGTAGATGAGAGAATAACAAGCCCTATTCCCCCACATTTCATCTTGAGTCAGCGCCAACCACACACACATGCACCTTTGTCTCCTGCCTCCCTCTGGTCACCCTAATGTGAAATGCATCTCTCCAGATACTGCACTTTTGTAGGTTTGAAAGACGTCTGCTACTGAGATGATATGCCGGTAGGGAATGGCAGCGTCCAGGCTTTACATATATCGGGTTGAGGAGGATGAAATTTAGGTGTAGAACACAGGTGAAAGCAATCTTGCCTTCTAGGCAGCATGTGATCAGTTTTTTACTAGGCCTATTGTGAAGTCCATTGTGATTGATGAAAACACACACTGGGCTCCTGGAAAATGTCTATAAAGTGGGGTCCTGGTAGATTTATACTGAAAGCTATGAAGACTGGAGGTGATGTAGCAAGAGCATTGGTTTGGGAGTCCTAAGACCTGGGATTGAGCCAGCACCCACACTTAGCAGCTGGGTGATCTCAAGAAAGTCACTCGAAGTGACCCTGAGTATCGGCTTCCTGAGCCATGTAATGGGAATAATATCACCTCATGGACAAGTTATGAAGATTGCCTACAATGAGTTATGAAGAAATGTTTTACAAGTATACACAGATACATTGCTTCATAGTAATGTGTACTCAGTTTCTCTCATGAGTTCATTTTGCAGTTTACGCCTAAGGCTGCTATGTCAATCAGTAGCTTTCAGTGAGAAATGGCCTTCCTTAAACATTGTGTAATTTTCTAGACTTTTCTTGGCATTTCTAGTTCTTTTGAATCTTTCTTTTGGGTTCCCCCAAAAGACTCTTTTCAGATCCAATTTGAATGCCTTCCGGTGCATCCGCCTTTCCTCTGCTCAGGCATCTGCTCTTGCTGTGAGCTCCCGGCTGGCTGGCTCAGGCTTTACTCAGGCCTCTCATCATGGCCCTTCTCCTACTTGACCTCTGGTGCCTCTGGATAATGTGTTCTCTCCTCCATTTTCCCACCCAGTCTCAGAGTCTAACTTACCTTTCTTTCCAGTTGGTTAGATAATACTACACTGTTCACTTTCTTCTTTCAGAGAAGAGGGATATCATTGCCTAGTGGAGACCTTTAGGTATCTACTGAGAGCCTTCTTACAGACTTTCCACACAGACCCACCTCCAGGCTACTCCACCCTTACTTTCAGTCTGCTGCAGTTTTCCCTGGTACAGACTACACTGCCAAATCCCACCTACCAGGCCGGGGGATTATTCTTTCAGGGATTCCACTGGGGTTCTCTCCAGTCTAGGGTCTCTTGTCCCTCAGTAGAAACTAGGTTCAGGTTGTCTTCTATAAGCCTTCTGGGTTCTATGTAAATCAGATTATGTGGCTAGATACTGGTGGGTATGCCAATGAACTCCTTGGCAGAACCTTACCTAAGACCCCCATTCTCTAAAAGTAATTTGAATGAAAATAATGGACTTGCTTGGAGAGTAAACATTACATATAGCTAGATAGACGGTATCAGAATATGTAACTCCTCAAAAAAAAAAAAAAACTCCTTTAGTATTAATACAGTTCCTGATGGATTGACTTTGTTGTTATTATAAAAAAATCATTCTATTCTTTGTCTCTGGGAGCAATTTTTGTCTTAAAGTCTATTTTTTCTGGTATTAGTGTAGCCATTCCAGTTCTCTTTGGGTTACTGCTTGCATATTAAATCTATTACTGTCCTTTTACTTTCCATCTACTTGTATCTTTGAATCTAAAGTGTATCTCATATAGACACGTACAGTTGGACCCTTTAAAAAGATTATCTGCTTTTGATTGGGTATTTAATTCATTCATAATTAATGTAATTACTGATAAGGTAGAATAGTAAGACATGGCCAATCAACATCTATTATTCAACCAATTGCAAAAAAGACACTATCATCTCCACCTTTACGTGAAGACCCAGCCAGTGAAAAAATAAAATATTTCAGTTCCCAAATAGCATAACCTTGGTAATTTTCTTTGTAATTTTTATTTGATCAGACAGTCCAATTGAGATCTGACTTTCATGCATCTTTTCCCAAATAAACGTTTTCTCAATAATTTCATCTGAATCTTTGCATGACAGTGAAGTAAATTCTTCTTTACTTGTATAAAAGAACTTTAAAAGGGAGCTTGATATCTATTTAAATAGAAATCCCCTGCATATATATAACATATTTTAGAGTGAAACTACATTTATTACATATTAGCTAAATACTGTTCCCTGCATGAAACTTTGAATCTGAAATTTACCACCTCTCTCTTAAAATATATTAGCAAATATTAGCTATGTAATAAAGATATCCTAACAGAGACAGCTGTTGGGAGATGGAAACGGGAGGAAAGGTAAAGTGAAAGACAAAAGAGAAATTATATTCCTCTTTCAAATTGAGAAAGTAAAAGATACCGATTGAATATTAATTATAAGTTTGAATACAAAAAATGATATCCCAGCATAAACTAAGATTTTTTTAACCATGAGAAATAAAATAGAATTAAAAAGAGAAAGAATCTACCATGCAGTTCAGTGTTATTTAATGCACCACTTGAAATTCCTTGTACACAGTCCACATTTTCAAAATACGTGAGAGTGGGACAATTTCTCCACTTTTTTTGAGGCACATACTTTCAACATAGAAAATATTTGAGGCTTATGCCGTTGAACTTAGCTGAGCAACAGAGGGTGTGGAGCTGCGTAAGGTAGTGCTTCTGAATTAATGTTGGTCCCTAAACAATCGGACAGTCTACAAGAGGGAAAGACCATTGTATTGAAAGGAGCACTGAGTTCTTTTAGTTGTAATATGTTACTTCAAAGCAAAGTAGAAACCTTATTTGTGTGACTACACTAACCCTTTTTGTGATACTCTAATCACTCACTGAACAAGGTCACCCTTTTAGTTCTCACAATGATGGATTTATAGAATGTTAGTGTTGGACAGTTCATTGAAGACCTTGAAACTCAACTCCACATTTTGCATATGAGTAAACTGGACCCAGAGAGATGAAGTGCATCCCTCCAGGTCTCAGAGCTAGTCCATGGCAAAACAGGCATAGGAGCCCAATCCCATAGCCTTTCCTTGACACCAGCAGTTCCCACCCCTGGTTGCACATTAGAATCACCCAAGGAGCTTAGCAAAAATAGTGACACCTGAACTTCACATAGACCTGTTTGAAATCTCTGGGGGATGGAACTAGGGCATTAATAGTTTTGAAGGTCCCCAGATCATTCCAAAGTAAAGCCAGGACTGAGAATCACATTTATGCCACTCTCTTGCAGAGTGAAAATATTTACAAATATTAGCTCATGGACCAAAAATTTTTTCATGAGTTATTTTGCTTTTGCTCTCTTAGCATAAATGATGAAGCATCCATTGCTTTAGGGTAGGCAGATAAAAACCAAGGACAAAAGAAATCAGTGTTCAGCCTTGATTTTCAAGATAAACTTTAAAAAGTATATAGAAAAGTAATCGTTTTAAAAACTAGATTTTCAATGGCAAGAACTAGGCAAAAGAGTTTTCTGAATTCCAAAATCTTTAAGTATCAAAAGTCAGATGCCGATGGACTCAGGCATGGCGTATAAGGGAACCACAGGAGAGAAAGGATTAAGGATATGTTGAAGGAGTCATTTCCAACCACACAGAAATTAGAGTAAAAACAAAAATGATGACCACTTTCCTGGGCTGGTGGGTAGAGGGCTCAGGGAGAATTGGAAGCAAACAAGAGATACACATCATAGGCTGGTTACCTGGTATATTAGGGTTCTTCAGAGAAACAGAACCAATAGGGTGTGTGTGTGTGTGTGTGTGTGTGTATTTATTTACTTACTTATTGATAATGTATTTGTGTATTTATTATTAAGGAATTGGCTCATGCAATTGTGGTAGCTGGCAAGTCCAAAATCTGCAGGGTGAGCTGGCACGCTGTAGACCCAGGGAACAGCCAATGTTGCAGCTCCAGTCTGCAGCCCACCTGCTGGCAGAATTTTGGGAGGTGGGTAGGTGGGGTGGGGGTGGGAGGGGGAGAGTAGAGGAGGTGGTCTTTTGTTCCATTCAAGCCTTCAACTGATTGGATGAGGCCCACCCACATTGTAGCCAGTAATCTGCTTTACTCAGAGTCCATTGATTTTAATATTAATTCCATCCAGAAAAAAAAGAAAAGAAACCTTCACAGAAACATCTAAAATAATGATTGGCCTAGTATCTGGGCACCATGACCCAGTCAAGTTGACACAAAATTAACCATCACACCCAGTATATGTCCAATTGTGCTTATACCACACCTACTTCCTTCTCTCTCCTTTCCACTCTGCCCCAGTCAAGATTCAGGGGAGAAGAATATCTGCTCCCAGTTGGACCTGAAGGTCCAAATGCAAAAAAAACAAACTTAAGAGACAATTTGTAGACTGAAGTGCCAATATGAGGATCCTCAGATCCCAAAATCTTATCTACTGCTAGAATTACATTTTAAAAATATGATGGGGTAGAAGTTACACACGTGGTAGCATGGGATCTAAAAATCCTGGCATAGAGTCTTGTATATTGTGGCTGCTAAATAAATGTTAGCTGCCCTAAGAATATTATAAAATATTGGATTATTATCTAGTGAACCGCCCAGCGTTACAGCTTTTAAATCAGAGGTAGATTACATGTGCTCTTTTGTGTAGGTTAAAGAGCTGTGGAGAGTTAAGTGTGAGGTATGCATAAACCTTCACCCAAAACTTAGAACAATAATGCATGATAAAATTCATTTGCTTTTTATAACTTTATTTCCTCTCACCAGTGGGCCATTTTCTATGTTTATCCATGATAATTTACTGAGAGAAAAAACACACAGCTTTTTAAAAATGTGTTTTAGACAGATAATGGTTTTAAAAGCAAGGGAAATATATCTAGTCATTGAACAGGTGTGTACTTGCAAAAGCAAAATAAATGACCCTTTTAAAACACAGTTTTTCATCAAAATGAGTTTTACTTCTAAAAACTGATGGTGATTTACCCTGTGGATACTTAATATAAATTCATTTGAAAGGCATCCTAGATCTTTTTACCCAGTGATCAAATGCTTTGTCTTTATTTTTATTTTAAAAAGCTAAAGAGAGAAGCCATAATTCTTCTGAATAATACAGACCAATATTCAGCTCTTTGCTTGAATTTCACAGCTCTGTGTGAGATAAATGTACATTCATATTGGTTCCTTATTTTAATCCTTAATTTGCACAACAAAGCTTTGCTGTGTTATTAGCTTTCTGTGTTATACAATAGGCAGAGAGAATATCATTAACTGTCTCTGACCAGATTGGCAATAGATTGAGAATCTGTAATAGTGGGATCTATAGAACTTAATCAAGATATTGTTTTGATTGTTTATAGATTTTTACTTAGGTAAAATTCAATTTAATGTTTAATACGAAATCTGTCAACATATTTGTATGTATATATGCAAACACGTACTCTAATATTGAGAGTAGAGTAAGATTGGCATGCTATTAAAATGGTATTTTGGGGACTCCCCTGGTGGCACAGCAGATAAGAATCTGCCTGCCAATTCAGGGGACACAGATTCCATCCCTGGTCTGGGAAGATCCCATATGCCAAGGAGCAACCAAGCCTGTGAGCCATAACTACTGAGCCTGCACTCTAGAGCCAGCATGCCACAACTACTGAGCCCACGCACCACAACTACTGAAGCCCGCGCGCCTAGACCCCGTGCTCTGCAACAAGAGAAGCCAACGCAAGGAGAAGCTCGCGCACCACAACGAAGAGTAGCCCCCACTCGTCACAACTAGAGAAAGCCCGCATGCAGCGACGAAGACCCAACGCAGCCAAAAATAAATAAGATTAAATCTTTAAAAAAAAAATTGTATTTTGGCCGTGGGACTCAGGAATGCCAGAATCCTTCTCCAGAAAAATACCTCTGACAATTTTCTGGAAGGTGATAAATGAAGAGAGCAGTGACTAGTTAAACAAAATAACACTTTATTGTAAATTAAGTCTCTGCCCCAAAAGCCATTGGCAAAGTCTAGTAAATTACACTGGGATTTAGTAGAACTTTCACCCCAGTTAGATATGTGAGTGGGTGCCATCCTACTGAGCCCAGATTTAATATTAGGCAGTGACCATCTTTACAAAACAAAAAGCTACACCTGCCAACCCAGGAAAGCGTGGAGACAAGAAGCAGAAAAGAGCATCTGCTGTATTTGCGCAGCACTGAGTAGGTCTAGACCACCAGGCAGGCACCCCTCCCAGACCAGGACAGAGTCTCCTGCTGAGCAGGAGAGTGACAGAGGCAAAGTGTGCGCGTGTGTGTGTGTGTGTGTGTGTGTGTGTGTGAGAGAGAGAAAGAGAGAGAGAGAGACAGAGACAGAGACAGAGAGAGACAGAGAGAGAATGGGGAGGGGAGGGAAGGGAGGAGAGAAAGCTGGAGCCCTTACCACTTTCCAAGTGCAGAGGAGGAAAATTAGGAAAAGGAAAATCAAAGCCCCCTTGAAAGCTCCACCCCTAAAAAATGCAGTGGAATCAGTAATCAGTGTCCAAGCAATTCAGCCCTCTTGGCCTGGAGGAAGAGGGAAGACAGAACTTCTAGCTTGATTTGGTCAGGGGAAGGAGGGAGGAAATGGGCAGAAAAGAAGCTGGAGCAATCTCAAGGCTAACCTCTCTCCCACTGAAGAATTCTTGTCTCAGTGAGATTTTTGGTATTCATAAAATATTTTTTCAGCCCTATAATGTTTCTTTAGATACAAGTTTTTTCCAGCCCTAGAGATTTAACCTCAAGGAGGATATACTCAAATTTCACACTCGTCCACTTAATACTCATTGAGAACAAAGTTTTGTTTTTGAGGGGTGTAAAGAAGAATGAAGATGAGTCCTGCTCTTGGAGAAACTTGCATTTTAGACATTGTCAAAAATAACTAGACTATAAGCTATAGAATGAAAAGTACCTTAAAATATTTATAGCTCAAGGACACTGAGAGTTTGGAGACAAAATTTAAAAAATTTATCAATAGTAGATTTCACTATGACATTTGTAGAGTATTATAATAAGTTTTGGAATAACCTTTTAGAAATTCTGAACAGATCTCATAGAATACTTCTTTTGAAGAGAAAAGAAGCAGATAAGCAAATATACACCTGCACAATTCAAATACTGATGCATCTCTCCAAAGCTCTAAAACTAATTAGAAATTTTGTTTCATGACTGCATTTAGCCTTTAAAAAGATAAGCATCTATTAACACAGTTTGGGAATATAATGACAAGCAATTAGTTATAATTGTTCTGGAAAGAAATAATAACTGGAAGCAGATGACTTCTAAAGGGATTGAAAAATAAGCTTGCTAACTTAATTATTTTTTTTTAATTTTTATTTATTTATTTATTTATTATTTTTGGCTGTGTTGGGTCTTCGTTTCTGTGTGAGGGCTTTCTCTAGTTGCGGCAAGCGGGGGCCACTCTTCATCGCGGTGCACGGGCCTCTCACTATCGCGGCCTCTCTTGTTGCGGAGCACAGGCTCCAGACGTGCAGGCTCAGTAGTTGTGGCTCATGGGTCCAGTTGCTCCGCGGCGTGTGGGATCTTCCCAGACCAGGGCTCGAACCCGTGTCCCCTGCATCAGCAGACAGATTCTCAACCACTGTGCCACCAGGGAAGCCTCTGCTAACTTAATTCTTAAAATTTGATACAGGGAATTCATTTGAGGAATCTTCCTCTTTAGATGTATATAAAACTTGAAGAAGATAAAATTATTTTCTTACTCTGGGCTTTCTAGTTAGCTTTTTTACCCTTCTTTCACCATCCTCACCCCACAGAATCTTCATTTAACCATTTACATTTCCCTTGTAAGAGAAAATATCAGAGTACTTTTAAGAACCTGGAAGCTGAGAAAAATTCCCTACAAGATGGAATTAATTATACTTATTTGAAAGATTTGAACAATTAGTTGGAAACTGCAGAAGGCAGATAGCAGTTCAATACAAGGAAGAACTGCCTAAAGATTAGAATGGATCAAAAATAGTTTTCTCAAATATTTCTAATCCCTCAGTTTGTTCAAATGGGAACTGGAAAGTCTTTTACAGGTTAATGTAGAGTTGATCCAAGCATTCACTGGATATTGGTGAGGAGCTGGACATGTAGTTGATATGTAAGGTTTCTTCATATACTGAACGAGCTTCTCTCCCTGAAATTATTTTCTAACAAAGGAGTTATTTGCACTGTGCCCTCTCTCAGAAAGCTGTAGGTGTAGGATCTACACAATTAACTCCTGCCACTGTTTTGAACTAAGCCATTCAGATAATCATGAACCTATACACATGCGCCATTCAGGGTAAGCATGAAATTGGGACACAAACTTAGATGTGAAATTAAGTGGCATTAGGAAATCTTTTTATGCCAATCGCCCCGTGTATTGAAAAGGACCTGAATATTTCAGAAGGATGGATGTACCTAAAATTTTTTAGAATGGGAGCTTGGTATGGTTCTATTGAGTTAAATAGAATATGGCCAGAAGTTACCCATCTTTGGCACCTATGCACAAAATTCCCACAAACATAGCTCTACTGCTGCTTAAAAAAGGAAAAAAAATCCTTGCATATTTCCTAACAAAGTATGTCTGCTAGTATGTTTAGGCTGTGGAAGTGAGTGGCTCATATCTCTGGGTGTTATAGAAGATGCAAGGAAGTATTTTACACAGGTCAAGTGAACAGATTTATTTGAAATAGTAGCAGTACCACTCCTGGACCTGTCATTGTTGATAGCTGTTAGAGCTGCTGGTACCACAATGAATAGGTAGACTCAATTTTGGGTTTCACTTTTATGCAGTCCATTGGCCTCGGTCCAGTCGGTTCCCTCTGGCGTAGGTAAGCATCACCAACTTAAGTCAACCCCCTCTGGCCACACTTCCCATAGAATCTGTACCTCTTAAGATCAGAAAATCAGATTGCAACTCAACACAAGCTATCTCTTAGAAATAGTGTGATATATATCTTGAGACTCTTGCTTGCAGTGCATTTGGCCATTATTCTTCATAGCTATCCACCCAGCACCTCTTATGAAGCCCATGCTTTTCCTTGCAGTTAGAATGTTTTTGCCTGCAGGTAATAACTCAATTCAAACTAGTTTAAACGATAAACCACTTTGTTGGCTGTCATAACTCCCCAGTTTTTCATGCTCTCATAACTTGTGTCTATTTCTAATACTATTGCTCTAATTAAAATATTTTTAATACATTTCACCTAAACTATTATAATTGTGTCCTACCTGGTAATTCTAGTACCCCATTCATGGTTTCCTATAATAGGCATTTATCCATTTATTCAACATTTTGCATGCCTACCCTGCTATTTGGGGGGCGAAAACACACCATTGAATAAGTTAAATTGCAGTCCCTAAACTTAAGGAGCTATATTAGCTGGGAAAGGCTAGGCTACGGTACAGCATCAAATGGAATTCTATGTAAGATGACTGTAGCTCTGCCCCACATCATATTCACCCCAGGACCTAGACTGATGGAGCAGCTTTTAAATGGAAATTTGCCTGCTGGTGTGGCCCAAGGAAAGAAAGTGTGACAAAGCACAAACTGGTTCTCAGAGTTTCTGCCTATAAGTGACATATGTCAGGCTCACTTATATTTCACTAGCCAGATCAAGTTGCTTGACATATCTGACTTCAAGGAGTAGCGGAAGTATATACTTCTTCCAGGGAGGACAGTGAATACTGATAACGAGTAAAGCATTCAAGCACATGACCTTAAAATTTAGAGCAGGGGTCAGCAAACTAGAGCCTGCCACATACTCTCGTAAACAAAAGTTTTATTGGGACACAGTCACACCATTCACTTACATGTGGTTTATGGCTACTTTTGCACTAAAAATGGCAGAGTTGAGTGGTTAGGACAGAGACCATATGGCCAAGAAAACCTACAATGTTTATTATCTGGGCCTTTACTGAAAACGTCTTCCCAGCCTGAGTTAGAGAGGCAGAAGGTTACATGTGTAAACATCTAAAATGAAATGTGTCCCACTTTCTTATTTGCGTCATGATTAAAGCCCCTGTTTTTCTGGAAGCAAGCAACGTCTAAAAATTGTTTTTTAATCAAGTTGAGGCATTAATGAGAAAACATACCATAAGACCAATATTTTTTAAAAAGTACTTTGGAACTGCAGAGGAAACAAGTCTGATTGAAAAGATGAGGGAAGATTTTTGGAGGAAATACAATCCAAAGCAAGCACTGAAAGGAGAAAATATGTTCTCAGGCGCGCCTTCAAGGGAAAAGTATTGCAGAAAGAAGCAAAAACTTGAACAAGGGAAGTTTAAGGTATGTTCAAGGAATAGTGAATCCTTGATTATGATTAAATGCTAGGATTTGTGATGGATTATGGAAGATGAAGCTGTCCCTGGAAACACAAAAATACCATCTTGAATTTTAAAATTAGAACCAAATTATTAGAAGAGGCAGCAAGAGTGTTGAAAGGTGTTCAGGGTTTGAATCTTGGCTTTGTCATGTGATAGTTGTGTGACATACCTTTTGTGTCACCGACCTTGAGCAAATTACTTAACCTCTCTGAGCCTCAGATATTCCTGCCTAGGAAATAAGAATAACTAGAACTTCATAGTTTTTTGAGGATTTAAATAATGGATACATAGTATCTGTCCTATGCTTGATACATAGTAGATGTTCAAAAATTATAGCTATTTTTATTAATATTACTCTTTAAGCCATTGTCACGTCAATATGCTTCTCTGACTTTTGCAGCCAGCCCATTCCTAACTCACATACAATTTCTGGTCTTTGTGCCCCTTTTCATGTTGTGTCACCTGTCTGGAAGAGTCTGCTATTACCTGCTACCTGTGAAAAGTCTACTGTTCTTCAATATCCATCTCAGATAGCTTTCCATAATTTACAATTAAATCTCTTCCACTTACTCATATAATAGATATTCATAACACATTTCATTGAATTTTAGGTCTTATGTGTGTGTTGTCTTCAATCATTCATAAGATTCTTGAGGAAAGGAACTGTGTCTTGGTGTTGTTAGAATCTTTGTTATATAATTTTACAAGCAGCATTCACTCTTGGCAGAAGAATCCAGAAAATATTTTATTTATTTCATGCTAGGATCCCTAGTTAATCGATAAACCATCTTGGGAAAACCTTAGTTCTGCAACTAAGTTGGTCTTTATAAATAAGGACAAATATAAGGTCATAAGTTGATCTGGGTGTTGACCTTTCTCTAAATTTTGAAAGCAATTAAATTGAATTGTGTTCTTTATTAGCATGTAGGGAAGGCAGTTTTAAAATCACACTTGTGAAATTCTCTGATCAAAAAGAAGCTTTATCATTATTGTTTACTTTCTGAGTATTTAATGAATAACATAAGGCTTAAATTTCTGTTGTGTGAGAAAATCACTAATAAGTGACAGAATGTTTAAAATGAAGAATTCAGTGAATGTGGCTGAAAATTGTACAAGGTACTTCCAGTTGTCCCTTTTCATTTTGATACGTTCAGATATTTAAAGCAGTACACTCCAAGGACACTCAGGCTTATAGTCCTGAGAGTGGACCAGATGTGTCCCTGGAGCGTGGGAAAATCTTAGAGCCCTTATTCATGTTAAATTTTTATCCCATCATTTGAAAATCTCTAATTTTATATTTTAAAATATATATTATATATTTATATAGTATTTTATGTATATAATTTCTACATAAAAATTATTAATTAAATACTAAATTAACTAATAAAATAAAATAAATCATTTAAAATGTGTGTGCTCAAAATTTATTGATAGGATATAGAATTAAAAAATGAGATAATTGGTTTAAAGGAAATCAATATACATAGATACATAATGTATATATATATGTTGCAATATTTAGTCATGCATTTCTTGTTTATTAATTTTTAAAGACAATAGTGATTGCTTTCTTTCTATACAGATAGCATTAGGACAAAATACATATTTTGGAAAAAATATTGGTTTCTGGTGGTGAAGTGTCTTGTGGTAGCTTCAGGATCCCATCCAGCATTTTTAAGTTTGGCAAACAGGAGAACACTCTAAAGCAAAAGTTAAAGAAAAAATAAAAGTAACTATACTGAACAAAAGCATTGTATTTCATTTACTCTCTTTATAAATGAGTAGACTTTGCCTATTGTTACAAGAAAGATGAGTGGCTATCACTTTATTCTGTTTTCCTTGTCTCTGCAATGAGGTTACAGTAAAGTACTATTCACGTCCACTGAGGTGATGACCCTCCCATAGCTTGCCCTCTCAGTGAGCTACTAGATAGTTCAGCAGATTCTAAGTAGTGAGCAGAGGAGTGGAACTGCATAGTCTGTTTTTATAAAAGAATGTCATTCCAGTTTTTACAGAGTCCTATAAAGAAAAAAAAAATCAATGAGTGGATTTAGCCGACTAACCATAAGAGAAAGAATGAGGTCACAGTATATGTACACATTATAAAGTTAAAAGTTTTTTGGGTTTTTTTTTAGAGTAAAGCAAGTCCAAGTTGTTTAGTGATAGTTAAGGAGGAATTCTGGCTGAGAGTTATAAGAAGGGGTGGGAAATAATTTTGTGCTGAGTGATTTTGCCTTGACAGAGAGCATTTTTTTTTTTTTTTTTTTTTTTTTTTGCGGTACGCAGGCCTCTCACTGTTGTGGCCTCTCCCGTTGTGGAGCACAGGCTCCAGAGGCACAGGCTCAGCGGCCATGGCTCACGGGCCCAGCCGCTCCGCGGCATGTGGGATCCTCCCGAACCGGGGCACAAACCCGTGTTCTCTGCATCGGCAGGCGGACTCTCAACCACTGCGCCACCAGGGAAGCCCCGACAGAGAGCATTTTTGAAGCTCACATTTCCAATTTAGACAGTCACTTCCAGGTTCAGGAAGCAGTCTTTCATGTCAACCCAGTTAAACAGTAGTTGTATGCCTAGCAGTGTTACAAAGCAGCATTTTCTTTCAAGTGGACAGCTGTTCTGGTTGGGGAGTTCTGGGGGCTCAGGCCAGAGGAAATGCATGGCTCTGGCATTGGCCCAGGCTGAAAGATGCTGAAACCTCTCAGGTGATGTGCTGAGTCAACTAATGATGGTGCCAACCTCCTCGAATGCTCCCATTGGCTGCATGACTTTCTTAGCTCTAAATGCTTTCTGCACATTATCTCATCCTCACAACAATTCTGTCAAGTTAGTTTTTATCCCCCATTTTAAGTAACTTATCCAAGATCATAAAGCCTGTAGGTGACTGAGCAAAGATTAAAAGCTAAGTCTTCTGGCGCCAACGTTCAGACTTAGCTGGCAGGAACTCCTAGTCACTTTCTTTTTAAAAAGTCAAACTATGATGAACTAAGATAACACTGACTTCTGAAGAATGGTAGAAGAGTTTGCCTGTGGGTGTCCCAGAAAGTGGACTGCCCTCTACCTACTGGGACTTATACTATTAGCTCTATCGTTAAGTCCTTTCTCTTTTGAACTGTGCTGTCTTCTTATTGGAGGATCTGAAACAAAGGAGGAAGGGAAAGACAGTCACAATTCTAGGTGTCAGTGATCAAGAAAAGCTTATACTTAAATAATTCTGATCGTGATGTAAAGGGCCATTGAAAGTTTGGCCTAAATCCTCGACAGAGACAAAATGACAAAATGAATGACAGTGACAAAATGAATGCTGTTATAATCCTCTTGTGGAATTTTGGCTAGATAACTAAACCCAAATTTGGATGAACTTGGGACTTCAGCTTAGTTCCTTAGCAGGAGTGGATACTTAAATCCTTCCCTCATACTTTAAAATGACCACGTCTTTCTGTTTAAAGCAACCCTGCACTACCTCAGTCAATACAACCTGGCTTTTTATAGCGTGAGTGTCAGTATATATCCACTTTGGACTCAATCCAATAGAGTGAATACTAGGAAAATGGAAAATCTCATTATATCGCTCATTCTCACATAATTCTATACCACATCATGAATTCTGAAGACAGATTTATAGTGAGACCTCAGGGCATATCAGATTTCAGATAATTAATCTAACACTACTGTTACAAGGAATTCTTTGAAGGGAGGCAAGTGACTGAGTTGGGACCAAGGTGTTTTCTAAAATCCCACATATAAATTAACCAAACTGAAATATAATACTAATAAATTATCTCTATGACTAGAAGTGTGCTTTTTTATGAATAATGTTGAAAAGTCCAGCTAAATCTCCTCTGACTGTAGGAAATAGAATTTTAGACTTCAAAACATTATTATGGTTAAATATTAGTTCAATATTAAAGCAACTGTGCTGCTAGTTTTCACTTATGTAAAAGCAATTTGAGAATTTATTGTCACAGAATATGAAATTTTGCTTTCAGACTACATCAGAGGGAAGACAACGGCAGTAATGAGATTTATGTAGTACCAACAGAGATTAGAATTTTTACTTTGACAATTTTCATTGTTCATCACGGGTTGAAGAGTCTAATATTATACAGGCCTCTGGAATACAGTTGCTGTCTTGGGAAAATGGCAGTGTGAGAAAGGAAGGTAATGAGAACTGTCTTTTGTTGAAATTGGATGTGGAGGAAGCACTATAATCATAGACTGGAAATGGAGTCTAGAGATGATCTAAGGCTCTGTATGATGGATTCACACTGAGAGATGAGATGACTTGTGGTCATCTGGGGGCAAATATAGGTTCTAGAATTCAGTGGCTTGTTTTCACCCTTTTAATTCCTGTAAGTACACTAATAGTGGTGCTGGGAATTAGCTGGAGATAAATATTACCATATTACCATATTACTTGGTGCACACTCCAAGGTTGTTTAGATTCCATTATTATCATTAAGAATGTTCCCAGTAGTGACAAAGAAATAAAAATGGTTTATTCTTGGCAGGTTTTCCAGCTCTTTCCACCACTAGAGTAGATCAAATCAATTACTTTTTTGTATTCACTTAATTAATGGTGCCCTTGTGGCCCAAAGGGATGAAAACAAAGCCAGAGAATAAACAATTTATAAGATGGTCATATGGACCTTGATAGGAACCTATATTTAGAAATTTTAAAAAAGATATAGTATCTATTAAACATTATGAGAGAAGATGCATAGGATTTGAAAGTCTAAAATGAAACATCTTAGTGTATGTAAAGTCACATTATAGGAGGAGCCTAAAGTTTGTACAGCAGTCATAAATTAACTGAGAGAAGAGTGTATTAAAGATTAAACTCACACACACAAATCAGTTCAAAGTTCTTTAGGTGAGATTAGAAGCATGAAAAGTTCAACACATAGTAAATAAGATAAATACTTGCTGAGCAGATTTAATCAAGAGGGGAACAACTGTTAAAAGTATAATATTCAATGAAGTACAAAAGGTGACAAGGCGTTTGGGGCCTCACCGTTTCCGGTAGTTTTGGTGAAACTCACAAGGGTTCCTCCTGAGCGTAAGGGATTCCAATGGCGTGCACCGCAAACTGGAGAGCCCAGCCAGAGTCTCAATATGGTTTTCAGCCAAGGATAAATGCTGTATCTGAGGTATCTTTGGCAATTGTTTGAAAGATGTGAGATGGTTTTTGTTCATATTTAAAACTCTGCAGCTGGATATAAAATATAAACATCTTGTCATTTGTCTCCTAAAGAGGATGGTAAACTACTAAATCTTGCAAAACACCAGCATGCCTCACCTAGACCATAGCCCCTCAAAGGTGTGACAGTGATATTTTCTACAAATGTGGTTGGGAAGAAAAGAGAAATATGTATATTAAAATATTAAGAGAAAATAAGCAAGATATATAAGACTGTAAGCTTGTGTCGGGCAGGAATCTGTTTTTTTTCCCAATGTATACACTCAGTACCTGGCATTGTATTTGGTCCATGGTGGATTCTCAATAAGTCCTGAATGAAAGAGTGAAGAGCTGCATGTAATCTCAGCAATATAAAAGTTCACCCAAAGAAACTTAATAACTTCTGAAGAGTATTGCCCCTAAGTAGTGAGATTCTAATTATTTTCCTTTCTTTCTACTTTTCTGTAGTTAAATTCTATATTGAGAAATAGCATTTTAAATCAGAAAAAAAAGGCCTTTTTATACCAAAGAAAACTAAAAGCTATCCTTAGGAAAAGAAATGTGCGTTAGGCATTTAGGTTGAATACATTTTCCTGACAGATAATGCTTCTTCATATTTTTGCCTTAAAACTGTAATTGTATAAAACCATGCAAGTAGAGACAATAATTCCAAATCTATCACTGACACCTTACCTAAAGGAAAAATTCCTTTATAAGCTGAGGTTTAATACCCTGAGACAGGGTACTTATTTATGAACCTCATACCCCACAAAGACATTTAGTAAATAATTATTGCTAATGGTAAATATGGTGCTAAACAGAGAAAGGACAGCCACAAAGCAGCATGAAAAACACAAATTCAGTTTGAACCCACCCAGATTTCATTGTAATTTTTCACATCCATTATTGTCATTTTTCTTGTTTTCTAACATTCCCTCTCCATATGGATATTTTACAGTCTTTTAATCATATCTTTGATAACTTTAGGTTTCCACTCTTTCCTAGGTTATACATAATCTTTATTTATTTTTTTAATAAATTTATTTTTTATTTATTTTTATTTTTGGTTGCGTTGTGTCTTCGTTGCTGCGTGCGGGCTTTTTCTAGTTGCGGCGAGCGGGGGCTACTCTTCATTGCAGTGTGCGGGCTTCTCATTGTGGTGGCTTCTTTTGTTGTGGAGCACGGGCTCTAGGCATGCAGCCTTCAGTAGTTGTGGCATGCAGGCTCAGTAGTTGTTGCTCACGGGTACTAGAGCGCAGGCTCAGTATTTGTGGCACACAGGCTTAGTTGCTCCACGATATGTGGGATCTTCCTGGACCAGGGCTCAAACCCATGTCCCCTGCATCGGTGGCAGATTCTTAACCACTGTGCCACCAGGGAAGTCCCTATACATAATCTTTAGATGCACGTTAGTACTATTGCAATTTCTAATTGAAAACCCAGCCCAAGCAGATCCTGTCTCTCTGTCCTCCTTGAAATCTGTTGTTTTCTCATCTGCTAGTCATTCTCTCATTTTCAGTGTATACCCTGCCACTTTCTCAGCCTCTTAGATTCACCCTACCATAGATCCTTAGTCGGATAATGTTAGGGGAGACGAGTGGCAAACCAAGTGTGGTTTTTCACCTGGGGCAGAAGGGAAGGAGGCTATGAATATACATGCATCAATTTTCTTTTCTCTTGATACACTGATTTGACAGTTGTAAAGTTTGAATTGCAATTATATAATTTTATATGACATATCCTATTTCTAAAGAAAGAAAGGCCAAAAGAATACATCTAGAGAATACTAAAACTCGGTCAAGTCTTTTCTTCAGTCACTGGAGTTTCTCTCTCTCTCTCTTCTTTTTTATATGATAGCAAAGATTTGGAAGTTTACTGATCTGGATCAAGTCAAGTTCACATACTCCAAATTAATGGTCTTCTAGTTCAGTGTTTCCAAAGTAGGCTATGTTACTGTTAAAATTCGTCGTTGTTTATTTAAATGTGTATTAGAAAAATATAACTAATGCATCACTATTTTATCCCTAGAAGAGAGTCTGGGGAAAAAAAAAACTGAACAAATTAACATCAAGTAACTGAATAAGTTAAGGTGGCAGTGATATTAAGATTCCTCTGAAATTTTTTATTTAGGTATTTTTAAATTTGTCATTTGAAAAGAACATAAGTAAAATCAAATGCTATCCAAGTCTGTCTAAAGTTGGGAAGGGGCTTTGAATATGACCGAAGATACCCAGGAACCATTGCATATTCTGACACTTCCTCTGTCTGCCTGACTGTTTCCCTCTCCTGTGCAACTATGATGATCTGTTTGTTTTTTTTTTAAACATCTTTATTGGAGTATAATTGCTTTACATTGCTGTGTTAGTTTCTGCAGTATAACAAAGTGAATCAGCTATATGTATACGTATATCCCCATATCCCCTCCCTCTTGCGTCTCCCTCCCACCCTCCCTATCCCACCCCTGATGATCTCTTTTTGTTGCCCTACCTCAGCCCAGCTCAGAGATGTATCTTAACCTGCTCTGGGATTTACCCTTCCTTCTTGTGGCTGCTTGATTTCCTTCATCTCCTAATTCTCTTCTGAGAACCTCTGTCTGCCCCTCTGATGGCTACCAGAGCTCACTCCAGCTACCCATCTGCCTGGTGAAGCAAAGGGCAGCTCTCCAAAGAGTTCTCAAGCAATCCTGAGCAAAGAGACAGATTATCTTTAACTTCAGTAGCTTAGGGTCCTTGGAATATCAAGGAGGCCGTATAAATTTAAAAATTTTTAGTTTGTTTTTGTCACTGTTCTGATTGGCAACCCCTACCCCTCCATTAGAATGTGACCCTGAAGCCAATGTGAAGTGACAAGTTGACTCTTGTCAACTACCTGTAGAGTCTTTCCCCACAAGTGTTCAGCCAATATGACAAAAAATCACTAACTTAGAATGATAATGTATATATAATGTAATTGTATTTCCAGTTGACAATGCAAGGAACACAGCAGGCTTTTCTGCCAATATGTTCTATGATTACAAATTACTCCCTTAATAATTGATAATAACAGTATTAATTTGAAAAAGAATAGATTTTTCCCTCTAAAGTATGACATTTTGATTTATAAATTTCCCTTTTTGCCTTGCCCAGGCATCGCTTAGCACTCTCACTAAGACCTGACCACATGAGAGGAGCCACAGTATGAACAGACAATGGTCACGTACCCATAGAGCAAAGACTTCACTTTAACTTAGTAATTGGACATGCTGGGGAGCAGATACCTTGGCAATCTTGCGGCACTTAAATCCACCAGTGAATTATCCACTAACCAGAGGGTTTCAACTCGAATTAGTCTTCTAAGAATCCTGTTAAAATTTGCAACTTGATAAGGGTCCCCCAAATCCTGAAATGAAAGGTTCAAATTCTGAAGGAAAAACAAATAAAAAGAAAAAGCAAGTGCTTTATCAACTTTTAAAAATAGTTATTAAATTAATATGTGTTGTATATTTAAACCAGCAGTTTTTACTATTTTGTTTTTTGGTCTTCTAAAATATTCACACATCCAAACACAAAATTATTGCAGAGCTTCTCAAGGTAGGGAGGGAAGGTGAAGATCCTGACTGGATCCTGATTACAATTACACACAAGGTTGGTGGGGGCGGGTGTATCAGGGAGAGAGGGAAAGACCCTCAAACAGATTCTGAAACTTCGAGGGGTAAAACTTCTAGGGGTAAAAAGTAGAGGAGGTAAAGTTCTGTTTGGCTTTAAATGATTAGTTATCTTTAGCCTCCTTGGAAATACTCAGAAATCACATTTATATACATTTCAGAGTAAGATACCATCATTCAAAAGATGGAAAATATGATTTTATTTAAAAATAACCTGGGATACATACATAAGGATGACTTGGCATATTTCAGAGATAGTGGGTATTTTATTTTTACTTTTAACATCAGTCAACTTTGATCTCTTTTTACACGAGCCTCTCACCGCTGTGGCCTCTCCCGCCGCGGAGCACAGGCTCCAGACGCGCAGGCTCCGCGGCCACGGCTCACAGGCCCAGCCGCTCCGCGGCATGCGGGATCCTCCCGGACTGGGGCACGAACCCGCGCCCCCCACATCAGCAGGCAGACTCTCAACTGCTGCGCCACCAGGGAAGCCCCAACTTTGATCCCAAGGAAATTAAAACCACTCTCAGTGGTAGCATTGCTCTTGTAAACTCTATTGCTAAAAGTCAACTTAACTTTTTGTTTCCAAAGTTTTACCATCAATTTCTGTGAATAGAAATTATTGCATAAAATGACATTTTTAAAAAAAATTGAAGCAAAATAATATACTATTTTAGGGAAATATCAATATCTATCTAAAAAGATATGGTCTTGATATTTTTAGACATTAAACATTATAAAATTTGTTACTTTAAATTTTATTTTCCCAAAATATAAAAGGTCTTAATTTAAAATAAAACCAAAGAAATATTAAGATATTATATTTATCATTTCTACATTAAATATCACCTTCTCAAATAGAATTTTTTGACCACTATTTCCCAGTAAGGTTTTCTGTGATAGTTTAAAGTTTATTTAGCCATTCTCTGACAGTATAGTTATCTAAAGGCCAGTTAAACTTTCTATGATAGTTTATTAGGAAGGTTCCATTGGCCTTTACAATATATCCATGGTTTAAATGACAGCTATAAAGAACGAATGCAGGTATACACTGGAATGATTACCTCTAAAAAGAATCCTGGGAGTGGAGGTCAAAGTTTTAAGTGTATTGGTTAAATTTTTCAAATAAATAAATAGGAGCATTGTTTAAATTTTTAAAGAGTAGAATGTATCCATCCATTATATAAGAATAATTAAAATTAATTTTAGAAAGAAAACACTGTACTGGGAAACAATATTCTATTTTCCTGTCTTCTGCTAATTAGCTGTGTGACCTTGGGCAAATCATTTCTCTTTCTAAACTTTCTTTTCCTTTTTGAAAGGAAGGAGTTGGGACCAGACCCTCCCTGAAGCTCCTTCCCACGCCCTAATTCTATAATCCTACAACATACAAGATCAATCTGTAAAACAAAAAAGGCAACAGGAGATCCCAGTAAGTCTCATTTGGGGAAGATTTCCTAAAATCCTCACGTACAATTTGATCACTTCGAAGAAAAAATATTGACATCTTACTCTGCTATAAAGAAGTTGATTTATTCTTTTATTGCTACCAATGGCTTAGTCTTCCCAGTTAAATCTTCAGTCCTCTGCTTAAACATGACTTGCTCCAATTGGAATTAGAAGCTTGAGTGATGGCAGCCCCATAGATTGGTAGTGGTCGGGCTAACTACAGGGACTGTTTCAATGCCAGTGGCTCAGCCAGCGGAGTCATTTTCAGCACCAAGAAACTACAGCTCATATCCTTCACTGGTGAAAGTTTGATTTGTTCCAGGATAGCTCTGTTCAGACCCAACTGGCTGCCCTGAATCTTCAAAAATTTTGGCTTACTGCATTGTTCAAAGGATTCAAGATTGCATCATAAATTCTCTCATAAGGATTATTGTTCAATATTTGACTTTTTTATTATCAAAAAAACCCAATTTCATTCTCAATTCTTTTAAACTTTTTCCAAAGTTCAGCAATATCAAGATAAAATAAAGATTAGAAAATAAGTAGCAAGTCTTGATGAAGAGAAGGGATGGAAAAAGAGATGGAGAGCCCAAACACCACTATTTTCAGAGAAAGTTCTAAAGATGTACTTAAAGTTTTGGTGTTTGTGCTGGCAAATACCCTTAAAAAAAAAAATGTCGTAATTTAATCAATGAGGGAAATAGGCTTTTTTTTTCTTCTTCTGTTTTTATGTTCTCACCTTGCAGTCCTCCCAGTTTTCTTGCAGCCATGTTTCCCATTTGTTTTTTTCAAGGACTCTTTTCCGTGGAGGCAAGGTACACTCCTGTCTGAAGAACAACTCTTCCGCAGAGGGTCCTGAGCAGAAATCACAAGGTGAGATCTTGGAAGTAGGTTTAGGAAGACAGGATTGACAGCCTCACTGGATGCTTGGCCGGTTGTTTTAAACTTCCACTAGATATTTGGATTGAGGGAGACAGGATTAGACTCTTAGGCCCACATAGTGTGAGCAGTAACAAAATGTATTTATGCTACTTAACACACTCTTGCTTGCCTGCCTTAACTGGGTTGGGGAAGAGATGGGGACAGAAAAGATGCCAGGACTTGACCACTTTGTACACTTTCTAATTGTTGAAAATCATTTTTCCTGAAATTTGCTGAATAACTTTCCTCTCATGTCTTCCAAACAAAACAAAGTGAAACCTCTGATTTGAGAACACTAAATCAGATGTGCAGGTATGACAAGAGTAAATTAATCACGGGATGATTGTTAAATATTTAAGCCACCCAGTTCCTTTGTTTCTCTTCCTGCCGCAGGAAGCCTTGTGGCATTTCTGATGGGCTGACTTCCTAGGCCCTCCCATCACAGGATGAGTTATACAAGAGAGAGGAAATAGCAAACAAATCAGCAAGTTTATTCTTTTCCATCTGTTTTACTTTTTTTAAGTTTACAGTAGAGTGAATACAGTTATCAGAAAAAAAAATAGGGTTGCAGATTATTTTAATTTAAATTGTTCACAAGTTTGCTATCTATGGTCTAGGTTTCCACAGAGGATCAAATGTCAGCTTTAGCTTAAATTCTCACCTATAGATTTCTTTTTAAATGCAATTTAGCACATTGCTAGGAAAAATGTCCTAGCTAAAATATATAATATCTGTATTCTTTATTAGACTCTTTAATTCTGGGCAAATATTTTGAGGTTCAGAGATAATTTGATGATTTTCTAGAGTGATTAAAGGGGAGGAATGACCTCTATTAACTGTTCGGAAAAGTCAACATGTAGAGTTAACTTTTAATCTTACATAAATTACTTCTAGCCCAGGCAAGTGAGAAGAATCATCAGTATAATGGTTTTAATTTTCATATAATTTTCTCTTTAGGGATTATGAAGTCACTCCTGACTTTCTTTCTCTTTTGTCTCTCAATGCAATTAGCCACCTAGTCCTACCAGTTTTCCCCTTGAGAACCTATCCCTTCCCTTTCAATGTCCAGACCCTCATATCTTCCTACCTGAACCGTAACTACTTTCTCTTGGATCTCCTCGTTTGCAGTCTTCTCTCCTTCAACATAAATGACACAAATTGCCACCCAGCTCTCATAAAACACAGCTTTTACCACAGGACTGACATATTCAAAACATTTCAGGTTTCTTATTGCTTACCAAATAAAGATGAAAAAGCCTAGTTCATCAGGCAAGGTTTTCTACTATCTTATCCCAATCTCCATTTCCAAACTCATTTCCTACTATTTTCCAACTGCATTGTGTTCCAAATCGGGTTTGCACATAACTTCCAGGGTTAGGGAAAGGATATCTTGTTTCCAGTCTGGAGTTAAGTAGCAGGTACTTGTGTGACTCCAGATGATTAATTTTAATTTTCTGAGCCTCGGTTTTCCAAGTTTGCAAAAATATGGGGAAGACTAGCATCAAGGGCCCATCAAGGGCTGAATTTGGTGAGAAATTATGTTTGAAGTTGATAACGTTTTATAAAAAATACTGATTTCTAATACTTTTACACCAACATAGGCTTCTTATTGCCATAGACCCCTACACTCTTATCATGCTACCCCAGGCAAACTTCATTCAGCTCTGATGCCAACCAAGGCCCCTGACAGCAATCCTAAACTAAATGATTTCAATTCTCTTCCAACTCTAATATATTGTATTTCTTGAGTCAGACCTGGCACCATTTGTACCCCTTTCCCCCCAACTTCATTTTTCTGGAATTCATGATTCCCCTAATTTCAAAGGTGAAAAGAGCATAGAAAAGATATTGAAGGTATCAGGAACAAACTTTGCTTTTGTGGCAAGTTCATCTGGACTGTGATGGGAGATAATGAGTCCGTTTGTGAAGGATTTATGGAAGGCGATAAGAGCAACAGTCCAATATTCCATTATTGACAAAAACATCAGTTTTTTCATCAGGCACAGGTGGAAGCCAGAATCTAACCTGTCCTTTTAGACATTTCTCTCATAACAAACTCTAATGTTGCCACCCAGGGAACCACTTACCCCTGAAGGTGGCAGTGTCCCAATCACTTTACAAATAAAATATCCTTGTGCTAGGAAGTGATCTTGTTCATTGATTAGGATGATTGGAGTTAAAAGTTGTAGGACTGGAAAAACTGGAACCATCACCTAATTGACTGGGGAGACCTCAGGATTTATTGTCTTTAATACCCCCCCCAAATTTGGTGGCTTTCTTTGTGCAATAGATGCCCCAGAGTTACTAAACTCTGCCCTGTATTGTTTGTTTGAGTTCTATCGATCTTCTGTCCTTTCAATTATTTCTTTCTAAAGCAGCTTTCAAAGATTTCTTTGAAGTCGGAAGCCGAAGGTCTCTTCCACTGTGAGGAGTTCTATTAAATTGGATTCTTTTTTTTAAACTCAGACCTGGTTGATAATTGAAGATATATCTTAGCAGCTGAGAACTGAAGTCTGGAATATCTGGCAGCCCAGGGATGTTGGCTTTCACCTGCCATCTCTGAGCTTGTTCTTTGTCCCCTCCCTGGATTAGTAACTCCTAACAGCAGTGACTGAATTAACTTGCTGGGAGATTTTCAAACAGAAAGAATCTATTCTCTAAAAGAATTCTGCCAACAGTTTGCTCTTTTGCTTCGTTTAACTGGGAGGAGTTAAGTCCGTCTCTATCTGGCAATCAAAGCCTTGGGAAATTGCTGTTTATCACACACCAGCTAACCTTTCTTTTCTTAGGGACTCTTCCTGGATGTACAGTTTGAGCAACTGAGATCAACTGAAGTAGTCTTATGGGTGTTTCAGGATCTAATCTAGAAAGAGGGTCATTCTTATCAGAATGCTTCTGAAATGCACTTGTTCTCCATCTCACAAAAAAAAAAAAAACCCCGAAAACAAAGGAAAAAAACCAAACACTTCAACAAAATTTAGGGCAACAAACAAAGGACATCTATTTTCTTCACGGTTTGAGGTGATGGGATTTTCCACTGTTTCCCATCCCCTAGATCATGCTCCATTCTTTTTACCACTTGCAAGAGAATGGGTGTTGTTAATGATTTGTAGAAGGAAAATATGCCTTATCTCTGCAGAGCAATGATAGCCTCTGCATAAATGGCCAGCATGGTCATCAGGAAGGCTCGGTTTGCTGAGTGACGACCTCAGGGCATGACTTGGTTGCTTAAATCAGGGAAGGAGGGAGACCACAGGACTCTTTACACATGCTCATTTTCAGTTTACACCTAGATTTTATTCTTCTGTCATCTCTTCCAGTTTCTTCAGTTCTACAGTTCTCTCTAAACCTCAGCTCTTCACCTGTGCTCCAAAGCCTCGTTGTGCTTGCACAATTATCAACCACTCCCCTCACACACACTTACACACACACACACACACACACACACACACATGCACGTGCACATAAATGCCAACACCCTTACTTTCTCAAGTTTTCACTTCCTATTCAAATTTCTTCCTTTCCTGCCTCTCCCCAAGCCCCCTAAACCAGTGTTTCCTATAGCATGGCCCTCAGATCATCTGCAACAGAATTGCCTGTGATAATTTTAACAAATGCAGATTCCAGGGCCCCACTCCAGACTAACTATATCAGATTATTTGGGCATGCTGCCTGGGAATCTGTGTTTACCACACACTTCCAGGTAATTTGTCCGTACACTGAAGTTTAAGAGCCAGTTAAACCCTGCCTTCGTTAGCCCCTGATGTAACCCTTTCTCTTTCTTTTGCTGATGAACTCTATGCCTGTGACACACATGGCCTCCACGGCCTCTGGTCTCCTTCCTTCCTAATTCCCCATAATTTCTTTTTTATTACTTATTTATTTATTCATTTAAAAAAATTTTTTTACAGTAGGTTCCTGTTATCTATTTTAAAAATAGAAGTGTGTACATGTCACTAATTCCCCATAATTTCTTGCTCTTTGAAAAATATTCTAAGTTCTCCAAAGGGAAGTTCTAATTTACCTCTAATAGTACTATCTAATAATATTTTATTATTATAAAATAAATTAATATAATATAAATCATTATAATATAATGTTTTCTTATATAAGCCAGTGCTTAGCTGCAAATAGATATGGCAGAGTTAAAACATAAGAAAGAAAATGATATTATTTTAATCACTCTTTGTCAATTGAGTTTGAGTGAAAGAAGAAAGACATTGGTGGGTAAAGTAATGCAATGGAGTGGGGAAATGGGCAGATGAGTATATCTAAAGCAACTTTTCTTAAATCAATATTACAATTGTACGATAGACAATGTATCTGCAAGTTTGCAAATACAGATACAAGGTAGCCAAGATACTTGATGTTTTGTAAAGAATAAATACTCACTGCAGCAGGAATTATGTCTAATATTATTTCATCAGCTTATGGGGGATGCAAAAGAGACAAGAGAAACGCACACTCTCTGCCCTTACACAACTTATCTATTGAAGCTACTTATAGAAATCAAACATTATGTATATTGGGGCTGCAGATAAAAAATTCTTCATACTGTCACACCAGTACACTTGTAAAATCTGATAGGATGAAAAAGGAATAGTAAAACATTGGTTATTTTACCAAATTTAAAATGCTTAGTGAACATACTAATGAGACTACCTGGTTTATTTAGATTATTTTTTACGCTTTTTAAAAAACCGATGTAGGATTAATCAGCTTAAAGGCATCCACTGAAGTGACAGTGTTATTCATGACCATAAAATTCCAACAAAGATCATTGGCTAACTAAAGTTAATAATATCCTTATGATGGAAAGATCTGCAACTTTTAAAAAACTTGTTTGGGATAATGTTTAATAACATGGCGGAAAGAAAGGCTCACAATATAAAGTGAAAAAACTCAAGAAACAATTGTTCACATAATTTTGTAAAGAAATATATACATGCTTTTCAAAAAAAGACTAACTGGAAATAAAAGTCACAGTGACTATTTCTGGATAATTGAATTACAGGTTCTTCTTTCTCTGTTTTCCAATATTTAATACTGAACATTTATTATTTATATAATCAGCTATAAGAATATACTTTTAAAGGTGGCTTCACTATATTAACAACTCTATGGTCTTGAAATGGGAAATTTTTCTATCTGCAAGTAATACAGGTTTTTAATCCCCAAGTAATGTCTTGTGATCCTCAAAAAACATCCACTAGGAGCATGTACGCAAAGACCACACACTCCTGTTCCTTTACCTTCTCTTACTCTTGGGCGACGCAGTTGACTTCCTTGGATGTCATTTTGTTCTACCTTGTGCCAAGTAAGGTACTTAAATCTACCTTTGTTCTACCTTGTGCCAAGTAAGGTACTTAAAAGAATCTGATGGAAGCTTTAAAATAAGAGAGAAGAGAAATATCATCTGGCAATATATAGTTCACTTACTTTTATGGGTGCAAGTAATGCGAACCCATCCCAAACATTCAGCCAAATTGAACTCCAATTACCTAATGGTGTGCTCATAAACGTTATCTTAGTCCAATCTAAATTATGTATTATTCAACTTTGCATCTCCAACACCTGCAACTGATTTATGTTTGATGACAAATGACAGCAGAAATAAATATATTACCCATTCATGAACCCATTTTACACCACCTGTGATAAACTGTCCTTTAATATTTATTGAATAGCTCATAAAGAATCTTATTCCATTTTAGAAGAGTTGTAATTGTTAATGGCTCTTCATTATATGGACCCCAAGTAATCCCTCTAAGTTAGTCCAGTTGTACAAGTTCTGCCTTTTGAGGCTACACAGAAGAACCCCTCCACATGTGACTACTATTTTAAGTGTTTGGTAATAGTTGTCATCTTCTTTGTCATTTAGTTATTACTCACAGATCATGGTTTACAAATTATTAAATATCCAGGGAAAACATGGTTCTCCTTGGGAAGAGTTCCATTTTATTGACATTGCTCTTAAAATGTGTAGCCAGTATTGAATGAAATATTTCAGGTCTGGTCATCTTCCTTTTCTGGACAGTATATTACTGACCAGAATATGTGCCAAGATCACATCTAGGGCAATTTTATGTTGTTTACTATTACTGAGGTTGTAATCAATCAAAATTCCTGTATTTTACATAGCTTATGATAGTTTCAAGGTTAACACAAACAAAAAAGCATACTACTCAGAACGGAATATTATGTTAAATACATACACGCCATAGATTCATTCTTCTGTTAGCCAGTGTTATGCACATATATAAATGAAACGGGAATATTTGATTTGAAGAAATGTCATTACAATATTTGGAACAACTGCATTCATTTTACAGAGCAGCATTTTGCATAGTTTATGCTTTGCTTGAGCTGTACATTTGTTTGACTGATACTAACATGAAAAACATTTCCACCATTAAATAAGCTTATGAGGCTCTGGATTAAACCGAACTAAGCATTTCTCTTACTACAGGACTTCTCTGAGCCTTTAGTATCTTAGCATATATTGTGAATCTGTACTACAAAGTGTTCCCCTGGACTTTTAAACCATAGAACCTTTTATTCTTAGAGCAGCACATGGGACTAGTGCATCCTGTAAAGCAGAATTTGGGAAAAGCTGTCTCAAAATAAATTGGGAAGAGGTGGCTTTTTAATAATCAATTAGCTTTGATCTTTTACTTCATTACTTCGTCACTGAATGACCTTAGTTGTTCCATAAATATTTCAATATCTTCATTTTAAAAATAACAAAAGCTCTCTCCCTCATTAAGAGCAACTTTAAAAAGTTAATTAGGGCTTCCCTGGTGGCGCAGTGATTGAGAGTCCGCCTGCCGAGGCAGGGGACACGGGTTCGTGCCCCGGTCCGGGAAGATCCCACATGCTGCAGAGCAGCTGGGCCCGTGAACCATGCCCGCTGAGCTTGCGCGTCCGGAGCCTGTGCTCCGCGACGGGAGAGGCCACAACAGTGAGAGGCCCGCGTACCGCAAAAAAAAAAATAATAATAATAATAAATAAAATAAAATAAAAAAACAAGCACAAATACATTTCAGATTATTGAAAAATGTAGTCTCTGGCCCATTCTTGGTTGTTCAGTTTACGTGTTTATGGAAGCTTCTTTCCCAACCTGTTACGTGCTTTTGGAATTTTTTGCTTGCTCCTATCATAGAATAAAAATTTCTTAGAAGTTAAATTTCCTGTAATTGCCACACCCCATTTACCTTTTGGTGCTATTTCATGAGACTCTTGCTGAGAAAGGATCTAAGCTAAAGCTGTATTTGAGAATAAAGTTTACATTTTTCAATTGACATCTAATTTTATACAAAAACGTGTCTTTTTTTTAAACTCTTTCATCTTATTTTATTTTTAAAATTGCATCCAACCTTTTTTTTTTTTTTTTTTTTTGCGGTACGCGGGCCTCTCACTGCTGTGGCCTCTCCCGTTGCGGAGCACAGGCTCCGGACGCGCAGGCTCAGCGGCCATGGCTCACGGGCCCAGCCGCTCCGCGGCATGTGGGATCTTCCCGGACCGGGGCACGAACCCGTGTCCCCTGCATCGGGAGGCGGACTCTCAACCACTGCGCCACCAGGGAAGCCCTGCATCCAACCTTTAATATTCATTGCAAATGCTGCCTCCTCCATTTTTAAAATTTATTTATTTTATTTATTTATTTTTGGCTGCATTGGGTCTTCATTGCTGTGCTCGGGCTTTTCTCTAGTTGCGGCAAGCTGGGGCTACTCTTCGTTGCGGTGCGTGGGCTTCTCATTGCGGTGGCTTCTCTTGTCGTGGAGCATGGGCTCTAGGCACACGGGCTTCAGTAGTTGTGACATGCAGGCTCAGTAGTTGTGGTGCACGGGCTTAGTTGCTCCAAGGCATGTGGGATCTTCCCGGACCAGAGCTCGAACCCGTGTCCCCTGCATTGGCAGGCGGATTCTTAACCACTGCACCACCAGTCCCTGTCTGTTTTTGAAAGGAGTTATGAGGTTGATTTTGGGATTTCTGACATTGTAGGAAAATGAGCCTTTGCATTTCTTTGTTTATATCTATGTAAGGCTGTCAGTGTGTTGCAGTTCTGTGACCGTTGTTTCTTCTTAAAGGAATAGTGAATATTGTGTCTTACCCTGTTCTTTTTTCTTTTTTAATTCTGATGGACCAATGATTAATCCACTTGTTCAATAAATATTTTTGAATATTTTGAATTTCTATCCATTCATTTATTCACAAATATATATTGTACCCTTGCTATGTGTCAGGCACTGTCAGACACTGAGGATACGAAGTTAAATAAAATATGGCATTTGTGCTTGAAAAACTCATTTTCTGTAATTTGGGAGGCAGACATATAAATAACTCATTTTGATCCAGTGGGATGAGTGGAACAATTTTGAAAGGAGGAAAAGAGAAAAGGCCTGGTTGATTCCACTTAGATGTGTTAGAGAGAAGTCTTGGAAGTGGTGAGTTTACGAGGAGAAAATTTGGCCAAAGGACATTCCAGAAAGAAAGGAGATAAATCTTAGACTAGGGACAGAATTTGAACTCAGTGGGGGAAAGGAAGGGACGCCATTTTTGTTTCTCTGGTCATTTATCTTTTCTACTCATCTTGGTCTCTTTTGTCTTCCTTCCTCCACCTCAGATTCTTTCCCTTGCCTCTTTGAGTTGGGACTGAGAGTACCAACCTTTTATTTTCCCCCCAATTACAAGGATAGGTTTAATACACTTATTAAAAGTTTATACACTTATTAAAATACACTTATTTAATAAGTGTATAAAGTTTATACACTTATTAAAAGTGTATTATAATTATACACTTATTAAAAAGTGTGAAATCCAAGGTAAAACACATTTTTAAGCTTATCATTAGGTAAAGGGCTAATCAAAAATATTTACCAGGGATGATATTCCAGAGTCCGAACGTGAATAAAAAGTTCTGTTCCTCAAGAGAGCCGAGCCAGTGTGTGACTCACTCAGATCGGAGGTGTAGGATGAAGTAGATGGGTGAATCTCCTGACTGCTTGTGTTTTGACCTGAAGAGCTGAATGAATGAAAATGCTTAAAGTCTTTAAATGTAAATACCTTTGTATATATACCTTTGTATAATACCTTTAAATGTAAATACCTTTGTATATATACCTTTGTATAAAACAAACTATAAAACAAATTATAAACACCAACTTTTCCAATTAGAGGAGAGAGAAATGATACCCTAGGAATTCTGTCATAGTCCTACACACATTTTTTTATGGCTAACAGTCACTTAAGACAAATTCTCTCCCAAGGTAAGGGTGTCTACATAGATTGCAGATCTTAGAAAAGTAAATCTAATGGTACACACGAATACATGCTTATGGGATATGAACGAGAAAGTCAGCCCCAATTTTGGAAGATCATTCCTAGTAGAGCTATCATTGCAGATTTGGCACAAACAAGCCTTAAACTCCATACTGGTTTTTCCATTGATCTGGACCTTCCATTTTCCCTGAAATTTCCCTGAATTGGTGGCAAACATATTAAAAATTCAAGTTCTTTAATCAATTTTACTCACTTTGAAATAATACTCAAACATTTCACTTAACAACAGTCCAGTTCTCTCTGTATTCCCATTGTTATGCCACTGGGATATAAAATGTCTTTTTCGCTCTCCTATATTTATTATTCACTGTTATTCTTACACTTTTCCCTTTCTCCTTAGCAATGGTTATATGTTTCTCTTTCTGTCATTGGTGCTATATAGTATTTTAAGCCAATTAAAAAATATCTAAATATGCTTTTTCATGTTAAGTAAAACTAAAAATTGTATCTATTTCTGACCTCTTTTTACTCTTTGGGGATCATTTTTCAGACTCCAAGAATCTTAAGAGACAGCATTCTGTATTTATGACACAGTTATTATGTAGCTCTACAGCAATTTTACTTACAAGAAACTGACACTTCTTGTATATTGAAGTTGCCTTCATGAAGTACAATGTAAAAATGTTTTTCATTTTTCATTCATTAACTGATGTGCTATAGTAGAAGAGCATAGCCATTACATCATTTCAAAAAATAGCACTACTGTGCCATTAAGAAGATAAAACTGTGTCCTGTTATCAAGGAGAAAATTATTCCTCCGTCTGCTACTAAATAACAAATCAAAGACTTTGTCTCAATTATGTGAAAAAGTCAGAAAATATATGCCTTTCAGTTCTTTTACACTTGAGCAATTCTTTAATAATTTGGATACTGTTTCTTGACATTACCAAGGAATACCTTACCATAACAACAAATTAACAAACATTAGAAGAACAACATTACATTGTGCAAAATTTATTATTCCTGAGGCAGGTAAATCCTACTATCTATGACCAGAGTTTTGGCCAACAATCAGGGAGAAAAAAATGGGGCAAAATGGAACAGTATTTCAGGGGATGAACAGAGGATAAAAGTTGAACTGACTTTTTGGGTTCACTTGTCTTTATGAAACTATGCTAGCCATTTTCTGCCAAAATGAAATCAGGAAAATAAGGGTAATGAACATGACTGAATCTTTCTTCAGTGACTGGTGTTCTGTGATTCTAAACTTCAGTGGTGGTTACACAGTGATGAGAGGCTGACTCGTAAGTGTGAGAAGTGTGAGAAGTGGTCTTATTTTGCTTAAAGCAGAGAACAGGGGGGGAAAATAAGTTCACATAACCAAAATATCTGATGAGAGAGATCCGGCTGATTGGGTTTTCAGTACACTTTTCTTGTGTAGTGCTACAAGACCAAGCCCAACAGCTTCAAGGTAAAATCACGTTTACAGGTAACTGAAAATTATCTCATCATCTTAGTTTACATTAGCAGATTTGAGAGTTTAACTTAGTACTTGCGCCATTACCCTGACTACTACTAGACATTTATGAATAACAGAAGGTAATTAAAACTTCAGTAACACAAGTACATACGCAAATAACATCCCCACTATTTCTTTTTCTCTCTCTTTTTTTTTTTTTCCTGCCAGAATGGAATGAATTGAATTTGGTGTAGAGTTTCAGCTAAGGACAGATGATCTGAGAAGATTCTAACCAGTAGACGACTAGTCTGACTCTCTTTCAGTGTGATATCTTTTTGTGGGTCCCAAAGGCTGGATTCCTTCTCTCACATTCATATACGCTTCCTGGGCGCCACACCAGAGGGCAGTGGTGAAGGGCAGTATTCTGGAATCTTGCAGTAAAACCTTTGGGACATTCTGAAAATCTTCTTTGTTCCATTACTTCTGTCTTAAATTCCATATGGAAGTTCTCTTTGGTCTGTTTTTGGGGAGAAATATCAGCAAAGAAATATAATTTCTGCTCCTTTAGTTTAAAAAAAAGAAAAGGTAGAGATCACCCTCAAACTTCTACTCCATCTGCTTTAATGCACACATCACTGATGTCAAAACTGCAAGACCTGTGAGTCTTAGGAATCTACAAACAGCTACTGCTGTGACCTCAGGTCACTTAGCACCTCTGGTGGTTCCTTACCTTTAATATTCAGAAGATGATGTGGACTCTGCCTGAGTGAAAAGGTTTTCTGTTTTGTTTTGCAACATTATTGCCATGATGACAACTATTACTAATATAATAATTTTACAGTTAACATTTCTTGAGCACTTGCTATGTGCTAGGCATTGTACTAAGAACTGTACGTTGATTAATTCATTTAATCATTACAGTCACCAAACAAAGTGGGTAGCATTATTATTTTGATTTTAGAGATGAGGAAATTCAGACCCAGAGAGGTGGCATAACTTGCCCAAGTCACACAAGTAAATGACCAAGTGTTCTTAATTACTAGGGTTCAAATAAGATTCAGATAAGCTACTGTGATTCTTTAAATAACTGTAAATCTGTATCATTTATTAGGGTGCAGTTGTTAGTAAGGAAAATCATTAATATTGATCTTTCTTATTCTGATTGCTCCACTTAACTACAGATAAATAATTTACTAGTTAATAGAACATGTAAATCTTAGCACTGACTGTTTACTGAGGTAAGCCTTTAGTAGTAGAACCTATGAGAACACCATTCCAGATAACATCAAGCTGTTTTTAAAACCCTCTCCTCTTGCCCCTCCCCAAAAGAAAATAAAGCTAGACTTGCAGTTTAGTTGGTATATTGGTTTACTCATTTTTAATCTTTCTGCCTGCAGTGAACAGTTATCATAAATTACAACTCTAAATCCTTATGAAAGAGAAATTAATTTTATTAATGCTGTAGTATAAAGCTGCCACAGAGGAGGTGCCATGGCTAAAACTGTACATTTGTCAGGAGTAACTTATAGTGTCTTTAAATTAGGTGGTATTATCTGAATTGGCCATCTATTCTTGGTTTTAAAAAGTGTAGAATGGCCAACAAGAAGGAATCGGGTGAGCTGAGACTGCAGGATGAGAAACAATAATAATATAATCTATTAATTCATGAGCCCCTTTCATTGGAAGATTGCAATGTCCTTTACAAACAGGAATTTATAAGCCTCATAAATTGTCGGCTGCAACAGGGTGCTATCTGTTTAATTCAAATGTCAAGTTGGTGATTATGTAGCTTTGTAAGGAGAGTGAAGGAGAAAGTGGCAGATGGCCTAGTTTCTGAGGTGAAGCCGAGCTCTTGAGGTGCGGGAGGCTATATTGGACACACACCAACCAGAAGGCCAGAGGGCACCTTACAGACACCCAGCATTGTCTAAATTGCATTGCCTATGATTCCATTTCTAAATGTTCCATTTACATTCAGTGCTGCATCATGAGAGCTTTGTATTTCGAAAGGAAGAAAAAGCTCAATCATATTTTTCAGTTAGCAAAGGACACTCCCCAAATCCTCAAATGCTCTCTTTCTCCTCCCAAAATATTGAGCTAGGTTCTCAAATCTAGTGGAATCTTGCTAAACCCAGGCACTTCGTAGGTTACTGGCTAGAGGAAAATTACCACGGACTCTAGAGCATTAAATTTGGGTGAAAGGAGATATCAATCCAGCCTCTTTGATTTCTTTCACCATTCTTCTTATCTTTTAAAATCCAGAATCCCTGTCCTCTCTATGTCTATATTTAAATGTATTCATTTGTAAAACGGGTGATGATTTTACTATCTGCATGCTAGAGATGGTGATGAGATAATATAAAGTACTCGGAAAGGAAGTTTCACGAAATCAAGAAGTAATTTGGTATCATAATGTGTTAGTTTCTGGAATGGCAGATTTGGTATACCAAGTTATTATGTTCAAATTTGGGATGGCTCTAAATTAATTTCCCAGAACTAAACCCATAAATTGAGTAAATAATCATATAGCAGTGAACTGTTCTAAAAAACCGTGTGTTTTACAGATATCCCTCAAATTTTAGTATCCAAGGCCCAGATTGTAACAGATATATCTGAAATTATTTAGATTGTTGATTCTAAAAACATAGCACAACTAACTGTAATTTTGAAAAATATACAACTAAAATTATCATTTCTCTATTTCTATCTGAATGGGTCAGGTTTTAATCTTATGCGACGTTGTATTCTTATGAATTTTGCTTTTCCCTGTTGTTCCAATCCCATGTGCATTCTTATAAACACAAATAGGTCCCCACATTAAGGTACAACAAAAGTAAAAGAACAAACATGTATCAAACTTCTCTAGAGGGAAAGCTTGTAAACTTCAGTACCTATTAGTGAGTTCACTGATATATAGAAATAAGAAGTTATATTAAAATGCCAAAAACAATGAAGATAGACTAAGATACCTCTATGTTCCATTAACAAAATTATATTTAGAAATTCTTAGAACTTTACTGTAACCACATATATAGCTGTTATTCAGAAGATTCCCAATACTTAAGAATGTTTTACTATAGAAACATAGATCAATGGAACAAGATAGAAAACCCAGAGATAAACCCACGCACCTATGGTCAACTAATCTATGACAAAGGAGGCAAGGATATGCAATGGAGAAAAGACAGTCTCTTCAATAAGTGGTGCTGGGAAAACTGGACAGCTACATGTAAAAGAATGAAATTAGAACACTCCCTAACACCATACACAAAAATAAACTCAAAATTTATTAGAGACCTAAATGTAAGACCAGACACTATAAAACTCTTAGAGGAAAACATAGGAAGAACACTCTTTGACAAATATCACAGCAAGATCTTTTTGATCCACCTCCTAGAGTAATGGAAATAAAAACAAAAATAAACAAATGGGACCTAATGAAACTTCAAAGCTTTTGCACAGCAAAGGAAACCATAAACAAGACGAAAAGACAACCCTCAAAATAAGAGAAAATATTTGCAAACGAATCAATGGACAAAGGATTAATCTCCAAAATATATAAACAGCTCATGCAGCTCAATATTAAAAAAACAAACAGCCCAAGCCAAAAATAGACATTTCTCCAAAGAAGACATACAGATGGCCAAGAAGTACATGAAAAACTGCTCAACATCACTAATTATTAGAGAAATGCAAATCAAAACTACAATGTGGCAACACCTCACAACAGTTAGAATGGGCATCATCAGAAAATCTACAAACAACAAATGCTGGAGAGGGTGTGGAGAAAAGGGAACCCTCTTGCACTGTTGGTGGGAATGTAAATTGATAAGCCACTATGGAGAACAGTATGGAGGTTCCTTAAAAAACTAAAAATTGAATTACCATATGATCCAGCAACCCCACTACTGGGCATATACCCAGAGAAAACTATAATTCAAAAAGACACATGTACCCCAATGTTCATTGCAGCACTATTTACAATAGCCAGGTCATGGAAGCAACCTAAATGCCCATCGACAGATGAATGGATAAAGAAGATGTGGTACATATATACAATGGAATATTACTCAGCCATAAAAAGGAACGAAATTGGGTCATTTGTAGAGATGTGGATGGATCTAGAGACTGTCATACAGAGTGAAGCAAGTCAGAAAGAGAAAAACAAATATCGTATGTTAGTGCATATATGTGGAACCTAGAAAAATGGTACAGATGAACCAGTTTGCAGGGCATAAACTGAGACACAGATGTGGAGAACAAACGTACGGACACCAAGGGGGGAAAGCTGCGGGGGGGTGGTGGTGGTGGTGTGATGAATTGGGAGATTGGGAGATTGACATGTATACACTGATGTGTATAAAATGGATGACTAATAAGTACTGCTGTATAAAAAAACAATAAAATAAAATTTAAAAAAAGAATGTTTTACTACTCCCTATGTTGTTATAATTTTGAAAATTCAACCACATACGACACTACAAAGAGAAGAATATAGACACTAAAGGACAACATGTGATTAGGTAGATCTTGTGAACAGAAACAAAACTATAATAAAATTCCAAATGAAAGTGACAATCTGTTAGGAAAGTAGTATGACTAAGACTCATTTCATGATGTGCAGAAACATGATTGAACAAATACTGGCACAAAGAAAACTTCTTTTTTTTTTTTCTTTCCGACCTCCCTCCTTCCTTCCTTCCTTCCCTCTCTCCCCCTGTCCTTTCCTTTCCTTTCCCTTCCTTTCCTTCTTTCCTTCCTTCCTTCCTTCCTTCCTCCTTCAAAAGTTGAAGGTTAAAGTTTAAGTTGTAGCCTGGCCATTACTTTTTACACTGTCTCTAAAATAATTTTATAAAACTTACTAGTTTAAAAATAATACTGATCATAAAGATCACTTTTTCACAGAGCTCACAAGTAAACTTCCTCTTGGTATAGTGTATTCAAGGGTGTTAGCAAGTAGGAAAAATAAAGTTTATAATTGTTCACAGAACTTCTACCCATTTAAAAACTATTGTTTCACATGCCCAATTTTAATTATGACACAGTTTATAACATTAAAATCAACAAAACATCTGGACACTGCTTGAGATGTACACAGTTTGCTAACAAAAACAAAACTTCTGTAATAGAACTGCTTCAGCTTCTGAACCTCTTCCTAAGCATCATTCCTACATTAACTATAAGCAGTAAATTTAGGGAGCTATAAATACGTTTCATACACTCATGAAACCACAGTGTATTTCATCCTGAAAATTGAAGGTGCAAATCTCACTTTTTTAAAAGATGAGAGCCAACTTCAACACTAATAGAAGGACCAAAAAACTCAAGAAACTTGCAACCCCCCTAATTGTATATTGTCTAATTATCAGCATGCTTTGAGAAATATTTATGTAACAGCTCTAACGCTTAGGAGTGAGGAAAAAAGGATTGGGTTTTGGCCCTCTTATTTAATCTCATTTGTGGCTTTATTGATCTAGTAGAAGTCCTGTTTTGTGCTAGTAATTTCATTTAAATATAATTAATAGGTACAAACTAATATTAACTAATAATTCATGGATATTAACTAATAGATATTTCCTTTTGTCTGTCTTAACTGTTTTTCCCCCTGAAATTCACACTCGTTCTCTTAAAGAGCCCTGTGTAGCTATAAATGTACCACTACTAGACAGAGGTCCAGCTCTCTCTGTTACAGTATTGATCACCTGAATTGCATTTGTAGCCTGTTGCCTGCTATAGGGGAGACGGTGGCTTCTTTCTCCAAGCAGCCATCATCAGTAACAAAGGTTGCATGATTTTACATTTGTAAATGAAATTTAATACAGGAATACTACCTATGTTTGTTTTTTTGTTTTCTCTTAAGGAATGACTTGAGGCTACTTTTTAGCATTTCATTTGCTTACCTTTCAGACATGTCTTGCTGGTGCATAAAGTTCCTCTGGCCTTCATAAGGCTATTTTTCTGAAGACATTTTTCATCCTCCTCCCAGGAGGGGCTATGAGAGCCGTCCACCAAGAATCTGCAGCCTCCTTTGGGGGTCTTCCATGTATTCACTGTGACCAAGGAAACAACCTGTTACCTAGCAACCTGGCCCTTTAGGAGGTATTGTTACCAATCTCTCAGTGCTCATCTAAGGAATTCCTGTGCTCCTGGAGCAGCTAACGGTGATCATTGTTTCCAGTGAGTTGCCTAAACTGTGGTAGAACTGAACCTTGACTATAGGAACATAAATTATAGCAGAGGGAACAAATGGCCCTAGCATCCCTGAAAAGTATGCTGTCTTCAGCTCCATTGTTTCTTGAATTGTTTGCATCTGGCTTGAGTTTAGTTGAAGTGGTACTAGTGCAATGTATCCCTCAGTATTTGGTTTCGGGCTTCTCTCCTGTAGTTTCAGAACAAGCAGAAGAGGCAAAAGGGAAGCTATCTAATTCCAGCTTGAACCTTGCTCAAATAAAACACCTTTGAATTGAAGGTACGGAGTTCTGCCTTGTTCGGCACAAGGAAAGAAATAGCAGGTTTTCATTTCAAAGCAAATTTTTACAACCTGTCACAGAAAAGGGCGAGAATATTATATTATATTGTATACTTGTTTACTGGTCCAAGAAGTCTGCTCAGAGTGCCTGCTATGTGTATAGATAGCGCTGTGAGTTTTTAACTTCAGGAGCTGATAAAACAAAAGTTCTCTAAACCTGTTACTTGCATGCCTCCTTTCCCCCAAATAGAAAAATGTTAGCTCTGCTTTTGGGTACTGAGAATTTGTTGTTTGCCAAAAGCACAGTAAACACTTTCATAGTCTTTACTGCTTTGGAGAACAAGACATTTAGGAAACCATTTTATTCAAAACTTCATTTGAAAACAAGATATTTGGCATGTCGGAAAAAACATTATGTTTCCTTTTCATTCCTTTTTCCATGCAGTGGTAATCCATCCATAGACTAACACTATTCAGTAACCTTAGAGATGTGCTTCATATCAAAAGAGTGAAAACACATTCTCCTCCACATTATGTTACTGTTAGAACTTTAATTTTACATACAAAATGCTTTAGGCTGAAACTTAGCCTAAAAACTTTCTATGCTAAAAAATATAATTTAACATATTTGATAATGATCTACAAATTTATTTGTTTCTATTCAAGTTAGTATAATTTTTTTAAAAAACTGTCAAATATCTGAAACATTACATCTCAAATTTTCTGGATGTTTTTCCCATGATAGGGGTAGAGATGCCAAATGTCAGACATTTTTTTATCCTTGTCTTTTCTAAGCAACCTCAGAATTTCCCCAAGTCCAAAAATTGTAGACTAATGTTATCCCAAAATGAATTAGGTAAGATAAATAAATCAAAAACTGGTCTTAGTTTATCTTTTTAGCTTTCTAGCGCCAAACAACTATCCCATGCCTCCACTGCCTTGGGCAAAACCTATTCATACTCCAGTGTTTCGATTCCGACTTTTCCAGAATCCTCAGATCCAGTGTCTCCCCCAGTCTCCTAGTTGATCCTCACCTTCTTCTCTCTCTCCTAACTTCCAAGATCTCTGCTCCCATCCTTACTTTCACTTAGCAATCAGAAAAGAATTTCCAGAGGGTCCCATCATCCATTTATCCACCTACTCTCATCTACCTGCCCATTTACTCTGCTTTCTTCTCATTAACAGGTATGACATCAATGCTTCTATCTTCATTTGTGGACTAGATCTTATCACTTCATCTCTACTCAAGACAATTGATCCAGAAATTCTTCTGCATCCTCAATTTCTCTGCTCTGCTGCCTCATTCCCACAAAGATGTAAACATGCTGTAATTTTTCCCATTTAAAGCAGAAACAAAACAAAAATGCCCTTTGGTCTACTTCTCCATCCAGCTTTATCCCGTTGCTTTACATCCATTACAACATGGGGGAAAAGCTTTGCAAGTATTGTCTATGCTTGCTGCATCCAATTCTCTTTCCATTTGTCTTGAACTCACTCAAGTATTGTTTTCACTCCACTACTCCACTGAAACTACATTTAGCAAGGCCACTAATGACCTTCAAGCCACTAAATTCACTAGTTCTCATTTCTTTGATCTATCCACTGCATTTGAAATGTCGAGTTACTCTGTCTTCCCTGAAGCACTCTCTTCATTTGGCTTCTGGGACCCCACACTCCATTGGTTTTCTTTCTACTTTGTAATCTCTTTTGCTATTTCCTACTCATCCTACCAATCTCTTAATACTGGTGTGCCCATAGCTCAGTCTTTAGATTTCTTTCTCTCTTAACTCACTCTACTAGTGACTTATCCAGCCTCATAGCTTTAAAAACAATTTATATGCTAATGATTCCAATATTTATAACTCCATCCGAGACCCTTCTCTGTCTCTTGAATCCCAGACCTATATATATATATATATATATATATATATATATATATATATATTTTTTTTTTTTTTTCCCCCGGTACGCGGGCCTCTCACTGCTGTGGCCCCTCCCGCCGCGGAGCACAGGCTCCAGACACGCAGGCTCAGCGGCCACGGCCCACGGGCCCAGCCACTCCACGGCATGCGGGGTCCTCCCAGACCAGGGGCACGAACCCGCGCCCCCCGCATCAGCAGGCGGGCTCCCAACTACTGCGCCACCAGGGAAGTCCCCAGACCTATATATTTACTTGCCTACTTGAAATTCCTCTGGATGTTTTATAGTCACCTCAATCTTAATATTCCCAAAATAAACTTCTAAATCTCCTATCCAGATCAGCCCCTTTCATACCCTCCATCTATTCAAACCCCAAATCATGGAATCATCCTTAACTACTCTCTTTCTTTCAAATACCACACCCAATCCCGGATGAAATCCTGTAAGCTCTACCTTCAAAATATAGTTAGAATCTGACCACCTCTCATGCCCTCCATGGCTACTATGAGACCCCATATTTCTTATTTATTTATTGAACTATAGTTGATTTATAATATTGTGTTAGTTTCAGGTATACAGCAAAGTGATTCAGTTATATTTACACATATATATATTCAGATTCTTTTCCATTATAGGTTATTACAAGATATTGAATATAGTTCCCTGTGGTATACAGTGAATCCTTGTTGTTTATCTGTTTTATATATAGTGTTGTGTATCTGTTAATCGCATACTCCTAACTTATCCCTCCCCCACTTTCCTCCTTGATAACCATAAGTTTGTTTCTGAAGTCTGTGAGTCTGTTTCTGTTTTGTAAATAACTTCATTTGTATCATGTTTTTAGTTTTCATGTATAAATGATACCATGTAATATTTGTCTTTCTCTTACTTCACTTAGTATGATAATCTCTAGGTCCATCCATTGAGAAGGTTGCTGCAAATGGCAATGTTCCATTTTTTATGGCTGAGTAATATTCCATTTTGTGTGTGTGTGTGTGTGTGTGTGTGTGTTTGTACATATATATATATATATATATATATATACACACACACCACATATTCTTTATCCATTCATTGGCACTTAGGTTACTTTCATGTCTTGGCTATTGTAAATAGTGCTGTTATGAACACTGGTGTGAGATCCCATATTTCTTAACAGTATTATTACAACAGACACTTCACTGGTCTCCTGCTTCAGACCATACTACCCACATTCTCTCCTCAAACACAGCACCCAGCGTGATTCTGTTAGTATGCAGTCATTCTTCTGATCAAACGCTTCAGTGGTTAGCTGTCTTACAAAGAAAGGATCAGCATCCTTACAAGGAACTACAAGGCACTGATGTATCTGATGCTTTTTAAAAAGTAATATCTCAAAATTAAAAGTACTTTTGAAATGTCCTCAAAACAATCAAGATTCAAACTGAGTAAAGTCCTTTGATAACTTCCAAGTTGACTAATATCAGTTAAGGACAGTTAAACAGTTGGTACATGATGTTAGACAACTAACTTTTAAAAAATCCTTCTACTTTTCTCTTAAGCTTCAGGACCAGTTAAAAGAAGTATCCCAAATTTGGAATGTGAGCTATTTAAAAAAGGCTACTGTTTACAAGTACTCCTCTGTCTGATGCAGTATTTTCTCAGTATTGTGAAATCAAACCAAAAGATAAAATTTGTGTGTAGCTTAAGACAGTGGCAGCAGGCTAGTTACCAGATCCCTAATATGTCCTCCAAAAATGATACAAAACAAAAAGAAGAGAAAATATATCTACACAAAAACTGTGTAGGAAGTGCATATTTTCCTATAGGAATGTGAAGAATAACTGATCGGAAAACAAGAGAAAAACTGAGAAAAATTCCACGGTATTTCTAACACAGATGTATGGATCCTGTCTCACATTCTATTCTTTGGGGAGAAAATAATCATGGAAAAAGCCTTCATTTCCTTCCTGTAAGGTTAAATTGGAGACAAATTAAGGTTTTGCCCTTTCTTTTTACTGTGGTGTGAACAGTTATGTGCTTAGTGTAACAAAATTTTGAGGACCTGGCCAGGGTCTGGCACATAATAGGTACTCACTGGTGAGGTGAAACCAGGGAATTGGGAGTTCTTCGAGGGAGTACTTTTCTAATTAGCTGAGAACAAGATCTTACCTCCAAAGAGAAATAGGCAGAACAAGGACTTCAGCAGCACCCATTAAAAAGCAGACTAAGAGAGTTCTAAACTTAAACTGAGAGAAATTGTTATTAGGCAATAATGATTAAGAGAAAGCATGAGATAGGTCAGGTTTCTGTCATTTTAGATCTTTTTAAATATCCTTGCTTCATGAGGAAACTTCTTTCATAGTTATGCAAGCATATATATATTTGCATATGTATGTTTATATACAATATAAATTTTTAATCAAAAATTTAATTTACTTAAAAGTAGCTAATACTACAGAGTCATATTGTAAAATGGTAGTTTCAATTCTGAGTCTTTTATAAATATGCAAAAATTTTTAATTAATTAATTGGCATTGAATTAACAATTTTTTTTCCAAATGTGGTAACTAGAAACAACAAAAATACTATGTACTTGCATCATTTCTTTTTTTAATAAGTTTATTTTTTACATCTGTAACTCTATTTCTCTTTTTTTTAGTATAAATTTATTCATTTATTTATTTATTTATGGCTGCATTGGGTCTTTTTTGCTGCGCACGGGCTTTCTCTAGTTGCAGCGAGTGGGGGCTACTCTTCCTTGAGGTGCGCGGGCTTCTTATTGCAGTGGCTTCTCTTGTTGCGAAGTATGGGCTCTAGGCATGTGGGCTTCAGTAGTTGTGGCACGCAGGTTCAGAGTTGTGGCTCATGGGCTCAGTAGTTGTGGCACACGGGCTTAGTTGCTCTGTGGCATGTGGGATCTTCCTGGCCTGGGGCTTGAACCCGTGTCCCCTGCATTGGCAGGTGGATTCTTAACCACTGCACCACCAGGGAAGTCATCATCATCATTTCTAACATGAAAAATCTATTAAATAATCCAAATAGGAAAAAATTATCTTAAAATACTCCATTAAATTAACAAAATGTCTCTGTTTAAAAAAAAAGCCCTATTATGTTTTCTTTATTTTCCCTGTTTGCTCTTGGCTTTGCTGATACTAACTTGTAGACTAATTTTTGGGTCTTTGGCAGTCAGTGCTCTGGAGTTGATTCTAAGAAGGAAACAGGCTGCTGGAGTGTACATAATGGAGTAGGAACATTTTATTTATTTAGCGGAGTTATCATCCTGAAACTCACAGAGGGCTATAGGGCATGTCATGCTAATATAACTCATGTGTTATAGTACAATAACATCATGTATACACAAGGGGTTTATGTGAAATATGAAGAAAGGCTTTTTTGCTTTCAGATAAATAATGGGATGAGTTAACAGCTCAACTCTGAGAGACCTAAAATATGAGTACAGGATGGTTCTGATAAAAGGTGCAAGAGAATAAACTAAATAGTATGTGAGGTTGCCTCAAATCTGATGTTATTGCACTGCTGACTCTTGGAATATTAAAATTTTTCTCATGCATGTATCGTCTTTTATAGCCTAACACATGCTAACTGGTAAATTCTAGAGACTATAGTCTCTACAGTAGAAATGGCAACGAGCCAAATGCCAATGAAACTCATTTTTTAAAATTTACATTTGCAAAAAAATATGATATAATATGTACCAAGAGTTCTACTTTGTTTAGCCAATGCCTGTTAAAATTACTGATGTTTCCCAGTCATAATGAGTTGCTTCTTTGGGGGAAAGGAGATTAATAGATGTTCAACATTTAATGAAACCACTGTATATGATATACTTTTATTGTACTCTAGCTTTTATCTCCAAATTTTGGCTAATATACTGATGTTGGCATATATCATATCAACTTTTAAAAATCAACTTATTCCTAAAAACTCATAATATTTTTTCTTACTTTTCTTTTTGAATTCAATTAACCTGTCATTACAAGTAAAATTATTAAGTGCTTAGTGACAATCTCTAACAATAAGATTCCATTTCTGGCTTTATTGTGCTGAATGCTTTGCTTTATGTTTTAATGTGAGATATCTAGTCTGGTAGAAATAAGTCTAAAGGCATCAAGTAATTTCGTTGAATTTAAAATCATTTCAGTTAACTGAAACCACTACTTAGCCTGGCAGCTCTGAGAGAAATGATTTAAAAGAATTATTATGATAAATACCAAAGAAAAATTCAATTATATTTAAAACATTTATTCTTATTTTCTTCAACAAATAGGATTCGCTGTTCACTATATTTTCCAATGGCAAAATTTGACAGCATAAATATGGTAAATAAGGCCAAAATGCTGAATGGTCATTGCTCCTTAAATCATAGGATAAATCAATTTTTATAAAGAACTGTCATTTAAACAAATTATTTTTCAGATTAATTAAAAATTCTCTCATGGTTTATAATAAAAGACATTTAGCTTCTACCGTGTGTGCTAGGCAGCATGTTAGGTGACAGAAGTACCATAGTAAACAGGTCAGACTCCCTTAAAAAAAGAAACTTGTAAAGGTGAAAGAAGTAATAGGAAATTATTAATTTGCATGAAAAGTGCTACAATAATAGTAACCATAGAACAGTGAGGAATCACTTAGGAGGAGCACAATGCACTGGGATGGCAGAGTGTTAAAGATGACTTTCTGGCATCTAGGCTGACACTGGGAGTTGAGCAGGAGTCAGGTAGGCAAAGAAAAGGATGGGAGTGTTTCCAGAGAAGGAACAACATGGGCAAGGGGCTGGAGGTGAGAGAGCATTGTGATTTGGGCATCTTTGGTAATTTAGTGTGATTAAAACCAAAAGCTGTATATGGGGGAGCGGGAGGAAATGGGATGAATTGGGAGATTGAGACTGACATATATACACTACTATATATAAAATAGATAACTAATGAGAACCTACTGTAGAGCACAGGGAACTCTACTCAGTGCTCTGTGGTGACCTAAATGGGAAAGAAATCTAAAAAAGAGAGGATATATGTATATGTAAAATTGATTCACTTTGCTGTACAGCAGAAACTAACACAACATTGTAAAGCAACTATACTCCAATAAAAATTAATTTAAAAAAAGAAAGAAAACCAAAAGCTGGTTCTTTGAAAAGATTAATAAAATCAATAAACCTTTATTGAGGCTAAGAAAAAAAAGAAAGGAGGCAAATTACTAACATCTGAAGTTAAAGAAGGGACATCACTTCAGATCCCATGGATGTTAAAAGGATAATACAAGGATATGAACAACTCTCTGCCCACAAATTTGATAACCTAGATAAAATGGGCCAATTCCTTGAAAGACACAATATGCCAAAAGTCACAGAAGAAGAAATAGACTATCTGAATAGACCTAAATCTATTAAAGAAATTTAATCAATAATTAATAACCTTTCAAAACAGAAAGCACCAGGCCTGGGTAGTTCACTGGTGAATTCTACCAAACATTAAAGAAAAAATTATACTAATTCTGTGCAATCTCTTTCAGGAGATAGAAGCGCAGGGAATACTTCCTAATCCATTCTATGAAGCCAGCATTAACCCTAATGCCAAAGCCAGACAAAGACATTATGAGAAAAAACAAACAAACAAAAAAACTAGAGACCAATATTTCTCATGAACAAAGATGCAAAATGTCTCAAAATGTTAGCAAATTGATTCCAACAATGAAAAATATAAAAAGATTATATACCACAACCAAGTGAAATTTATCCCAGATAGGCAAAGTTAGTTCAGCATTGAAAAATCAATTAATGTTATCCATCACATCAACAGGGTGAAAAAGAAAAACCACATGGTCAAATTAATAGATTCAGAAAAAGCATTTGACAAAATCCCATACCATTCATGATAAAAACTCTCTGTAAACTAGGAAGAGTGAAGTATTTCTATAATTTAAATTTTTAAATCAGTTTAAGTAGTACTTTTGTGGTAAGTTGTATATTTAGAGATTGTTTTCCAACTTAAAAAATTAAATCTTCAGATTTTTCAGGAAAGTAAATATATGATGATGAAGAAGATAGGTAGGTAGGTGGATAGATAGATGATAGATAGATAGGTAGGTAGATAGATAGGTAGATTTTTTAGTCAGGTTTATTGAGGTATAATTTATATAAAATAACTTCATTTTTTTGGCTGTTCTGTTGTATAAATTTAAAAAAACACATACAGTCATGTAACCACTACCACAATCAAGAGGAAAGCAGTTCTATGATAACTCAAGTTTCCTTTTTGTATCATTCTAGTCAATCTCTTCCCCACACCTCCATTTGCTGGCAACTACTGATCTGTTTTCTGTCCCTATAGTTTCTTATTTTCCAGAATGTAATGAAAATGTAACCATACTGTATGTGACTTTTTTTTTTTTTTTTTTTTTTTTTGCGGTACATGGGCCTCTCACTGTTGTGGCCTCTTCCGTTGCGGAGCACAGGCTCCGGACGCACAGGCTCAGCGGCCATGGCTCACGGGCTCAGCCGCTCCGCGGCATGTGGGATCTTCCCAGACCGGGGCACGAACCCGTGTCCCCTGCATCGGCAGGTGGACTCTCAACCACTGCGCCACCAGGGAAGCCCTGTGTGTGACTTCTGAATCCGGATTCCTTCTCTTATTATAATGCATTTGAAGTTTACTGATATTGTTGCATATAGTGGCAGTTGTTCCTTTTCATTTCTGAATAATTGTCCATAAGTATATGGACATTTAAGTCATTACATAGACCCAGGAGTGGGATTATTCATTTCCCAAGTCAAAGTGGGCCTTAAATTCAATTTTATTTCATTGCCAAGATTTTTGAAAATTGTTTCAATAATCTTTGCCTTTCCAAAGTTGAAATTTATGAGTGAGATTATGCCTATATACAAAAGAAAAGACCATATTATGTCAAAGTTTAGAAGGAGATGGTTTTTCAAACAAACAATTTGGTTTGAGGAGGGGTGTGTGGAAGAGTGACCAGGTACTAGGGAGGAAGGTGTCAGGGAATGGATGGAGTTATAAAAGGTCAGATTCAAGGTAGCAGGAAAAATTCACTCTACCACTGAGGTCTCTAGTGAAAGCGTGGGAGGTGGTGTGGGAAATAAGGGTTATGCCAGTGTTCAAAGGGTAATTTACAAAAAAGTAAAATCATGATTCTCATACAGATTTAAAAATGAACGTGTGTTAAAAATTTTTTTAACTCATTAATGATAAACTGGTAAGATGTTACAGTCAGTTTAAAAAGAACTCTAAACAGTTATATTTATAAATCTGGAATATTAAAATGAATGTGCAAATAGACACAAAACTAGCTTCTTCCACAGTGAGTGATGGAAGTCAGTTGGACCTCTATGGAACAGAATTTGCATGTCGTGTCTATAGACAAAAATTATTCTGCATTGTACCAGTTATTTACAAAGCACGGAGTTGTAAAATACCTCCCGTCAAACTGGAATCAGATAAGACAGAAAGGTGTGCTCTAGACAAGTGCCAGGCAACCACCTGCCCACTGGTCAAATCTGGCCCACGGTTACCTTTTGTAGGTCCTATAGTTAAGAATGCTTTGTGGGCCTCCCTCGTGGCGCAGTGGTTGAGAGTCCGCCTGCCGATGCAGGGGACATGGGTTCGTGCCCCGGTCCGGGAGGATCCCACATGCCGTGGAGCAGCTGGGCCCCTGAGCCATGGCCGCTGAGCCTGCGCGTCCGGAGCCTGTGCTCCGCAACGGGAGAGGCCACAACAGTGAAAGGCCTGTGTACAGCAAAAAAAAAAAAAAAAGAATGCTTTGTACATTTTTAAAGGGTTGTAAAAGCAAACAAACAAACATTGGTAAAAAGGAAGAATAAGCTAGAGGCCTCTGTGGCCCTTATAGAAGAAGTTTGCTGACCCCATTTTTTGGCCTTTGCTCTAATGCAGAGGTCAGTAAAAACTATGCCAGCCGCCCAATCCAGATGGCTGCCTGAGTTTTGTAAGTAAGGCTTTATCGAAACATAGACACACACACACATGCTTTTTAAAAATTTACTGTCTATGGCTGCTTCGGTGCTACAATGGCAGAATTTAATAGTTATAACAGAGCAAAGCCAAAATATTGACTCTCTGATCCTTGATAAGAAAAGTTTGGTTATGCCTCCTTGGACAATACATGGTTCTCCAATGAAACACAAATTTATCCCTCCTGGGAAGATCTTTTACTTTTCCTGTCTCTATTTTTTCTTCTGTTTCTTTTGCTTGGTTTATCCCATTTTTTCCTTCCTGTCATCCATAATTCTTTCTCATATTTTTCATCATTTTTAACTCTTTCTTTCTCCATTAAATAGCCGTAACCTGGAACTAAAATATATTTTAATATATAATATATTTTTAAAATAATATATCAAATGAAATTTTAGATTCCTCCTTAAATCTAAAGTAAAACTATACCTCTTTTTTTCTCACCACCTCCAATGCTCTAAGAGCCTAAAATTACTTGGAAGTCACTTTTCACTATGTTGTAAACATGTCTGTGGGTCAGTGACCCTTCACGAAAAGGACCTCTCACCTGAGAAACAAGAATCAGGGGTCCAGTTAGTTGCCTTCCCTTTTCCAAGCAAAACAATGAACATTTATTGACATTTCAGTAAGTGAGAATTGAGAAAGTGACTTAATATAATCTGCTTTGAATGGCTCTTTACTTCCACTGGTATGTACATAAAGCAGTGTGAAGTTGAGATTGACTACTAAAAGTATAATGTCAGCATTTTAAATATAAGTGTATAAATACAATGTGATATAGATATCATAAATATAAAGTGTAATGTCAGCATTTTTAAAACCACAATATTCCCAAGCAGTGAGGAGATTTACAAGGACATGTTTACTGTCCCTCTCCCCTCTGCTGATTCTCTTTTGTCTCCCTAATCCCATCGTAGTCTCCTTTATTTTATCATTTACCCGTGTACATGTCTTAAGCGTCATTTTTCTCAAAATGCCATCCTTGATCCTCTTCTCTTCTGTCTACATTCTATGAGCGTTCTCATCTACTCCTCTCATTTTAACTACCAGCTAATGATTCCCAGTCCATAACTAGAGCTGTAGACGTTACACGTATATATGCATAACATATATATTAAATTGTCATCTCTAGTTCAGTGATACTGGGTTGAACTCAACACAGCATCTCCCAGTCCACCCCATAAATTTATTTCTACATTCTTCCTCATCAAGCATAAACTTAGGAAACAACCCACACTCCTTTACCCCTATTTTCAATCAATCTTAATTTTTTTTTTATTGCAGGGGGGAGGTATACTGGTATCTGCAACTTCCATTGAAATACATAAAAATGATAGATAGATGAAAGGATTGAGAGATGGATAGATGAATAGGTATGTGATAAAGCAAGCATAATAAAATTTTAATTGTAGAATTAGGTGGTGGTTATATGTGTACTGACTGTAAAAGACTTTAAACATTATTGAATGTTTCCAATTTTTTCATTAAATGTGTTAAAAAAATATTCTTTCAATTTGCCCCCAAAATATCTTTAGTGACTGCTACTGCTTTAGCCTAAACTCTCATCATCTCTTACCTAAACTATCATGTTTGTCCCTATTGGGTACTCCTAAAGGCAAGTTCCCTAAAATGTTGCTACTCACAGTGTGGCCCACAGACTGGTGAGCAGCCAGCACATCACCTGCGAGCTTATAGGAAACACAGGTCCCACCAGACATACTGGACCAGAATTCACAGTTAAGAAGATCCCCAAGTAATTTGTATAAACTTTGAAGTGTTGAGAAGCTCAGCTCTATATGGTAACTCTATCCTACATCATTCCCTTGCCTCAAACCCTTCAGTAGTTTCCCATTGCTTACAGGGTGATATCTAAGACCCTCAGAGTGGTTGCCTGTTGTGAACATTTTGAATATTTCCAGAGCACATGTGTTGTGTCTCATTCTGACTCCCCCTTCTCTGACACTCTCCACATACCTTAACTCAACCTAACTCTGTCCTGTTTGTCCTTCAAGATAATTTAGTCCACATTGCTTTCTTATTACTTTGGCAATATCTTTATTGTAGCCCTGTATTTTACATTTTTTTGAAATAAGGTATCTGTTAGTTTTCCCACTAGGCTGTGAACCTCAAAAAACAGAAAATGTATCTTATTCATGATTCTATTCCCAAGTATTTGCACAGTTCTTGTTGCAGATGTGAGCTATTTAACAAATGCTTATTGAACTTAACCCCAAAGCAGCTGACTATCCCTTCAGGTATATAGTTCAATGTGGAGTGGTGGTTCAGAAAGAGATTGCTAAAAGATAAGCAAACAAGTGAAACCAATTTTTATTTTATTATAGCTACACTCATTTAGCTATATCTACCTATCTACTTTAAGATAGGTAGATATAGTAGCTACCTATCTATATCTACATTCCAGATTCTGAATTTATTCATAAAAGACAGCTATTTCATTAAACATGTGTATTCTGAGTTCAAATGAAAAAGCCATACAAATTCACTCACTATGTATTTACTGAATGTCTATTAGAACAGGGCTAGTCTTACTGAGATGTAATATTGCTTTTGTTGCACTTAAAGAGGTCTTCTAAGTGCTTGTTTTCCAAAAGTTATAGAAATGATATTTCATCAGTTTTCATGCATAATAGATGAAAATACAATGTCATATTTATCAACAAAAGCAATGAAATGTCTTTTAGATATTCATTAGGCAATCAGTCACCCATCAACAAAGCATAATTCAAATCTCATTTTGACTTTTGCCCGTGAGATTATAACAACTAAATAGAAAATCAAATGTTTTGGGTATATACGTTTTAGTAGAGTAAATCAGAGCTGAAAGTAAAAGAACAAAAAGACTAACAATTCCTATCCTGGACCATGAAAAAAAATTCTTACAGTTTAAACCCTAATCCCATTCACCCTCCAATAAAGAGCAGTTTTTAGCCATATTAGTAGTATAATAAGATATATTTAAAGTTTTTTAAATTTAAGTATGTTGGCAGAATTCATCTAACTTTGAAATAATATTTTAGATGCCAATCACATAGAAGTAAATAAGCTAATTATCATTTTATGTAGAACGAATAAACTGAGAAATGGAGATTCTTCCTTCCAACCTCCTTCCTTCCACAATATTTATTGAGTGGTTATACTCTTCCAACCTCCTTCCTTCCACAATATTTATTGAGTGGTTATACTCTTCCAACCTCCTTCCTTCCACGATATTTATTGAGTGGTTATACTGAGGAAAACATTGTGCTATACTAGCCTCCAGGGCTTCAAAGATAAAGCATTCCTTTATTTATTCCACAAATATTCAGCACCTTCTGCATGCCAGGCACTGTTCGAAGCCTTAGAAATACAGCAGTTAGTGAACAAAGCGCCTGTGCTCTTGGAGTTTATATTCTGGTGCGTGAGACAGACAAGTAAACAAATGGGTAAGGAGTACAGTTACAGACAGGTGCTCTGAAAAGTAAAAGACAGGGTAATGGTATAGAGTATACAATGTTGGAGAGTGGGGCAAGGATGACAGGGTAATAGTATAGAGTATATAAGGTCGGGGAGCAGGGCAAGGATGCTACTTTAGGTAGAATAGCCAGGAAAGTCCACTCTGAGAAGACAGTATTTGAACAGAGCACTGAAAACGCTGAAAAAGTGAGCAATTTGAAGATTAGGAGAGGGGAGAGGTATTCCAGCCAGAGGGAACAGCAAATATAGAGACTCTAAGATGAGACTGAGCTTGGGGTGTTTTCAGCAAGGAAAAAGGGAAGTTGGAACGCAGGGCACCAGGTAGAGTGTGGTAGGACGGAAGGTCTGGAGGGGAGGCATGATCTGAGGATCCTTTGATGAGTTTGGATTTTATTTAAAATTGCCTGGGAAGCCACTCAAGAGATTTAAGCAGGGAAAGTTTGTGAAATGATTCTCTTCTTAGAAAGATCACTCCAACTACCATGTGGAGAAGGAACCATAGAGAAACAAATGGAAGCAAAGAGTTTGGTTAAGAGGCCATTACAACAGTTCAGGAAATAAATAATAGTGTCTTAGATTTCTCTCCACCTAGGTAGAGAGAACTGGTTAAATTGGAGATATATTATAAAGGTAAAGCTGATAGGATTTGTATTGGATTTAGATTTAAGGGAATTGAAGGAGAATAGTCAAAGAAGACTCCTGTGTTTAAGTGATGAAGTGACTAGTAAATAGTGAGCTAAGATAGTAAGTGTAGGCAGAAGTTTGTGGGAAATTGAGATGATATAAGATGCCCCTTAGACATCAAAGTGGAAAAGCCAGGCAGGCAGTTTGATATGTACAACTGGAGCTCAGAAGACAGGTCAGGGCTGGAAGAACAAATTTGGGAGTAATTCACACATAGATGACATTTGAAGCCTAGGGGCTGGATGACATCAGCTAAAGAAGAAATAAATAAAATAAGGCTTAGCACTGACCCAAGTCATAATATCTAGAGCCAATGAGAAAGTTTGAGAAGGTACAGCCAGTGATATAGGAAGAAACCCAGGAAGCAGATCAGGTTTCATGGGCACGTTACCAGTGCAGCACACAGTGCTCTGCACTCAGAAGGGCCCCAGACTTGGTTGCTAAGCTGCCACCAATTCTTACTTATTTTATCTTTGAACTTGTGTTTTGTAGGTGAAGTCTGATGGGACAATGGAGCATGCCAGCGAGGAGAGACGATACACATATTATGTGTATCAGCCATTCCTTGACACCCCATTCATATTCCTGATGCCCCATGAGCACAGAGTTCTAGGGGACCCATGATGCATTGGGTGTTCAATGAGGCTCCAGTCAAGTACATGTAAGTATATTACACCGACAACGGAGCAAGTGGTGGTGTTGGTGCTGACAGCCTTGAGAGGCGGTGCTTTGTGTTCAAACCAGAATTTGCTTTTAAAACAGACAGAAGGCAGTGGTGATCTAAGAAGCATGAACAACCAAAGAACCCTATCCGATCCTTCCTTACTTATGTTACTGCTGTGATTGAATTGGGTCCTGCTGCTTGCTGCGTACAGAATCAGTTACATACTGACAAACGGTAGAAAGGAAAGGTGCTTTTAATCAAAATGCCGGCAATCTGCGGAGACGGTGGACTCAAGTGTTCCCCAAAAACCGCCTCTGAAGATTCTGCTCGGCTATGAAAGTTTTAAAGGAAAGGAAGGAAGCAATCTCAGTTAATCATTGAGGTGAGGGTCAGAGTCATCGCCATTCCCCACTGTGTGCAGGCTTGTCACTCGTGATCTTCCTCTAGATGTCATCTTGTTCATAGAACTTGGTCACACAGTTTGTTTGGAAGATTACTGAAGGGGAAGCTAGGGAAGACATCTTGTTATCTGTTAATTACTTATTCTTCATTTCTACTTCTTTGATCTACGGAAAGAACTGACCAGTTAGGGAAGGTATTTTTATATATATATAAATTTATTTATTTGTTTTTATTTTTGGCCGTGTTGGGTCTTCGTTGCTGTGTGCGGGCTTTCTCTGCTTGCGGAGAGCAGGGGCTACTCTTCGTTGCGGTGCGCAGGCTTCTCATTGCGGTGGCTTCTCTTGTTGCGGAGCACGGGCTCTAGGCGCGCGGGCTACAGTAGTTGTGGCTCGCGGGCTCTAGAGCGCAGGCTCAATAGTTGTGGAGTACGGGCTTAATTGCTCCGTGGCATCTTCCCGGGCCAGGGAAGATGCTAGGGCCAGAGATGAGTAGAGCATGGAGGTGCTTGGTTTAAAAGTTAGTTACAATATAGTTTTGTTAAAGTGACAAGAAAAGGGGCTTCCTGCTGAGGGTCGTTTCCTGCAAAGAGCTGCTTACATTACTTCCCTGTATTAGCCAACCACTCACCCTGAAATGTAGAAGGAGCGGGAAAGATAGAAGAGGCCATAGAGACTTTTCCTTTCTCATCCATAAGCCAAAAATAGACAGTATTGATAGAATGCATGCATTTCAAGAAGTGAAATAAAAATAATTAGATTAGTCTTGTGCAGCACTGTGCTGGAAAAAATTAAAAATATATATGCGTGCATGGGCTACAAAATATGAATTGTGTAATTCATGCGAGTTAAATGCTCTTATATTTTCATTAAATCTGGCATTGCATAATGTAAATTTGGATGGTAAAATTCATGTCGATAATTTAAATTCTAAATTTTTATTTATTTATGAACAACATAGAAAGCAAATTTAAAAAAACATGACAAGTTGAGGGAGAGACAGTGGAAGAAAGGAAAAAGCTTTATAATTTACTACCTTAGGGCGTTTTTTCCTTGCTTTTTGAACAAGGGAAGCCCACATTTTCATCTTGCTCTGGGCTCACAAATTATGTAGCTGGTGCCGCCAGAAGAATATGGTGTCCTGGAGTCCAAGTGAAGAAAGTGATTCCAGGAGGAGGGAGGGATCTGTCAACTATGTCAAATGCTGCTGAGAATTGAGTGAGATAAGAACAGAAAATCAATCATTACCTTTGGCATGGAGACTATCCAGTTAAAGTCAATTCTGTCAGAGATGGTGAAGTATATGTATATAATAATTTAACATTAGTAAAAATAAAGGGGGAGATTTATACACTCATTTTTATCTGTGATGTTTTCTTTTAAATATATTAGCTTTATTCTAATTATGTTTCAAGAATAAATTAGCATTTGTTCAATGATAAAGTGGAATCGCCCTAAAACTGAAACAACTTAAGAAATATAATTAAATTATTACTGTTTATATCTTCTGTTGTGGCAGGTTTAAAAATGTTATTTTTTCTTTCTCTTTATTTTCTTTCTGTTTTTATTTTTCGCCTTTACTTTCAAGATGTCAACACAAAATGGAGTAAATTATAATTAGATCAAATTGGCACAAAAAAGTTTGTTAAATAAAAACATGTATGTTTCCTACATGAAATGTAGTTGTAATACAACGACCAAAACCCTGCCGTCTTCCTTATTATTATTACCGTAAAAATACAATTTTTGAGTTTATTCTGTAGTACCTGAAGTCAGCCACAAGATGGCAGATGTTACCATAGTCAACAAATCGTTACTTGAAACTGGATATAAGATCACTTAAAATTATGATTCTGCAGAAACGTAAAACCCTATTGATTCATTCTCCCCACCCTTCCTGCTCTTGAAGAACTCATTTTGGGGGCTTGAAAAAGCTTTCCCATATACATATACAAGATGGATAATTCAGAAAGCAATTCTGGAGTCCTATCAGCTCCATAAAACATAATATTAAATCACAAAACTGAGTAACAAATTGCATTTAAATGACTATGAAGATGAATGGCAGTGTTGTACTGGAATGTTTTCAACCAAGGCCAAATGGATAACCACATTGATCTTGCATTTTATATCTTACAAAGAAGGACATGATGTAAATAAAGATCACAAAGCAAAGCTAATATATTTACTGCTATGTTAAACTAGTTACAGAGGATTAAAAAAAATTTTGATAAATTGTTTGTTCATTTGATTACTATGTTGGTTATTTGTTCCTTATATGTCAGTTGCAATTGAAGAGTACAGTGAGGAGGAAGAAACCTGAGCTGTTAGAATAATGTTATCTGCAGAGTTTAATGCTGTCCCCTACATATAAAGATTGAATTTTAGAATCTGCTAGAGATTATAATTCTAACTAATCAAATTCCTTTTGTGGGGTTGCACATTATAATACTTATATTTTGACTGATAACTTGAAATATATTTAAGCAAAAGGTGAACCTTCGTAAGTTTGTAATTTTCCTAAGGTAATGCAAGTACTACTCTTCACTTATGAAAAAGGGATTTTTTTTTCTGTTTGACTATTTTGTGAACATTTTATTAAGATAGCTGTGGATATCCTGCAATATTTCATACCAGGTATCTTTTTTTTTTTTTTGGAAAATAGTGAAAGAACAGGAATTGATTAGCATGATGGGAAATTTTGGAACTTGAAAATAAAGAATCAGGGTCAGAAAATAAACCACATTCCCTACTGGAATTCTGCATCACTCCTGACACTCTTTCCTCTCTCATTCCATGATATGTACTCTCTCCTTTATTTTCCTCCCATCTCTCTGCCTGCCCCTTCTCAGTCTCTTCCCTGGGCTCCTCTTCTGTCTCTTCTTTAATTCTTTGGCTCTCAACATTTTTCTTATCACTCTTCACTATTGATTTATAAAATCTTGAGCATTTAATTCATTACCAGTGTTTCAACTGCAATGAATAACTAGTTTCTCTCCAAATCCTATGAGTCAGCATCACATAGGCTTTATATTTAAGCTCTGGCATTAGACTGCTTAGGCTCAAATACTAGTTTGACCACTTAATGGTTAGGTGATATTGATAAATTACTTAACCTCATTGTCTTAGTTTCCTGTCCTGGAATTTTAGAATAATAACTCTAAATCTTGTTGTTAGGTTAGAATGAAGCAATTCATGTAATGCGCTTAGCACAGTATCTGGCAAAAAGTAAGGACCTAATAAATATTCCATCTAGGGCTTTTTCTCAGAAAATAGAGCCATATACAATGGAGATCCTCACTCTGATGTCTTACAAAAAGCTTAAGATGATAGATCCAAATCTTACAAATCAATATATTACCATCCCTAAATCAGTTTCCCCAAAGATGGGAAAACTTCACTGTTTAATATTTAATGTTGTAGAGTTTTTCCTCTAAAGTCAAGAGCAAAGGTACCTACCATATCCATAACATTTATCATTATGTTGCAGATACTAACCAGTGCAATTAGACATGAGAAAGCAATTACTGAAATATGAATAGGAAACAAAGAAGTAAAACTATGTTTATTAAGAGAGGATGTGATTATACAGCTGGAAAATTCAAAAGAATCCATGGAAAAATACAATAATCAACAAGAGAATCTCGATAAAATAACAGGTTATAAAATGAGGATATAAAAATTAATAGCATATGTATGTATATATGTTTACAAACCTATACATAAACATATATTTGTATAAATAAAGAACAGTTTGAATATATAAAGAGAAGACCCCATTTATGATAGAAAATAAAAGAGAAAAAAATACTTTAACATAAAGTTAACAAGAAATGTCCAAAACTTATATGAGCAAAACTGGAAATTTCTTTTGGAAAAAAATAGATCTTAATGAATGGAAAGACATATCAATTCTAGGAGAGAAAGAAAGGCCAACATCATGAAGATGTCAGTTTTCCCTAACTTAAGGGCTAGGAGAAAAAGCCACTTACAGTACTGTAAAGCCTCTGTAATTCAAACAATTCTATATTAGCACATGAATAGGAAGACAAACCAAAGGAAAAAGAGAAAATCCAGAAATATATCCAATTGCATATGGAAATTAATATACATTATATGTGGCATCACACATCACTGGGTAAAAGATGGACTTTTAAATAAATGTTGTTCTGATTACTGGGTAGCCATATGGAGAAAAATTAAATTGGATCCATTTCTTACACCATAAGCCAGGATAAATTCCCAACAGATCAGATATTTAAATCAAAGGTATAAAAAAGCACCATGCATATATTTGAAAAAGCACTTGTGAATTCCTTTATAATCAGGGGATGAGAAAGCATTCCTAAATATGACTCAAAAATCTAGAAGCAATGAGAAAAAAGATTGACAAATTTTATCAGATGAAAATTAAAAATCTTTTCATGGTAAAAATACCATATCAGACACAAAGTAAAAAATACAAATAAGAGCCTGGGAAAAAATATTTGCAAAATATACAGTGAAATGTGTAATGATATATAATACAAAGGTACCTCTAATATATAAAGAGCTTCTAAAAACTGAGATGAAAAAGGCCAAGAACAGATCTACAGAAAATTCATGGAAAAAGATATGAAAATTACTCTGAACTGTATGAAAAGTTGCCCAACCTCATGCACAAGTTGATATAATTGTTCACTGGGTGATGGGTACATGTGTGTTCATTATATACATGTATATCCAAATTAGATGGTGTCATTCATCTGATTGAGAACTTCAGGTGGCTTCTCACAGCCTACAGTAAAAAGTCCACTCCTTAGCATGGCATTTAAGACTTTTTAGAATCTGAGTTTTGCCTAGTTGTTTAGCCAAATCCCTCACTCTTACCCAACTCCACAACATTATGTTTTGGTTGCATCAAAGGTTTTGTTATTCCCCAAATGTGGCATGTATTTTTTCATCTGTCCATGCCCTTCAACATGTTATTTCTGCTGTCCACAGTGCCCTTTTCTCTGTTCTCTGCTTGGGAAAATTCTACCATTCTTCAAAATATACTCAAAGTTCAAGTAGTTGAACTTGCTTGCTCCTTTGAGTTTCCATGACACTTTCCACAGGCATCTATTAAAGCCCTTCTTACACAGTTCTATAATAATTGGCTTTGATGTATGCCTCTGCCATGGATACAGGGTACTTTCTTGCCCGTTTCTTTAGTATTTCTACTACTTAGCACAATGCCTGGCCCGAAAGAGGCATGGAATACATTTGTTGAATAATATTTTTATGCACTTGCCAAAAGACTTCAACATTTCCTATATAGATTTTTCAGGACAGATGTCAAGGGGAATAGAAGCTAGAAAATAGATGTCTTGCAGACTTTGTTTGCTTAGCACCCTGAATTTTGGCTATCAGTCAGGACTTTTAGTTAAACAACATGTATTCAGCTCAAACTAGCTCTGCAAATGGGCAGTGTATTTGTTCTGAAAGGCAAACCTTGGAAAGTAGATTTAGCTTCAGAGACAATGGATCTCTCTCTCTCTCTTTCTCCCTCTCTCTCTCTCTCTCTCTCTCTCTCTCTCTCACACACACACACACACACACACACACACACACACACACACACACTTCTTCCCATTTCCGATTGTTGTCTTCATCATCTTAGGCTGTGATATCCATGAGGCAGGAACTGGTAGCAGATAGTTCGGGGCTTATATTCTTATAGCCTTGTAACTAACAAGGAACAAAGCTATTTCCTGCCAGATTCCGTTAGAAAAATTTCATGAAAATACTCCAATTGGCCTTCTAGCACCCAGGCCCCATCCTGGGGGTTGGGATAATGTGGTCAGCAGCCCCTGTCATGTGGTTCCCATATGAGGACCATATTTTGGAATGTGGGAGGAGCAGCTCCCCAAGACAACAAAGATCTTATCTGGACATGCAAAGGAATGACTCTCCACCATACCTGTGAAGAAAATAACAAGATCCAATGTTGGAATGATGTTATATAATTTTATGATTAAAATTTTCTTATTCCTGATAAATAAATATTGTAACTCAAATACATGATAAAATATATCAATAAAATAAACAACTGATCAGGAATCTTATTTGGACACTTTCATCTTTTGCTTCTCCTTTCTAATTATTATTATTTTTTGTTCTTATCATCTAATTATTTTTTAAATAAGGATACACCCAAAGAGTAAAACTCCCAAACCTAAACTTTCTAAGTTTGATACTTTTTATTATTTTATTCTTTGTCAACCATATACTCTTTGTTCTTTCTTTCACTGAGCATATTTCCCCCAAAACCAACTACAGTATTCAAAAAGAAAAGAAAAAATTGAAGAGAAAAAAAATTTTATATGTGAATAAGTTACTGCTCAAAGATGTTTTGAGAGTAGAAAAAAAAAATGGAGCAACACATCCATGATATTCACTCGTAACCAAATTTTCTGATAGCACTTGTGATGCTGTTCACACTGCTCTGTATCCAGAAAACTGGGATGGCTGGGCAAGTATTACCACCCAACTCTGGGAACTACAGTGAGGAAATGTGATCTCAACTGGTGTGGTAACCCCAACAAGCAGCTTTCTCTTGGATTTATTTGGTCCACATACATTTGATTGCCCATAATGGGCAAAGAACTATCCTAGGAATAGTGGGTAAACGAGAGAAAATCCTCAAAAAGTTAACCCTCCATAGGAAGAGAAGTGTTGCAAAACTGCTAAGTAGGATCTTGAAATAAATAACTTTTCTTAAGCAAATTAAACCCTTAATGCAAAGATATACTTATTTTGCTTATCTGTATTTTTATTACAATGAACATATATTTCAAAGATAATAAAACAAAATTAAATGAAAAGTTATTGTAAAATATAAAAGGGTATGTTCACCATCAATATGTCATCAAATAGGTACAGATCCCATTTCAGCCAGTCACCAGCTGTGTGAATTTGAGCAAGTTAATCTCTCCAAGGTTGGGTTTCTTGGGCTAGAAAATGGAGCTAATAATTCCACCTGCCCAGTGAAGCTGTGAGTATTAAATAAGGTAAAATGTAATAAAGTGCTTAGCACCATGACTGGAATATAGAAGTTGCACAGAACAGATTATGTTCATGATTCTTGATATAAATTTGAAAGAAAATCTCATTTGAAGCTTAGACAAATGCAAAATCTAGGAACAAGTGGTATCTAACCCAGTTTATTCTTTCCCAATAATTGAGCAAATATGAATTCTCTAGACTCTTCCAACTTTATACTGAACCCTCTTAGAAGACTCCTAGGGGTCTCCAGGGCTTGGGCTACTGTTGCCACATGTTTTATTTCTAGTGGCAGGAGCTGGCTAGAACTTTAGAGATCCGTAGAACCAAGTGAACTTTGTCACCGAGAGAACCCATCCTGGGGTTGTTGCCGTCTGCATGTTTTCCTCTAACTGAATCTCAAGTGGGGGAATAAAATGGTGACTTTTCTCTTTCTCCTTGTTCCTACAACTTTATTTTTTCAAAGGTATTCAGAGCAGAAGTGGTGGATGGTGACAGCCCCTTGTTTGCCTCTTCTTTGTCTTCCCTCCACCCTCCCCTCTTATCCCACAGTTCTGGATGGGCTCTTAGTGTTTCTTCCACACAAAGAGAAAGTCAGTTGCTGACTCTCCTACTTAGCTGTCTCCAAAGTTTTCTCACCGCCAAACTGGGCTTTCTTTTGAGAGGGACTTCTTCATTTCTTTCTCTTGTCCAAAATCTACTTAAAAACAACCAAAAAAGGGCATGCAGTTTTACCTTCCTTAGGAGTGTTCAGCCAATTCAGACTGTCAAACTCTTGACTTGAGTTTATTTTTCCCTGACTCATTATTTGAGTAATTTTAGAGATGGAAATTGCATTCTTGTATATAGCAATGCAACAGAAACAAAACAAAACAGAATTCTCACTAACAGAATTCTTGGAAAACAGAATCAATGGCTCTCCAAATATGGTAGCTACTACTACTGGTTCTTCTATTAATGAACATTTAATGAGCACTTACTACTTGTCAGGCAGGGCACAGGCATCATTTATTTAATCATTTTAACAACCTTATGAGTCATAATGATCTTCCCCCCATTTTATAGTTGAGGAAACTATAGCTTAGAGTGGTTAAGTAATTGGACCAAGGCCACCCAGGTGATGAGTGATGGAGTTTGGGACATACTAATTAAAATGTTGAGCTTAATGGATTCTATGATTTACTCAGACAGGAATATAGCCATTGAACTAAATGTTTTAATGTGTGCAAAAGTCCATTCACAAAAGCATGAATTTAGCTCTACAACCTGTTTGCATTGAATGAACAACAAGAGCCATTTATCAATGAATTGTAGTATACTACTCTTTAAGCTTAATCTGTATGACCTACCGTTCCAAGTTTGAGGGCTTCTCAAACTTTAGCACTGAAAAGGAATTTAGAATCTACTTCAGTGTTTTTCCAGCAATGCTCTGGGGCTGTCCAACCCCTCAGGGACTGTCTTGGAAGAAGGGGAAGGGTTATCTTTCACACCTGGTGTTGTTTGGATGCATGATTACTTGATCCTCTACATAATAATGATGTATAGATCATTTTATTTTATTATTTTTAAAATAAATTTATTTATTTTATTTATCTATTTTTGGCTGCGTTGGGTCTTTGTTGCTGCACGCAGGCTTTCTCTAGTTGCGGCGAGCGGGTCTACTCTTCGTTGCGGTGCGCAGGCTTCTCATCGCGGTGGCTTCTCTTGTTGCAGAGCGCGGGCTCTAGGCACACGGGCTCCAGTAGTTGCGGCTTGCCGGCTCTAGAGAGCAGGCTCAGTAGTTGTGAGCTAGTTGTGTCAGCTCAGCAACGGGCTGAGTTGCTCTGTGGCATGTGGGATCTTCCTGGACCAGGGCTCGAACCCATGTCCCCTGCATTGGCAGGCGGATTCTTAACCACTGCACCACCAGGGAAGCCTTAGATCATGTTAAACTACTGCTGTTCTGTAACTCGTTGGTGAGTAACTGGTAGTTCAGAGAATTTGGTGAAGCATCCACCAAACCGATTATCTAAATGTTTAAATTTTCAGTCAGTTTTGGTGGTAGTGTGACTTTGGTTGCCTGACTTGACAAGGAACTGGCCCTATTTTAATGTCAACAGTATTGAAGCATCAGACAAGCAGAAGGAACAGTCAGGAATTTGCTCTTTGGGGGCAAACCCTCTCAAGAGGACACACAGCCTTCTCTTCAATGTAAGCTGGACCTTCAATGGGGAGTATTTCTTAAGTTTGTTTTTTCAACTTTAACACATTTTCATAAAGACAATTGTGAGATTGCAGTATGGGAACTGTATCTCAAAAGGTGGTAGTAAGTACCTAGTTATTTATGCAGAAATCTTGGAGTACTCAAGGCTAGTTTCACAGCAAATAAAATATTTTTTAATTATTCATAGTAAAGTAACAAAAACAGTACCTTCAAATTATGACTGAAAAATTAGCTAGCATTTATTTCGCCACTCTCCATTGTTAAAAAACAAAATTCAGCTGAGTAAATTTGAAGATGTAATTGGCTTTATTCAGTGATTCATGAATTGGGCAGCATCCTGTCTAGAAAGTAGAAAGGAGCTCCAAGGAGCTCTAGCAAGTAGAAAGGAGCTCCATTTGTACGAAATGGAAGGCTTTTATAGGCTGAAGGGGGTGGGAAAAGGAAGTTTCCAACAAGAAGTGGATTTGTTCAGGCAAGGTTACCTTCCTTTAGGGGAGAGACAAGAGTCTGTCAAACAAATTACCTCACTAGTGCTGATCAGGTAATCCCAGGTTGACTGGGGAAAGGTCACATTCCTGGGAGAGGGTGAAACTGCAGTTAGTTTAGTTGTTAGGTCTTGGTTTGCTGTCCTGGGGCAAGTGACTCCATTTGGGGCCTGTTGTTCATTTTTATTTTTTTAGCACATGTTAGCTGTATTATTTTATTCTCACAATGCCTATGAACTAGGTATTATCATCATATTGATCTCGGGTGACCTCAACCTGCAGCAGCTTGGAGGATTTCGGTTTCTGGCCAGAGACTGAAGTCAGGCTGTAGCAGTGAGAGCGCTGAATCCTAGCCACTAGAGGGACCAGTGGTCAGTGACAAGGCCCTGGCCCGTCAGCTGTGTAGAAATGAATTTCCACATAGAGACGGAAAGTAGTGAAACAAGTAAAGTGTTTATTAGGAGGAAAAAGGGTATGTGTGGGTAGATACAGGTGAACTCAGAGAGAGAGTGGCGCCCTCCTGGTAGTTTGAATCACTTATGGGGCATTTCTTCCGGGTTTGCTTTGGCCAATCATCTTTCTTTGCCTGGTTCTGAGTCCATATTTGGTTTGTCTCAGGGTCCTCCCACGTGTGCACGTGCATCTCTTAGCCAAGGTGGATTCTAGTGAAGAGGCCTATGGGTAGTTTAACATCACTTACTATGAGGTGATGCCCCCTCTTTTTAGACCTCCGAGGAGGCTTTCTGTGCATTTATAGTTGGGAAGGTATCCTTGACCTCGAGAATGAGAAATATGTGGTCTCTATCTTTTATCTGGGAGGGCTCAGGTCTTCTCTCACTCCTGCTGTTTCAGAGTATCTGTCCACAGGGGACAAACTCCAGTTGCCCAGCCTGGGGCCCATCTATCTCCTGCCTCACTATCAGTTCTTGTGCTGCTTTAACTGAGGCCTGGAAAGACTTCACCAACAAAATTCCTAACCATTATGTCCATCATTGGCATCACATGGATTTCTAAAGGGGTGAAGTTCAGGAAAAGAATGAAAATTGAATTAATAATTGTGTATATGAGTATTTATGTAATTAGAATTATCTTCAATGTCAAGTAACATAAAGTTTAAAATAGAGCCCCCTAACTTTGTAAAGACATGATTGAGCGGGAAGGGTAGTTTTCATTTACGTAAGAGAATACTGCAGCTGTTCATGATGTTGTGAATGAATAGTTGTAATGAAAACATATTTATTGACAACCATCACAGTCTGCTCTAATATATTCTTTTACATTTTGGATCAGTTTTGTTAGTAAAGGGTATTTGTTCCACTTCAAAGACAGATGATGTATTAGCATTCCCTGCTGGCATTGACAGGGAAGGAGCTTTTCAGCTCCGACTGGCAAGTGAGAAACCACCAAGGAGACAGACAAAATATTTGTTTTGAACCCAATCTCAGTAATGTCTTTATTTTACATTAGGAATTCAACTCTTAACTTTCAATTGTTGCTCTTTTCCCCCAGGGCTTGTTGTATCCTTCCTTCCTGAAATAACAGCAAAGGGATGCAGGAATGCATGTCAGGAAGGCAGAGACGCTTGGGGACAGTCATTGATTGCAGGAGCTTTCCAAATAAAATAACAAAATATGGGCTTAGGGAAAAAAGATACTTGAAAAGTTTACATAAATCTTTTTGACCTAGAGTAATTAGCAATAACTTTTAATTGCTTTTATTAAAATTTTTTTTAATTACTTCAAAATTTCCTAAATTGCAAATTTTAAAAACATCAGTGCAATTGAACATCATATGTTTCACAATGACTATACTCAAGAATAATTTAGGAAAGTATTATCAGAAGATTTGTTAAAGTTTAAATACGGGTAGATATACTATCTAGTCCCTATGTGTACCAGAAATATTTCTGCTCTCTAGTAACAAATCTGCTTGTCTGGATTGCTAAAATAACACGTTTGAATAATTCCATGCTGTGCAGTCACCACAGAATACAACTCAAAACACAGCTTTGTCAGTTACTAAATATCTGCTTTTAGGAACAGAATGAAGGGTGAGAGTCTTACCACCTGAGGCTTGGCCATGCCCACACCTCAGTTCTTTCAAGCGTCTTAATGACCAACAGTTGTCTTGTGAGCCCCCGGAAGAGGTGAGTGATGTAAGACTCAGGCAGGCATTGTGATACTCTGGCTGGGGAGAGGAGACTTTCTTCTATGAAGCAGGAAGGGGGAAGAAGGACCTTATATTCATTTATAAAAGAGCAAACTTCAAAAATGCTACTGGAAATGTATACTGAGAGCATATGTTTGAAAGAAGTTCCATTTTGGTTTTTGTCCAGTGGAATATTACGAACCTATCATTTTATTGAGAGCCCAACACTTTTTCTCTAACCAGCAGGGTATAGGAAGCATTTTTCCAACCAATATTTGGTGTCCTCTTAATCATTAACCTGTTCTAAAGCTTAAGAGTTCGTGTATACACAATAAAGCTGAAAAAAAGTTTGTGTTTGTCACTGATATTTTAACTTATTAATAATCTAAAAGGTAAAATCAATGTGATACACCATATAAACAAATTGAAGAATAAAAACCATATGATCATCTCAATAGATGCAGAAAAAGCTTCTGACAAAATTCAACACCCATTTATGATAAAAACTGTCCAGAAAGTGGGCATTGAGGGAACCTACCTTGACATAATAAAGGCTATATACGACAAACTCACAACAAACATCATTCTCAATGGTGAAAAACTGAAAGCATTCCCTCTAAGATCAGGAATAAGACAAGGATGTCCACTCTCACCACTATTATTCAACATAGATTTGGAAGTCCTAGCCACAACAATCAGGGAAGAAAAAGAAATAAAAGGAATACGAATTGGAAAAGAAGTAAAACAGTCACTGTTTGCAGATGACATGAGAATATACATACCTAGAGAATCCCAAAGATGCCACCAGAAAACTACTAGAGCTAATCAATGAATTTGATAAAGTAGCAGGATACAAAATTAATGCACAGAAATCTCTTGCATTCCTATACACTAACAATGAAAGATCAGAAAGAGAAATTAAGGAAACAATCCCATTCACCATTGCAACAAAAGGAATAAAATACCTAGGAATAAACCTACCTAAGGAGGTAAAAGGTCTGTACTCAAAAAACCATAAGACACTGATGAAAGAACTCAAAGATGACAGAAACAGATGGAGAGATATACCATGTTCCTGGATTGGAGGAATCAATATTGTGAAAAATGACTATACTATCCAAAGCAATCTACAGAGTCAATGAAATCCCTATCAAATTACCAATGACATTTTTACAGAACTAGAAAAAAAATCTTAAAATTTGTGTGGAAACACAAAAGACCCTGAATAGCCAAAGGAATCTTGAGGAAAAAAAGCAGAGCTGGAGGAATCAGTCTCCCTGACTTCAGACTATACTACAAAGCTACGGTAGTCAAGACAATATGGTACTAACACAAAAATAGAAATATAGATCAATGGAACAGGATAGAATGCCCAGAGATAAACCCACACACCTATGGTCAACTAATCTATGACAAAGGAGGCAAGGATATATAATGGAGAAAAGACAGTCTCTTCAATAAGTGGTGCTGGGAAAACTGGACAGCTACATGTAAAGGAATGAAATTAGAACACTCCTTAACACCATACACAAAAATAAACTCAAAATGTATTAGAGACCTAAATGTAAGACCAAACACTATAAAACTCTTAGAGCAAAACATGGGAAGAACACTCTATGACATAAATCACAGCAAGATCTTTTTTGACCCACCTCCTAGAGTTATGGAAATAAAACCAAAAATAAACAAATGGGACCTAATGAAACTTAAAAGCTTCTGCACAGCGAAGGAAACTATAAACAAGATGAAAAGACAACCTCAGAATGGGAGAAAATATTTGCAAATGAATCAATGGACAAACGATTAATCTCCAAAATATATAAATAGCTCATGCAGCCCAATATCAAAAAAGGAAACAACCCAATCAAAAAATGGGCAGAAGACCTAAATAGACATTTCTCCAAAGAAGACATACAGATGGCCAAGAGGCACATGAAAAGCTGCTCAACATCACGAATTATTAGAGAAATGCAAATCAAAACTACAATGAGGAATCACCTCACACCGGTTAGAATGGGCATCATCAGAAAATCTACAAACAACAAATGCTGGAGAGGGTGTGGAGAAAAGGGAACCCTTTTCCACTGTTGGTGGGAATATAAATTGATACAGCCACTATGGAGAACAGTATGGAGGTTCCTTAAAAAACTAAAAATAGAACTACCATGTGACCCAGCAATCCCACTACTGGGCATATACCCAGAGAAAACTATAATTCAAAAAGGCACATGCACCCCAATGTTCATTGCAGCACTATTTACAATAGCCAGGTCATGGAAGCAACTTAAATGCCCATCAGCAGATGAATGGATAAAGAAGATGTGGTACATATATACAATGGAATATTACTCAGTCATAAAAAGGAACGAAATTGGGTCATTTGTAGAGATGTGGATGGATCTAGAGACTGTCATACAGAGCGAAGTAAGTCAGAAAGAGAAAAACAAATATCGTATATTAACGCATATATGTGAAATCTAGAAAAATGGTACAGTTTAACCGCTTTGCAGGGCAGAAATAAGAGACACAGATGTAGAGAACAAATATATGGACACCAACTGGGGGAAGCGGTGGGTGGAGGTGTAGTGGTGTGATGAATTGGGAGATTGGGATTGACATCTATACACTAATATGTATACATTAGATAACTAATAAGAACCTGCTGTATAGCACAGGGAACTCCACTTTGCTGTACAGTAGAATCTAACACAACATTGTATAACAACTACACCTCAATTAAAAAAAAACTTGATTATATCCTGAATGTTAGTTTAGTAGAAAGGAAGATATGTGTAACACGAATAAATAAGAATAAATGCAAAGAGTGGAGAAAGTACAAGAAGTTTTACTGTGATGTATCTTGTACATCTTACTTATTAGTGTGTGACTGAATCAATCTTATGTGTAGCTAAAAAAATGAAGAGATTACAATTAAAATGTCAAAAAGTATTTACAATGAGTTTAATGCTGCTTTCTGTTTCTGGAAATTTCCCTAGTGTTCCCCCCCTCCCCCTCCGGCCTACTGGAAAGAGTTCATAGATTAGAGCGCTAGTTCATAAATTGTCATTTATATCATTTTATTTTTGAGAATTTTAGCAATGAAATGTACTTAAAATTTTGACCCCACTAATGTAAAATCTAGTCTAGATTATAATATGTTGGCTTAGAAAACTTATTGGATTTTTAATTACAAAGGCAATATATAATTTTACCAGAAAGTGTTGCATAATAGTAGTGATAGCAGACATCCTTGTCTTTTTGCCACTTCAAGTGGGAATGAACTTAAAACTTCAGCATTCAGAAAAGTCAGTGACGTTTTTCTTTTCTTTCCCTTTTTTGTTTTAAAAAAATAAGGTGCCAGTATCCACACTTTTATACACTGTAAGTTGTCTTCCCCATCTTTTTCATGTTTATCCTACTTTAATCGCTTCTCTTTTTCATTGGAATATGAATATCTTATTTATTTCAAATGAGTGAATAGGTCAACCTCAGTAAAGGGGGGAAAATGAGAAGGAGGAAATAATGAAGAAGAAAAGAAGAGGGAGGAGGAGGAAGAACACTGGCAGCCATTCATAAAAAACTCCCCACAGCGTAGCTTATATGGTCAACGTATTCCCCACTCCTGCAAAAAAATACCGCCAATAAGGTTTTAGACCATGGTCTTCCAAATATTTTCACATGTATTCATAAATAGATATGTAGACTTTCTCTAATTAGACATAGGCATATTTCTCTATATGTTTATGCTTTTTCACTTAGTATGTTGTGGGCATTATTTAATGTCAATATGTAGAGATCTAAACGACCATTCTAAATTACTGAATGTATGACTATACAATACATTATTTAACCAGGCCCTTCTTAATAGATGTTTGTAAAATTTGTTCAGTGATTTTTCTATTGAGAACAATGAATGAACCTACTTTTACATACATTTTTGCCCAACCGCCTAAACAGTTCCTTAAGATGAATTTTAATGAAATTAAGTTTTTAAAAGTGTGTGCACTTTAAAAAAACAACACAGATGGTCCCCGAGTTATAGTAGTTCAATTTACGATTTTTTGATTTTACGAGGATACAAAAGCTATATGCATTGAGTAGAAACTATACTTTGAAGTTTAGAATTTTGATCTTTTCCCGGGTTAGCAATATGTAGTATGAGAGTCTCTTGTGACGCCGGGCAGCAGCAGGAGCCACGGTTCCTGGTCAGCCACGTGATCATGAGGGTAAACCACCAATATACTTGCAACCGTTCTGTATCCACACAGCCATTCTGGTTTTCATTTTCAGTACAGTATTCAATAACTGACATGAGATACTCAACACTTTATTACAAAATAGGCTTCGTGTTAGATGATCTTGCCCAACTGTAGGCTAATGCAGTGTTTTGAACACGTTTAAGGTAGGCTAGGCTCTGATGTTCGGTAGTTTAGGTGTCTTAAATGCATTTTCGACTTACAGTATTTTCAGCTTATGATGGGTTTATGGGGTGTAATCCTATCGTTAGTTGAGAAAGATCTGTATATACATTTCAGTCGTCCTTAAATTCTATACCAAGTTACACCCTTACCATTAGTGAAGAGAATTTATTTATATACACCTTCAGATAGATAAAATTTATCTATCTTTTTATTACTTATTTATTATTTATTTATTACTTATTTATTTATATACACCTTCAGATAGATAAAATTTATCTATCTTTTTATTACTTATTTATTATTTATTTATTACTTATTTATTTATATACACCTTCAGATAGATAAAATTTATCTATCTTTTTATTACTCTTAGCAGATCTCTTTTTAGAAGTCTGGGAAAGCAGGAAGAGAAGAAAAGAAAAATGTCCACAAAACTGTTGTGATCCTTCAGTCTATTTAGGAGTGAACTGGTGACTTACATCAATTTTCAGCTTATACATTTAATTTTCCTGGGGAAGTTCTTCAACCTCTTCTGCAAAATTCAGTTTTAATTTCTATTTGTCTACATCCTTTCATATGTGATTTGGGTGCAGGCTATTGAATATAATGGAAGACATTTCTTAGGCTTCCCTTGAGCTATTTCATAGTTCCTGCTTTAATAGACAGGAGATAGTTAAGAAATAATGATTCAGCTATTTCCTACAGATTTCTCAATTCTACATTCAATAAAGAAAATGTGAATTCCTGGAAGGTATGGTATTTGTGAGGTATTTAAGGTCAGTTCCCATGGAGGGCCTGGACATACCCACACCCAGCTCATAGAATTCCATGTTGCAGAATCTGCTAGTTTGGTGAATTGGCAAATGCGATTTGAGCATCACCATGTGAGTTGCAGGTTCCTTTAGTGTCAGAATATTTTATAGTAAAGTTTAACTGTTGACTAAAATGGCAGCAATGTTTTTTCAGTTTTGGCAGTCATGAAGGGGAGCCTTGATGGATAAAATCTTGCTTATCTCATGATCTGGATTATGAACGTGAAAGGATATTACTAAAACCAAAAGCATAAATAGGCAATATGTTGCTCCACCTTTAATTGGTTTACTTAATGAATCATAGTGATGAATTCCCTAATGCTGAACCATGAGATGGATTTTAAAATATAGAGATAAAATAAATGGATAAGATGATATGAGTGGGATATATTCAAGTTTTGAGTACTTATTCCTAAACTGAAGAAAATGTCTCAGAATATTTAACCAGAATATGAAACATTAGAACTATGAAACTGTTGCTGCAAAACCCAAGCATTGCCTGTTGGCAAGGGTGGGGATTTCGTTTAGAATGGAACAGCAGGTACAGGTGGAAATGTCTCCTCTTCAAGGGAGTTGGGATGGGGGACAGGAGATGATAGGCAAATAAAATATTAATTTTTGTGTGTTAGTAAGACACATAGATTATAATATTATTCTTACAATAGTAAGGTAATATTTAGAGGCATGGGGAATCATCAAATAACATTAGTTTAAAAGTGAGAGTGAAAGGATAGAAGAAAAACTTAGGAGGACTAGCAAAAGGCTTAATATGATGAGCCAGAACATAGGGAGAGATAAAAATAGAAAAATTAATAAATAGTAAATATTAAATATGATGAGACTAAGACAAAGCTATTAATCTTCATAATAAATTCAAGTGAACCAAATTTCCCTATCGTGAAACAATGAATATCAAACTGAATTTTAAAATATGCACAGATATATGTTGTCTGTCAGAAACACACCTGAAATAAAATGAAGACAAAAGTTGAAAAGAAACGGATGTTCAGAATCACAAAGACAAATGCAAATAAAAATGTAAGAAGGGCTGACAGTATCGATATATCAGATGAAGCAAGATACACAACAAGTGCATTAAATGAGACAAAGGGATTATTTTATCATGGTAAAAGCTAAAGTCCAAAGCAAAGTTTATATCTTTATTCACCAGGCACACAGCATCAAAAATACATAAAGCAAAATCCTTCACAAATACAAAGGTAATTTCATCAAGTAAAGCTGCAATGCATTAAAAATAAGGTCAGCAGACTCCTTTTCAAATATTTACAAACACACACACACATATTTAAAACATTTGTATTTTACTGACAGAGAATATGCATTCTTTTCTCATATTTTAGAGCATATACAATTGTGAATCATATTTCGTCTCACAGAGAGCAATTGAGGCTATATTCTTCAGTCAATCCAATAAAACTAGGAAGCAACAACAAAATCATGAATAAATAACCAAAAGTACTCTTCTAAACAACCACCAGAGTATAAATCAGATGGTAATTAATGGCAAATTAATTAATTTTATGAGCACCTCACTTCAAAATGTATAGAACTGTGGCCTTGAACACTTTTACATCCACAAAGAAAGCCTGAAATTTAACAGTTAAGAATTCAACTTAAGGAAGGAGACGAAGACTAAATTCTATTATTCTGAGAGTTGAGCAATTTTAGGCTTCTGGTTTATCTAGTATATTTAAGGTCATAGTGCACAGAATTCATGGCGAGGCAGGCCTGGCAAGGATTCAGGCCTATTTTTGACGATTTTTCTGGTGCAAGGCGCAGAATGAGTCAGGCTGCTCTGGTCCTGCAGAGCCCAGGGTGGATTCCCCACTAGGAATGCAGAAGAGGTGTCTCAGTCCGGTGTGGGGACTCTTAGGGCATCACCCCACATTGAGTGCTTCTGAACCACCAGCAGCCTTGGCCTACTTGCCAGTTCTCCTCAGGGCCCCCTGCAAGACTTTCAGGTAGGAGGCAGGGTTCTGGAAGAAGCTGCCTCACCCAAAGGTGGAGCCCCATGTGAGCCAAGAAAGGCCAGATGCTGCCAGGGATGATTCAGGGATGAGGTCACTTTGGAAGAGCTCCAAGCACTTTTTTCCCCAAATCATCATCTACACTTTGGCAGCTGGACATGCACCCAGGGGTCTGGGTGGTTCTCAGCACGATGGTGCCGGGGCTGGGGAGCTGCTGGAGGAAAGTTACTGCTGCAGTGGTGCAGGTTGTGCCTTGCACCAGTGCCCACCAGGGGCCAGCCGGACCTTCAGTCCAGCCCCACTCCACCCACCAAGTGGTCCCTTGGTTTGCCCACATCTTCATTCCCACATGAAGGGTCACCTTCTGATTTGCACAAAGGTGTCTTGGGCAAAGAACAGCCGGGGTGATGGTGATAGTCAAAGCTTGCAGTACAGGTCAGATGCTGCCACCCTTCTGGTCCCAGAGAGGAATTTAGGAAGCCATCCAGATATTGAAAGAATGAACTGAGGCAATGGTCCGGCTCAACCTTCCACAAAGAGGTGGGGACCGAGAGAAGGGACGCAATGTCTTCTGGAAAGTTGAAGTCTGGGAAGCCACAAAGGCAGGGGCTTAGGGTTCCCTCCTGCACTCCACCTTGCTTCCTCTAAAAGAGGACGCGGTCTTTTATGTCACGATGCTGTGCCAGCAGGTGTTATGAGGCTGTGCCGGCAGGTGTGAAGATGACCTCCACTGTCAGAGCTGTGATTCTGGGATCCCTCGGCCTCCAGCCATGAAACAAATGGAGCTGGCCTCCCCTTTAGCATCACATGCATCAGACGTGGCCTGAGCATGTGCAGAGCCCAGGCCTGGAGCTTCCCATCACATCAAGGGCTGCACACACTGTACACAGTGCCACCTTCCACTGGTTTAAACAGCCAGCTTTGAAAAAAGGCAGAGCTCTTCTAATCCTTTGGAACCCAACAGATTCAGTGTACCATGCAGGGCTCTATGGTATTCCAGGCGCTTGCTACCCAGTCCCAAGACCAGGAGCATCAGCATCCTCAGAGACAAGACCCCCAGGTGACCGGTGTGCATGTACAGGTTTGGGAAGGACTGCCTACCAGACCGTCTCCTTTCTAAGTTAGAATCAGGCCAAGAAAAGACATGAAGTTGTTTTAAAGCTAAAATCTTGGAGTGGTGTGTGGTTGCCAGCTCTCTATCTTTCTCTCCGGCTTAAGTTCCCGCAAAACTCTTGAACGCCAGGTCCTATGGAGGACTGAGAATTGCTGTCAGCATATGTGGCTTGTTTCATTCCTACCTGCAGCCCCAAATCTGATTCTAATGTCTGTAGTTCTCAATGTTCTCTGGGGCCCTGCTGTTTGAAGAATGTAATGTAAATGCCACTCAGTTGGACAGCAAAGGACTTGCTCCTGATGAGTTTATCCTTTTCAGAACCCTGAACCAGTTAGTTCTCATCTTAAAAAATGTCAGGGCTTCAAATTCCAAATTCATTAGGAAACACCACCTTACACTCAGTGCTTCCGTTTCCTACACTACAGTGACCTGTCAGATACGTCACCTGTTCATCTCCCTTCTTCCGAAGGTAACAATCTCTTATAAGCAAGCCAAGATTTAACAAAAATGCAGAAATTAACTGCTCAGGAAGGGGCAATTTTATTTGTGTTTTTTTAATGTTCCTAGGTTTGATTTAGACAATCTATTATATTTCTATGGCATGGTTTCAACAATAACAGGATACACTTTAATCATCATTTTGTTTACAGTGAAGTATAGATTAGTAAATAGTCCATTCATCGTGAGGAAGATTTCCAGATATCTATTATATACATGTGCTTGGTGAGACTAGTTTTAAGGACCAGAAAAGTATCTTTTTAAACATCACATTTTCAAACTCCCCAAGGCACTCAACTTTCTAACCATGATACTGAAGAAGTGAATAGGGTATTCTATTTAACCAGCTGAGTTCTCATCTCTGTGGATTCACAAAAAGGAAAAACAAGGTTTCTCTCAGTTTACAGTCTAGAGTCACATCCACAAAATAGAGAAAATTGAATATTATCACATGGTTGTACTGCATAGCTTGAAGGTCAAAGAAGAGAGAACCCATTACTTGCTGGAGGAATCTGCATACATAATGTGTGACTTGAACATTCCACATAAACAAAGTCAGGGTACTCAGTGAATGTGGGTATGGGAATAATTCAATGTCAGCCAGCATCTGTGTGCAGATAAACTCCAAAATGCCTTTTCCAGCATTTCTAATTTCAAATACCTTCTTTCTCGTCTAGCTAAAAAAAATTTTCAGGATGATGTCCTACTCATGACAAATATACTGGTTAGGGACCAGGGTCCATGTCATGGGGCTGGGAATGGAGAGAAACTTGCAGGCCATATCAAGATACCCATCACATACACACAGAACGAGGAAAGCTGGGATTCAACTTTTAACAGTATAATAGATCCTCTGATTATCAATGTAATACGTATCCACTGCCAAAAAATAGAAAATACAGGAAAATAATAAAAGAAGCTATTTGATTCTGACATATTAATCCGAGACAATTGCTATAAGCATTTAGGACTATATTTACCAGGATTTTGTGTGCATTTATATTCAAATATAAATGCATGTACTCGTATCTTACTGCGAATTCCTGGAGTCCCAGGACCATGGAGGAGACAGAAGAAGGATAAGGAAGCTACAATTCAACCAGTCTCTTTCGGTTGAAGTTGCTTTGCTTGCATTGATTTTCGATGCTATCATTTTGATATATGGTATGACAAGTTGCCTTCTTTAGCACCATTCAGTGTTCGCTATGCTGCCTACACTGTTCTAGGTGAGGTTTGACAAATGTGCACACTGTTCAAAATGGAGTCTTAGAGTTATTTCATGTCCTTTAATTTAGTCAGCAAATAAAAATTGGGAGTTATTTCTTAAAAGGTTTCAAATGTCTATATCTACTTCAATATGAGAAAAATGTCAAGTCCTGCAAGATGTAGTTCTGATGTAATTAATATAAACCTTTTCACTGGGCTTGTACACCTCTTAATCCCAAATCACCTGTTTACTGCAGAATGGGACTGCTTGACAGAGAACTGATGTCTTAAAGACATCATTATTCTAGACCCTGTGAAAGAGAGAAATCTATGACTAATATGGGCCTTGACTCACAGGACTCACTGTCTAGAATGGGAGCTCTGCCATATGGAATGTACTAATGATGAGCTGCGTGATGAGCTTCACGACGAGTATACATTCCAGAAAAATGCAGAGGCGATTTGCCTTTATGACTCACTGAGGAATCCCAATTGGTCTTTTTGATTCTCTTGGGCATCATGTTCCTCAGGAAACCTTTTCTCTGAGCCCTAGTTTAGGCTAGAGACCCTTTCATGGTACTTCCATTAGGCTATGCATGTCTCTATCATTATACTAACTCCATTTTTTTCTTATATCGTTCTTCTTTTCCAGATTATGAGTAAATTGAGAGCAAGTAGTAAAACACTAATTTTTGCATCCCTGGGAAATAGCGTCTGACACATAAAATTATTGAATAAATGCTATTGGGAGTTATGAAGTCCGGACAAGTTCAGGAAGGTGTCATTTTGATTTTGAGGTACCAGCAGGTTCTTTAAGAAGCCAAAATTTGGGAAAGCAGTTATAGTATAGAGTGAAACTAAGGAGATGATCCAGGGGCTCAGAATGTCATGGCTCTGAGGGTATCAATCCTCTCATCCACAAGTGGGATGCCCTGACTTGCCTCAGTACACAGTGAAACTTGACAGGTGGTTTAAGAGATAATAGATTTATTTAATTTTTTTTAAGTTGTGATACAAATTTCAAAGACAAGTTAATTTTAGACAATAGCCTTTATTTTAATAAGACAGTGAGGCTGGAACAATAACACGTCTTTCAGAATTTTTAAAACAAGTGATTTTTCCAAAAAATAAGTGATTTTTAAAAATAATTGAATGGTCTCTAATTATTTAAGAGATTATCTTTCCCAACTTGATATCCTTAAAGTGTTTTGATTTTGAGGTGCCAGAAGGTCATTTGGGGGTTCTGGTTTTATGGGTTGATGGAAATGGAGTCTATTAGGCTTTAACCTCTACTTTAAACTTTTCAGAGACAGGGATCTTACTCTGTATTTGTCCAGACTTCAGCTTTTTATTAATGTAAGTGAGACTATTCTCCTTGTGATTGATGGGAGAGACCAAGAAATATGATTTAATTTTAGGTAGCAAAATTTTGGCAGCAAACTATCAAATAAATTCCCTCATTAATCTATCCAACCACCCATCTATTCATAATGGTTCTGCCCTGGAAGCTGGCACAATGGATGAACTAGGAAGTGTATGGTGTAGGGTGGTTCAATAGCGTCTTCCTGTTTAATATTTACTGGGCGCCCTCAGTGTGCTAAGTAACCCACAGAATACAGATTAGATCACAGTTCTTACCTTCAAAAAGTTAAGGCATAAGGACCTCGTAAAGTCTCTGTGGAATGAGGCAAACTGCCAAACCAAAAAAAGAAAAAAAACTAAAAAGTAATGATTCAGTTTTACTCTTGATTCCTTCTTGCTCAGTCTGAAGAAATAAATCTGAAACAGAGCAGATGGGGCATATCCAGCCGATGTTCAGTTACCAGGCCATTGAAGTAGACCCATCCATCTGCAAAGGACTATATTGAGCTGCCTTTATGGAAGAAGCTGCCTTGATTTGTGTTTTAAGAAAGATAATAAATTTCATCAATTTTTTAAAAGTTGTGATACAAAGATTAAAGAAAAGTTATTCTAGATATTTGCCTCTATTTAATTAGGCAGTAACCTGAGTTAGAAAAAAATTCCTAAAAAAATAAAATAAAATAAAATAAGGGCTTCCCTGGTGGCACAGTGGTTGAGAGTCCGCCTGCCGACGCAGGGGACTCACGTTCGTGCCCCGGTCCAGGAAGATCCCACATGCCGTGGAACGGCTGGGCCCGTGAGCCATGGCCGCTGAGCCTGCGCGTCCGGAGCCTGCGCTCCACGACGGGAGAGGCCACAACAGTGAGAAGCACGCGTACTGCAAAAAAAAAAAAAAAAAAAAATCCTTTTCTAAAGGATACTTTAAAACAGCTGAGTTTCTAAATAATTGATTCATAAGTAAAGACATATGAAGAGGGTGAAATCTCTAAGCCTGTGGTAAGAGAAAGCACCTTCCCCTTCATCCTTCAGGACAATCGTCTAAAACATAAACATATTTGTAATAGAAATTTGGATTTATTCTATGAGCAATAAGGGACCATTGTTAGGTTTCATCACAAGATAATCTCTAACAGCATTGTCAAAAATGGCTCCTGGGCACTGAAATGAGTATAGCCCAAACTGAAATGTCCTGTAATTATAAAATACACACTAGATTTTGAAGACAGTATGAAAAAAGAAATGAAAACTATCTAATTGATATATTTTCATATTTATCACATGTTGAAATATATTTTGGATTGGTTGGGGTGCAGTATGTTATGAAATTAAATCCGAACTCTTTTATTTTACCTTTTTTTAAATTTTGATTTTGATGCTCCATGGAGCTTGCGGGATCTTAGTTCCCCAGCCAGTCAAACCCGTGCCCCCTGCAGTGGAAGTGCAGAGTCCTAACCACTGGACCACCAGGCAATTCCCTTTTATTTTACCTTTTTAATGTGGCTATTAGAAAAATTTAGAATTGCATATGTGGCTTACATTATATTTCTTTTGGGAACCATTGTTGAATGTTGAGTGAAACTTTTCCTGTTGCCCTGAAATTGGCCTCTAGGACGTACAGATCAGGACAAGAAGTGCTAATTAGCTCCACATTCCAAAGACAGCAGCCAGAAATTGGGCTAAACAACGACCCTCTAAACTAAGATGTGGGGAAACAATTTCTTCTACAATCCCAACTTCCACCAAACAATACACTCCCAAGGGCAATGTTTGTGGAGAGAGACTTTCCCCCCTTCCTCCTGTGTGCACATTTCATCCACCTTCAAGCCAAGCGATGAGGCTTGGAGGTAGGAGTTGGGAATAAGGCCTTGAAGGTCACTGCAAGAGACAGAGCTACGCATTTTGCTTCCATCCCTGGCTGAATGCTTGATCAGTGGCGGGATCTTGGGACCACACTGATGCATCAGAGTGCAGTGGAGAGCGTGGTGGAAGAATTGTTCGGAAAGCTTGAAAGTGACTCTTGGACTGAACCATGGAGACTGGTCTCTCCTACTAATCTAGAAATGCATGAAAGCAGGAGGCTTGCTGTAATAGTTTGCCCAGCAAAAGGGACTGTTCTGTGATATTCCTGTAAAGAAAAGTCAGAGGGAGGGAGTCATTCCCCAAGTCCGTGGCCCTCAGAAAGAACAGAGGAGGACCACTTTGATTCCCAGGGCTTCCTGTGAAGGAGCATGGAGGTTAGAGGAGGGAGCAGAGTCTATAGGGTTGCCCAGGCATCCTGGCCAAGTGAGGGAACGTTCCACCTTACCAATAATGCTGTACTCCCTCTTTTCATTTTCCCGATGCTGCTTGTATGCATGTGTGGGAAGCGGGGTGATGGTCGAGGGAGGTCAAGGTAAATCCTGTTCCTGAATAATTGGCTGTTCTTTTTATGATATGAAGTACTTAGCATTGGTCCTCACCTATGAGCTCTAGTCCCAAGCGCTCAGCCCTAGTCCCAACATCCTACTACATACTCACTTGTGTCACTGCCCTACTCAAAGGCTTTTAGTGGTTTCCCATCATCTGCAAGACAAAATTGTAATTCCTTAGAAGATCATACTTAAGGAATTTGGTCCGTACCCAGCTTTCTAGCCTCTATCTGTTAACCCCAGTCTTTCTGTGCTTTAACCTGATAGAACCACCAGGAGCTGCTCACTTTTGCTTGAAATCATGCTTTCACTCATTCAGCAAATATATATTATCTCTTAGGCATCCAGGCGCTCTTCTAGGCATTAAGGATGTAGGAGGAAAATCAGACATTCTTCCTTTCAACACACAGCTAACAGTCTAATAAACAGGATATTTTTTGTCCTGGTAAAATTCTGTCCCTGCTTCTTGAATATGTGTCTCTTCCATCACAGCTTAAATATTGTCTCCACTGTGAAGCTTTTCTTCAGATGGGATAAAGGCTATCTGGCTCCATACTTTGTATCTATTGTTTGATGGAACCTTCTATTACTTGATTATCTCTCCACCTAGTCTGAGATCTCATTGAACTGTGTTTGATCTATCTTTGAATCTACAACATCTGGCACGTTATGGGTGCTTAAAAAATGCATGCTGAAATGCCTCAACCTTATTGTCATTTATTTAATTCTCTCTTTATTTCTTACTTTTGTATTTTCTCAGAGGTTATATAACAGCCAGAGACTGGGCAAGCCAAGTTTAGTTTAGAACAGTTACACAATCAAAATATGCTTTAAAGAAGTCTGTTCCAAGTAGCATTGGTTGAATGATATAACATATTTCTTTCTGCATCTAAACAGTGAAGTCATTCCTGTCTTTTGAGCAAAAAGTGGAGTACATAGCTCCCGGAATTATTCTCAAAATTAAGGATAAACAGCTGCTATCATTTTGAAAATATAAAACTATTTTGACCACCAGAGGCTCATTTCAATGCATACAAAAATAGACCTATATATAATTAACCCAGACTTGCATGTTGCTAAGTTATAATCAGAGTCATTGATTAAGGAGTGGCTTACATCTGGGACTTATCTTGAAAACAAGATTTTCTACCATTGAAATGGTTATTTTCTGTTCTTCAGGATTTGATAAAAACTAAAATAATACAAGATTTCAAATGGCAATCCGTGACACTTTCAAAACCAGCAATTGAACTTTATTAATCTACTCTACTAGTGGGACTGAAATAAATAGTTATGTAGTTGATTAGAGCCCTAGACAACCTCAGAATTTACAGGGCACAAAAACATCAGAATGATCCCAGGCATCTGAAAGTGGCATCAAAGGAATGAGGGTCCCAGCCTCCCAAAGTGCCTGGCAGCTCAGCACGGTATGGGGGTTGTAGAAGCAGCAGACAGGATGGGACCACAAGGAGGAAATCTTGTGATAAGATGAGCAGAAATCTGTGTATAAAATCTACCAAGTACCAACAGAATGATGGCCAAGTCAGGAGATGACAGCATGGCTGGATTATGACGTAAGGCCAACTATCCACAGATACCTCAGCCCCTCTGCTCTGTGCATGCCTCCTGGCTCTCAGATGCAACTCCAGAACAATGTCAGGGAGTGAATCCCGAAATGAATTAGATTTATTTTTACCACCTGGTGCGATGGGCTTGAAGTATAAATCAAGTTGACTTAGAGGAAAAAAATAACATTTCTTGCCTACTTGAGTTTAGAAGCTGCTGTGTAAATATGTTGCACTATATTCCTGTGCATTTGTGTGTTTTTCGTAAGGATATATTTCTAGAAGTGAAATGCTGGGTCAAAAGATATGTATCTTTCACATTTCGGTAGGTACTACCAAATCATCCTCTAAATTTTTATTTTTCTACTAACAACGTACAGGAGTGCCCTTTGTCTGATGCCCTTGCCAATATTTATTAATAGCGTCTAAAGATCCATTTACTTCAAATATTTCCTTTGGTTTATTTCCACAGAAATATCTCTTTTGGTTTGCTTCCAGAAAAGCCTTGCCCAAAGATAATTGCATTTAGCTCAATTTCATTCAAATCCAGTGTCATTAATTCATTTTTATCATCCATTTCCTTTGCTTTGAGGACATGTAGAATAGAGGTGGAAGATAGGAGAGTAACATTCACTAGGTGGCTGCTTTGAATCGAGCACTTTATAAATAGTATTTCTCGTCCTAATGACGTTATTTCAGTGATTCTCAGAGTGGTCTCTAGGCAAGCAGCATCAGCATCACCTGGGACCTTTGTAGAAATGAAAATTCTCAGGACCTACCCTAGACCTGCTGAATCAGAATCTCTGTGGAGGGCCCAGCACTCTGTTTTCTCTTTTTCAAGCCCTTCAGGTAATTCTAAGGTACCGTACATTTTGAGAATCACTGCATATGCCCATTTCAAGGAGGAGGAACTGAAGGACTAAGTAACTTGCTCAAGGTCATCAGCTATGACTTCAAAATCAGCACAGTGCTTCCTCCTTGTGTGGAGGTAAATGTTAATAGGATCCAAGGTATGAGATATGCTGTTGGGGGAGAACAAAATGGTAAAGTAAGACAGAGTAGAACTTTGAGGAAACCAAGCAGCAGCAAAAGCCTGTGGATAATCCTCATGGTCAGGCATTACCAACAGAGGAAGCTGGGCTCCAAAACTAGGAGAGGGAGACAGACTTTCCCAGTATATCCGTTGGGCCTGAAATTGACCCTGCAGCTATGATTCCTTTTATTCTCACAAAATATGCCAGAAATGTGGATCGTAGATAGTATGCAGGGCATAAGCTCATGATTATGGGTTAGAATTATTGTAGTCCTGAAAACACAGCAAAAGACAGAGGCAAAGTTGGAAGAAGACAAATTTATCTTGAGCTCAAATTAGGGCATCTTTGTCAGAGATGATTATTCGTCCCTGAAATGTTTTTGGTTTTTTAAAAAGCAGAAAATATTGCGCTTTGTGTGGTAAAAAGGTTGGGTCACAGAAGTATGTGGGAACTAGAAAGTTTTGGGCAGAGGAGAGAGTTCACTGTAACTCACTGTTAAGTACAAAAGAAAATAAGTTCTATGAGATAGAGACTTTCCCTAGCTCTCCTTGTCTGCTCACATAGAAATATAGCTCGAGCTGTAGAGGGTAACTGGCCGCTCCTCATTTCATTCAGGAATGTAACCTTGGAAAAGGAGTCCATTGGGTAGATTCTTAATTTCAAGAGCCCTTTGAATCTGGAAGTAGGGTAAATACAACTTTGGCTTCTTATCATGTACCTGAGTGCCCATACCAAGATCTCCTGGGTTGATCTCCAGGAAAAGGCAGTGTTTTTCTTTTTCACCAAGTCATAAAATATCCAGAAAATTTTTTGATCAGTTTTGGGGAAAGCGATATGGGTAGCAGGGTATTATACAGTGGTTCTCACACTTAAGTGTGTATCAGAATCACCTGGAGGGCTTGTTAAACACAGGCTGCTGGGCTGGACTCCCAGAGTTTCTGATTCTTTAGGTTGGGGGTGAGGCCCAAGAATTTGATTTTCTAACAAGTTGCTTGGTGAAGCTGATACTGAGAACCACTGGTGTGGGGAAAAGAGTCTGGATTTGAGAATAAGATCACCTGTGTCCCTCTCCAAGTCGTAACGTCTAATTTCCAAATTCCCTTGGACAAATCACTTAACCTTCCTGATTTGGGATTTCTCTTTTGTAAATTAGGCAAAATGGTAATAACACCAAATTAATGAGGTTGCCCAGAATTTGGGGGAGGACCAAATGCAGTGATGCAGGAAAATGTTTGTGAATATTGGATAATAATTTGTGTGTGATGGTTAACTTTAGGCTTCCACTTGCCTGGACTAAAGGATGTCCAAATAGCTAGCAAAACATTACTTCTGCATACATTCATGAAGGTGTTTCCAAAAGAGATTAGCAACTGAATCGGTAAACTAAGTAAAGAAACCTGCCCCCATCAATGTGAACAGGTATCATCAATCCTTTGAAGGGCCCTAATGGAACAAAAAGAAGGGCAAATTCTCTCTTCCTCTTCTTGAGCTGGGATGCCCCTCTTCTCCTGTGCTTGGACATTGCAAGTCCTGGTTCTTGGACCTTTCAGATTCAAACTGAATTTTATCATCAGCTTTTCTGGTTCTCCAGCTTGCAGACAGCAGACTGTGGGACTTCTTGGCCTCCATGACCACATGAGCCAATTCCTATAATAAAGCTCCTGTTATATATATCTCTCTCTATATATATTCTATTGGTTCTCTTTCTCTGGCGAACCCTGACAAATACAGTGTGTTTCTTCCACTTTATTTTTACAGTTTAAAACAAAACAAAACTCCTCCATCCACAAATTTATCTCCAAATGGCTCTGCCTTGCTTTTCTCAGGGCTGATGTAAACCAGAGTAGGTGAGCAGCCTATCACAATGGTAAATTGGAAATTCTGGTAGATGATATTTGTAGCCTACCCAATAGCCAACTCTTTCTCCTTTTTTCTTGTTAACAGAACATTAATTTTGTTCAAGAATGGGATAGCTTTGTGCTCAAGGACAAAGAGTCCCTCCCTTAGCCCAGGGATGTGAATTGGTCTAAGCCCATCTTGGCAATCTTGACTTTTTCTCAGGTGAATCAGGCTAAGAGGGTCAAATTCATACATTCAACATATATTTATTCAGTGCCGAGCATTGTTCTTGGTGCCAGAAAACAAAGATGAATAAGAATGAGAGGCCTATGTTGAACAAATAATAACAAGTAATTTCTGCCATGAAATAAAAGTACTGTGTGCCATCAGGCTATGTAATTGGAATTCTAACCTGTTCTGGGGGAAGCGAGAGGAAAGGGGTATTAAGGAAAATTTCCGTTAAGTGGTACTTTAAGAATTAAGGATGGATAGGAGCAAAAATATTTCAAGCTTGTTAAAGGCTGTGAAATGGAAAGAAACTTTGCACAATATACCGATTGGAGATATCAAATGGGGTCAGATATCAAATGGGGTAGTTTCTGTTGGAAGTTTCAGACTTTAACCAAAGGGAAAAATGGGAAGTCACTGAAGGATTTAAGCTTACTCATAAAAACAGATTTGCACTGAGAAAAAAATTACTCTGGCTACCCATAAAGAATGAACTGAAAGGGGACCAAATGGGCATGTGAAGCCCATTAACAGACACTGCAAAAAGAGTTGGTCAGAGTTTGGACTAGAGCTGCTCAGTCCAATATGGGCATTAGCCACATGTGGCTACTGAGTACTTGAAAATGTGGTTTGTCCAAATTACAGTGTGCTGTAAGTATAAAGCACACACCAGATTCCAAAGACTTAGTAAGAAAAAAAGAATGTAAATATTTCATTAGTAATATTTTATATTGATTACATGTTAAAATGATAATGTTTTGGATATATTGAATTAAACAATATATCTTATTAAATTTAACTTCACCTGTTTCTTTTTACTTTTTTAATGGAGCTACTGGAAAATACAAACTTATACGGGTGACTTGCATGGGTGGATTACATTATATTTCATCAGACGGTGCTGATCATTGTGTTGACAATGGAGATGGAAAGAAGTAGACATGTTTGAAAAGTAGTTAGGAGACTAAATTGAGTAATTTGATGATTTATTGTGAAAGAAAGGATTATCAAGGATCATATCTCTGTTTCTGGAATAAATAATTGGGTGGATATATCATTTCTTGCGATATGAAATGATGAGTTGGACTGAGGAGAATATGAAAGGTAATGTGTTACATTCAGTCACATTGAGTTTAATGTTCCCCCAAACAGATGCCTGAGCGGACATATGAATTTAGGAGTTGGTGAATGAAGCTATGGGAGTGGTTGAGTTTAAGGGGAAACTAATAGTTTAAAGAAAAAAGGAGAAGACTGAGAAGCAGCCACCAGAGGAATAAGAGGCAAACTAGGAGAGCGTTATCAGAATGAGTGAGATGTCACCATATCAAAGACTATTGAGACAAAAATCACAGAATGTTGATAGCTTCTGAAACTCAGTGATGGACACATGGTATTTCATTATTATTATTCTCTATTTGTGTATTTTTAAATTTCCGTAATGAAAAATTGCTGTTGAGTTTTCTAGAGACCTGGGAAGACAAGGGCCAAAATGTGTTCTTTGAGGGTAGATTCAGCCTCATCATCCATACACTTCTATGAGTTAAATTGTACACATTTACAGTTCAATTAATGAGAAAACGAACAGATGCAGATCTTAAGGCTCAGGGAGGCTTGTCCAATGAAGAAATACCTTATGAACATTCTTTTTTCCATGGCCATGGCAGTGTAACCGCACGTAATATGGGAAGGGGTAATGTGTGAAATGCAAGTACTCCTTGTACATGGGCGAGAAAGAGGATAAGAATAAGAACATTCAGATCATGTCCTATGAATTTTCATTCCATCCACTGCCCCAGAGGAGGAACAAATCACAGAGATGTAAAAACTTAGATTTCAATAATATAATATGCAGTAGCTTAAATAAAGGCTAATATATTCCAGTTTCAGAATTTCCTGTTAGTAACATTTTAGCCAGTGAGTATTATCTGTCTTTGTGCTCGGTATATTATAATTATTTTGATTGTGAGTTCAAATTCCTGGGATTTTGAGTATAATGGTTCTAAATGTCAGTAACCAATAGATCATGCTTCAATATTTTTTTTCTTCTCTAGGCATGAGCAAGACTAGAATTCTAAGAGCAGTGAAAGTAAGAAAAAGCAAAGGTCTAAGTTACAAAGATTGCATTAAAAATTTTAACACAATGTGAACTCTAGGAAAACTTAAAGTTCTTTCAAAAATGTACTAGAGGTGGCACAGTGATTGAGAGTCCGCCTGCCGATGCAGGGGACGCGGGTTCGTGCCCAGGTCCGGGAGGATCCCACGTGCCGCGGAGCGGCTGTGCCCGTGAGCCATGGCCACCGAGCCTGCGCATCTGGAGCCTGTGCTCCGCAGCGGGAGGTGTCACAGCAGTGAGAGGCCCGCGTACCGCAAAAAAAAAAAAAAAAAAAAGTAGTAGAAATATATCTTTTTGTGGAGAAATATTTTGTCTCAATATAGGAAGAAAATACACAATTCACAAACAGGACATATGAGAATTAAGTATTGAAAAAAGTTTAAGTTTGCAGGCTAAGTCTGGATTATTCAATGAATGCTTTTGAAACAGCTGATCAATTATTTGTAATAATCTATAATAAAATAGATTCCTAGCACCATATGTCCAAATATACTAAAATAAACTCCATATGGGTTGAATATCCAAATGCAAAATGAAACAGAAATGCTAAAGATTACATAAGTGATTTTATATATATATATATATATGCAGAAAACATAAGGAGAAATATTGATAGATTTAACTATAAAATTCAAGACTAAAAACACTCTAAACCAAAATAAAAGACAAAACACAACATGAAGGAAATATTTACAACATATGAGAAAAGGTTAATGTATTTAATATCAGAATCTTACAGAACTATAAGAAAACAGATAAATGTGTAGTTAACATATAGACAAAAGACATGAAACATTTTCCAAAAGTAAAAAGAGTAAAATTCCATTACCTGTAACAATTGGAGATTTTTTAAAAGCAATAAATGATACTCTGAGAACATGGGCTGTCTCATAGTCTGTTGATATAACTTAATATAATCTTTTTGGAGAGCAATTTCAAAACATGATTAATCCTAAAAAAAACAGTGTATAGTTTTGACCCAGAAATTTTACTTATAAGACTATATTCAAGGATATTATCATGGTTATGTATAAAAAATACATGTACAAGAACATTCATTAAAGCATTATTTAAAATTATGAAAATTAAAACAGCCTACATTTTCAGGAAGGTAGGATCGATTAAGCAAAGCATGTTACAGACACACAATGAAATGCCATTCAGGAAAGATGTAAGGATAAATATTTAATATTCTGAAAATATGTGTATACTTTTTAAAATGGTAACAAAATATATGTGGTGGTATAGTAATGAAAAATTCTTTTTTCCTTTTGGCTTGTCAGAATTTTTTAAATGTTCTTTTATTTCTATCTTCAATAATTTATAAAATTATGATATAGTTCAAACATACAGTAGAGTATAACAAAACAAACATCCCAGAACTGAAAACTCAAAATGCCAAGTCTTAACAACTTTTTACAATGTCAATTTCAGAGGGTTTTTCCCTTCCCTTCCCTTCCCTTCCCTTCCCTTCCCTTCCCTCCCCTTCCCTCCCCTCCCGTCCCCTCCCGTCCCCTCCCCTCCCCTCCCCTCCCCTCCCCTTCCTTCCCTTCCCTCCTCTTTCCTCTTTTTTTCCTCTTTTCTTTCTCTTTCTTTCTTTTCCTTCCTTCCTTCCTTATTTCCTTCCTTCCTTCTTTCTTTTTTGGTTATTTTTCGGAATTAAATAATATTTGCACTTCAAACCATAAGGAAATAAGAGGATTAAACAACTTAAAAATTAAATTATAGGAAACAACCACTTTCTGACATTGGACTAAAGACAGCACTAGGATGCTTAAGGAAAGGTAGATGAGCCCTAGAGTCACCTATACTTGCTGCGTAAAGGTAATTGCTGTACTGTAGTACACATACATCTGATATCTTCCTCCCTCGGATACCCTTCTTGATCTCATTTCTAGCCTTTTTAATTGACACAGGTTTTTATATTTTTACTGTGTACATCCATTTAGTACTATATGGTACTGCTTGGCTTATATGGCTTAAAATTTTATAGAAATGGTATCATACTATATAGTTTTTTGTTCAATACTATGTTTTTGAGAATTTTTTTGATAGTAATCCCTGAAACTCTATTTTCTTTAACTGACACATAGTGTTAAATTGTATGAATCTGCGATAATTTATTCATCCATTCCTGTTTTGATGGACATTTAGTTCATATTTTATATAATAAATAGATATTACTTTTACAAAATCACAAAAGTTATTGAGATTATTGAACAGTAGTAAAAAATATTACATGATGGAATTCAAATAATACATTGGCTGCAATATCATGCAGGGATTATCTGATTTTGCCACTAAAATGTAAATATTCATGGATGAGTTCCCCTTATATAGAGATAAATTCTGTTTAAACTCATAACTTAAAATGTTTTCATCTTTAATTTTAAAAGACTAATTACTCTCCAAAATACTAAAAAGAATGTAAAAGAAAATACAAAAACCTATTTTAGCTTCTTTGTAATGGAAGTTTCCTAGGCAATCACACATCCAGCAGAAAGAGATGGTTTTAGCCTTTTTTGAAGGTCAACTGAATTTTAATGTACAATTTACCATCAAGTTGACATAAAGCTACTTATTTTTCTGAACCTAAAGTTAGGAATAATTCTCACTCTTCTATCCTAGGGGCCTGGCATATAATAGATGACCAGTAAATATTTGTTAAATAAATTGATATTGAATATATTGATTTTTGGCTTCGAGAGAAGGTCTGGGAGAGGGCATGCTGGTGTTCAAATGTAGAAATTTCAGAAACACTTGGGTGTTTTATAATAAGGAGTGTGGGCAGAATATCTCTTTTAAATTGGTATTTTCCTAGAAAATCTGAGACATGATTTTGGTAGATTACAATAGATTCTTGTCTGCCTTGCTGTCCCTTTCACTCAGTACCTGCTAGATGATGTTAAAGCTTCAATAAAGAAGTATCAGATGGCAGTATATTGGCATATAAATCAACTCCCATTTAGGGAAATATAGATATATTTATATACATATTATATTCTGTATAGACTAGCTTTTTATTAGAAATTTCAAAAAGTTGATGTTATGTTAATTCTTTAAAAATGTTATAGTTTCAGTTTTATCATTGATAATTTCTTTGCTGTTTACATTTATTCTTGTTTTCTTTAAGATACATTCAGATATCTCAGTCATGTTCTCAGGTCACAACTTCTTTATAGACAGTACACGTGTTCCCTCTCTGAACTGCCTTATATTTTATTTTCTGTTAACATAGTGATTGTAATGTACAAGCAATTTTGAAAGGTAATCTTGAAACTGATGTCCAACTATATGGATGGAGCCACTCTTGCAAATGTGTTGGTGAAAATTTGCTGCAGATAAATTTTCGAAGACAAAGCATTATGTTTTGTGCATTTCATTTTCACTCATTTATTTGCTCACCAGCATTTTGGAATGCCTAAAATGTGGCAAGTTTTTTAATAACCCTACCGACTTATACTTAGTAGTCCTGAAACCTGGGTTCTATGATTCCATAACCAACAGGCATTGGTGCAGTGATTCAGAATGCTGGCTCTGAAGGACTCCCCACAACTGACATTTTAGCTGTGTGACCCTGAGCACAGTATACAACTGCTTCAAGCATCAGTTTCTCATTAATAAATGGAAATGAAAATAGCACCCAGGATTAAGAGGATGATATGGTACAACATATAAAGCACAATGGCCAGCATACAGAGAGTGCACAGTAAGTGTCAACACGCTGACGAAATTGATAATGATGGTTATGTTGGGCAAGAGCTGCACTTCTCTGGGTCTCTGTTTCTTTAGCTACAAAATGCAGATTGAACCAGGTTCTCTTTAAGTGCAAATAATTGATTATTTAGGGGCTGGGTTGGAGGGGGCATCTAGCACAAAACTTTTGTACCTCCATTACCTTAGAATAAATTAGGCATCCCAGGAGGTCTTTAAAGGGCTGGTCGGAAGTGCAAAGTACACAAAGATAAAAATTCTGTTCCTGAGATGTGCACAAATTAAGTTTCCATAATGTTTACGTTGCCACATCCGTGGCTGATGCCAAGTCCTAGCAATGGTCATACTTTCTTTAAACCAGTGAAATAAAAAGCAATCTTGGTCAGGGTCGAAGCTGAATAGTCACCATTAGCACCATTAGAGGAAACACTGATTACATTAAGGTCTGCCTTGTAGTCATGCACAGTCATAATGCCAGAACATTACTACTTGGTATATTACTCATAGTATTATATGCTGAATGTGTCAGGATTTTAGCTCTTAAAAAATAGAATTATTTATTTTTGAAAATCAGTTTAAAATACATGTATCAAAGATCACATTCAGTGATCTATTATTTTCCTATACTTTTATTAAAAATTGTTCTATTTTTAGCATCGCCACTGCAGTATTTGGGCAGATTGTTTTAGGCTATTGCTTTTATTTGTTTGTTTTTGCTTGCCATTTTGGGTTTGGGGCTTTTATCAGTTCTGTTTTGATTCTGAAACTTATTCTCAGAGCTGAGTTCTTATATTGATAGCTTGAACTCCTCTCTCGGTGGAAAAATGCACCCAAAACTGCTAAATTGCCTGCAAGTCTTTCCTCATCTTCTCTGTTATCACTTAGAGCTTCCATTGCATGTTGTATTTTTAAAGTATTGTAGCACTGTTTTAATTTGTGTTATGCCTGTGAAATGAGAATGCCATAAATACCCCCAAAGTAGGCTAGTTTATAAAGGGTCAGTAAATATCTTGATTTTTAAGAGAAAATAAAGACCCAAACTAGAAATCAGAATAACAGGTAAATATATTTAAATAAATGCAGCATGAAAATGAATCTAAAGGAAGTGTTCCTTGCAACAGAAGAGGGGGAAGGCTAATAACAAATGCAATTTTTAAAAAATGCTTTAATAGGCTCCTGTTTAGACAATATTTTTTAAATATATTATATTGCATACAATAAAATGCAGAAATCTAAAGTTTGCACGGATTAATTAATTTTGACAGATACCCACCCTGAGCTTCCGTCTCTCACACACCTCACACGGGATTGTAACTGCCTTAGTACATGCCTGTCTCTCCCCCCACCTCTTTCTCTAAGAGTGTAAGCTCTCTGAGGATAGGGGCTGAACCAAGCTCTCTGGCTTCCCTGTGACCTCACAGAGCCTGCTGGTTCTCAGTCAGTAATGAATAAATTTAAAAATGAATAACTATTCATTAATAGGATCTCCTATTATCCTGCCTGACTTCTTTTCCTGGTGGCTCAGACCTGGGAAGAAATGATGGGGGTAAGGATTGTTAATACCTGTAGCAGCCTCAGCCTGAGCGTGTGGGAGGGCGATCTATCAATCAGGTCTCTTCTTAAGTGCAGTTTAAAGTTCCTGAGAGAGAGAATCAGGCAAAAGATGCAGTGTCCTGAGGATGACTGGTCCGGGAAGCAAAGAACTGTTTCAAGTATGTGGTTCTTGGAGTCAGAAGCAGAGAGGTGGTATAAATCCTATCAATATCTATTAGTTGACACAGTAGGCCTGTGCAAGGGAGCTGCATAAGGTGCCAGCACTTGAAAATCCTTCCTGAAAATAATGTCCTGCATTATTCAACAGTTTCTAATGAAAGCGACCTCACAAAGATCGAGCATTAATGTAAAATAAATGTGTCTTGATGATTGCAGACCACCTTGTATCTGGGATGAGTATATTACATAGTGTATTATTTTGATAAAACGTCAAGGACGAGAAAAACGGAAAAAAGGTGAAAAGGTATACAGCATGCATATGAGAATAAATCAGTTATATGTATGCTTAGAAAAGTCACAGTAGACTAACTGCTATAATAAACAAACAAACTCAAATGTAGTGGCTTAACTCTACAAGTTTTGGTTTTTGCTCGTGCACAGGTCAAATGAGTCTTCCTGGTCCCTTGGCTCTTCTGGACATCTCTTCTGCAAGTGGCAGCTCAGGGAACCAGACTCCTTCCCTCTTGGAGTTCTTCCAGCTCTTAGGGCCTGAGCCCCTTGAGAGATATTCCACAGCCAGTCAGCAGATGAAGGGAGAGAAAGTGGTGAAATGACGTACATAATTGCTCACATACCTTTGGCCAGAATTTAGTTACTTAGCTGCACACCACTGCAAGGCAAGCTGGAATCTGCTGTTCCCAGGATAAAAAAGGAACGAGTGGTGAAAAGTTAGCCATTTTTTTGCCAAAGGACTAGTCCTGTCTTTTGCCTTCTATGAACTGTTAGGTTTGGGGTTTTGAGGTGCCTTTTGAGCACCTTCAGTCTACGCCCCTCTACCCCTGGCCTCTGGCAGCCACCAATCTGTTCTCTGTTTCTGTGAGTTCAATCTTCTCAGATTCCACGTGTAAGTGAGATCATGCAGTATCTTACTTAGCATAATGCCGTCAAGGTCCATCCATGTTATAGCAAACAGCAGGATTGCCTGCTTTTTTTATGGCTGAATAATATTTCATTGTATGTATACATCATCTTTTCTTTATCCACTCATCCATGGGTACTTTATCCATGGTTACTTACGTTGTTTCCATGTTTCACCTACGGTAAATAATGCTGCAATGAATATGGGGGTGCAGATATCTCTTTGAGACAGTAATTTCATTTCTTTTGAAAGTATACCCAGAAGTGGAATTGCTATATCATACAGTAGTTCTAATTTTAATTTTTTGAGGAACCTCTATACTGTTTTCCATAGTGGCAGCACAGGTTTACATTCCTACCAACAATGCACACGTGTTCCCCTTTCTCTACATCCTTGCCAGTACTTGTTACTGCTTGTCTTTTTGATGACAGCCATTCTAAAAGGTTTTGATTTGCATTTCCTTGATGATTAGTAATGTTAAGCACTTTTTAATTTACCTGTTGGCTATCTGAATGTCTTCTCTGAAAAAATATCTATTCGTTTCCTCTGCTTATTTTATAATCAAATTGTTTGGATTTTTTTTCTGTTATTGAGGCTTTTTGTTTTGATAATTGTTGTAAAATTTAAAAAAATCTAATTCTCTGAGGAAAATATCTTCTGTTTGACAGTAGCTGACATTCTTACTTTAAGAGGAAGCCACAGCAGGAACCTAGGTCAGACCAAAGAAGATGGTTAGGGTTGCAGGGTGGGTATGGGAATGTCTCGGACCTAGTTTAGGCGGCCAGTACTTGAGTTTATTCCCCAAAGAGCAAAGAAGCCGGTCAAAGATGCAAACACCACCAGATGTGAGTGGGTGGGCACAGTACTCCATTCCTACCTTAGAGAGGTTACCCAGGAATTGGTGGTCCTGGTGATGTTTTTGGAGAGAGATCTCCCCAAGGTTGGAAGACCATGAGGACTGTGAACTTGTTCTTGTCTACTTCCAGCCAGGTCATTGCCCAGGATCAGCTTATATGTCTGTCCATGGCTAGAAATCTACCACGTAGGAACTCTGTCACCTTGTAATGATGTAAAACCTCTGGCCACAGAAATTCTGTCTGTGCCAGCACTGGAGTAATCTCTGTTCCCTGAGCCTGAATGTCAAGGCCAAGGAGTTTGCCATGTATGCCTGGGCTGGGACTTCCCACAGGTAGGCTTAGCTGTGGCTATCACAGAGGAGAAGCTGTTTTCCTAACTCCGGAGACTAGGTTTGGGGATCAAAACATGCTTTACTAATGGGGACAGAACTTCTAGCTGACAAGATAAACTCATAGGATTTGCTGTATCTCTATTCTCCATTAAAGTATTGTAATTTTTTTTCACCTTTTCCTTTCTTACAGACCAGGAGATCAATAGACAAGCACTTCTTTGTTGCAGTAAGTTATGTGCTGAAGCAAATAAGTGTGGGATTCAATATGATTATGCAGCCACATGAGCATTACTTCAGAGAACATCTCTTTAGAAATGTTTTCTATCTCCAAGTAAACAATTTCTTATCTTTCATTGACATTAACAATGAAATGGTTGGTTTGATGAGTTAAGTAAATTTTTCAAACCGAAAAGAAAACTGAAATCATGCATTTTGGCAGGTTTTCTTTCAGTTTAGAGGGAAATAAATCAGCATATCTAGTGAAAAAAACAGTCATCTGAAGGGCTTTGTTACCTCCTGTTTGAAATTTATATAGACTGGACCTCTTTACCTCCCCTTCCTGGTGAACTCACCTTTTCATCTATGCCCAGCTGCACCCAGTATGAGCTTCTATCCTAACCTCATCTGCTTAAACAGTTGCTTCCTTCAACTGGGTTTCAAGAGCTTTAAGAGTCTGTTGGCTCGTGTCTGATTCATCTTTGTACCTCTTTGTAGCATGATTAACTAGTAATTAAGTGAATAAATATGGAAAAAATTTCAGTAAAAGCAAAAGTGATGACCAAAGTTGCAGGTGGCGAAGGCTTTCATATAACCAGTTACAGGGATTTGCTTTTTAAAATTTTTAAATAGAAGTATAGTTATGTATAATATTATATTACCGGTAGTTTCAGGTGTACAACGGGATTTGCTTTTTAAAATGTTTTCAATGAGACATTCCTTTTTAAAAAGGGACAACTTTTTTTAAAAAATGCCTCTAAATCCATGTATGCAAAACAATCAGTCCCTTGTAACTACAGCCTAAAATTTCTGAATATAATATTATTTTACATGTTCAAAACATTAAAAGAACTTTCTTTAATAAATCACAGGTTGTCCTCTCTACCAGTAATGGTAAAAGTGATCTTGAAAGAACCAACTAAACTCACTTTTCCCCATGAGTTTTTCATTATAGTTGAAACCGAGGTTCATACATTCCCTTTTAATCTGTGTGCTTTGACTATAGGATGTGAATCAGAAGGAGATTTTCAACTGGAAGTTAACAAGAATGAGTAGTTCACTTATAATTTTTGTTTTGAGTATATTACCAGGAAAGATTTTTTTTCCTTTTTTTTTTAATGGCCCACGCTGTGTTTGTTTGTTGTTTTTTTTTGTTTTTGCGGTACGCGGGCCCCTCACCGTTGTGGCCTCTCCCGTTGCGGAGCACAGGCTCCGGACGCGCAGGCTCAGTGGCCATGGCTCACGGGCCCAGCCACTCCGCGGCATGTGGGATCTTCCTGGACCGGGCCACGAACCCGTGTCCCCTGCATTGGCAGGCGGACTCTCAACCACTGCGCCACCTGGGAAGCCCCACGCTGTGTTTTTCTCACAATTTTATGTCCATTCTGGCTGGCAGTGGAGTCTTCCATAAACATCAAAGGCATCATAGAACTGGTATAAAGAGCTTTTATTGCATCTTTAACCTGGAGTTTTTATTTCCAATGAGTCCAAAGTATTATCCTACTTGAAATCTGAATCAGAAATAGACTAGATAGGGCTTCCCTGGTGGCGCAGTGGTTGAGAGTCCGCCTGCCTATGCGGGGGACACGGGTTCGTGCCCCGGTCCGGGAAGATCCCATATGCCACGGAGCGGCTGGGCCCGTGAGCCATGGCCGCTGAGCCTGTGCGTCTGGAGCCTGTGTTCCGCAACGGGAGAGGCCACAACAGTGAGAGACCCGCGTACAACAACAACAACAAAAAAAATAGGATAGATAGAATTGTGCCATAAAAATGAAGATGATTTTATTTAAGAAGAATGAAAGATTCTTACTCTATTCTATGTAAGTTGTCATTGAATGCCAGAGGCTCATTCCAGGGTGTACTTTTTATAGTTATGTTTAGATTCGAAAAGATAGACAGTAAAGCTACCAACTGCTTTGTGCCTATTGTGAGAGTTTTTTTCTCACCTAACTTCTTTAAATGTTGAAATAAAAGCAGTTACTACACTTATCAGTTTATGAGGATTACAGTGACATCTTGTGGCGTGTTATTTTCCCTTTTAAAACTTGCCCAGGTAAAAGCTAACACTTTAGTTCTTGCTAAAGAATTTTAGCTTTATTAATGTAAGAGATATTAATTAAAAAACTCAGAAACTACTATTTGAAGTAGAAGCCAAATGAACAAAATGCATTCCACCTTATTTGGTTCAAGTAAATATTTCTGAATAATTTCAATTAGAAAAATATTTTCTTTCAGAAATACCAAGATCTAGCATTCATTTAAAATTTTCTTCCATTGACATCATTATGACATAGGAAATGCCCTAGAAATCAATCCATGTAAAGACAATGAAATTAAAAATTAAAAGTCTGTTGCTAAGGAAGTATTGTGTGATTATAGCTTCTATAGCTTATGAATTGTTAAGACCAGCTAATTATAAACAATCTTATTGGAGGAAAGATTTTTATTGGAAGAAAAAAAATTTTCAGGACAAAATTAAACCTCTGGCATTTAATCTGATAATTATCAGCCTCCTCATGGATTGCCTCTAATTAGCATGTACAGTATATAAGGCGAGAATGTTAAGCTACATTAAGAGATGTAATTTTTTTAAAAAAAAGATAAACTAGATTTAATATCCCCACCCTCCCACTCTGCCCTCCTTACATGCATTCTGGTCATTAACAGTCACTTCTATGTGATGGATGTCAGAAAAATTCTTCTTTCAGATGTTTTTTAATGACCAAGTTCAGTCTGCTTCAGATACTGTGGAGTCATTTTGCTGAAAATAATTACCATTTGCAAGTAGCTTGTGAATATTTGCTGTTCTACTCCCTTTTTCCTTTCCTCTCTCACACACTCTCCCCTCCCCTCTTTTTGAATTTGAACTTCTAAATAACCCTTCTGAGAGCCAATGAAAGCAATCTCCCTGGGAATTTATACGTGACAACATTTCCACTCGCTATGTACTTTAATAAATGTGATTCCTTCACAAGTCTTGCTGTGAATAATATGCTAGTTCATCCAATTCAAGACATCAGTTGTAGGACACTCCTTTGTTTTACGTACAGCTTAGAAAGAAAAAAATCACTTTCAGTAAAACTATGACATGTTAAACAGAATGTTTATTTCAAACTCATTTGAAACATTAAGTATATCTTCCATTTAGACTTATTTAAATACATTTTATTGTAGATCATACCTATGTATATATTAAAAAGAAAATATAAGCAAAGTAAAATGTTTCTAAAATACAGAGTCCGGCTCCAAGTCACTCTCTGTGCAGTGATTGATGTCCACGTTTGCCCACACCATTATCCTCTACAGCACTAAGAGCACTGGTGACACAGTCATGCCCGTAGTGCAACTTCTGTCTCTAGGACTTTCTTCTAAGCTATTGATAAGTATTCCACGAGTTTTGAAACTGGCGCTTTATCTGACAGAAAAATCAGTGTAAGGTTTTCAGATGATAACCAGGATTCACAATGCTTCTTCAAATAGCCATTATGATTCTTTCTCAAATGGTTTGTGGACTGAGAAGCCAAGAGATTACAGTCAGACAGCCGTCATGCAACAAGATTACCGTGTGCGCGGGCAAGGCCGTCTAAGTCTTGGTTGTTACCAGCAACTGTAAGACACCATTGATCACTCCATTCTCTTAATGTTAAAATGTGAAAAATTATGTGCCTTAGAAGAGCTGAAATATGGTAATGTTAATGCTAATTGCTAGCCTTTCATGACTGACTGCTATGTGTCAAGTACTTATTATATTCCTCATACACATTATATCATTTAATCCTCAGATAATCCTATGAAGTAGGTGTTACTATTTGAATATACAGATGAAAATTAAACAACCTTGTTCCAAGGACAAACATCTAGTAAGTGGCAGATCTGGTGTTTAAACTTGGTTCTCTCTCATGCGCACAGCCCATGTTTTTCCATAGGTACCTGGTTATAAATATTTAAGCAGAAAATACTTGAAGGGAGGTGACTCAATCATATAGAAAAATATGATCTCTCCATCAGCAATTTTCCTTGAATAACAGATAAAGAGCAATTGCGTGAACAAGTGTCAGATTTATATATTTGTGAATTATCACAAAATTTTCAGAAAAGGGGAGAGATGAAACACTGTCTCCTATTTGAAAAAGAGAAAAAACTGCTGTATCAGCTAGTAGCTGGCATGACTGCTGAAAAAACGTTTTCTGGAACATGCCATATGTCACAAATAACCATGTAATTTTCCCCCAAATAGACCAAAAAACTCTGCAATTTTCAAAGAGAGGAAAAGTGTGTCTATACTCAATACATAATAAAGGGTGAATTTGGACAAAGGACAGTACGTGTTTTATTTGCATTGGTTTTGTTTTATTTTATTAAACACCTTTTTCACAAATCCATGCATCTTTGTCTCATCAAAATCAGAAGCCAATATATATATAATGCACCTTTAGCTTTTAGCTTATTAATGTTAAACTATCTTCTATAAGTAAACGGATTATTTTGTGGAAATATCTCTTCCAGTTTTCATAACGCAGTGTTTTTCATTAGCTATTTTTATGTGCATGTAGAGGCTTCAGACTCCCTCAAGAATAACTTAGTTGGCAGACATGAAACAAAGCAGCTGAGTTAAGTTTCATATTCTCTAGGTTTGCTCTCTTAGAAGAAAACATAGGGGAAAATATCCTGATACTGGTCTTGGCAATAATTTTTTGGATATGACACCAATTTTTTGGATATGACACAAAAGCAAAAGCAACAAGTGGTATTACATCAAACTAAAAAGCTTCTGTAAAGCAAAGGTGACTATCAACAAAATGAAAAGGAAACCTACAAAATGAGAGAAAATATTTGCAAACCGTATATATGACAAGGAGTTGATATCTAAAATATATATCCAAAGGAAAAGAAATCAGTATCTTGAAAAGATATCTGTAACTCCCGCGTTTATTGCAGCATTATTCATAATAGGCATAAAACAACCTAAGTGTCCACTGATGTATGAATGGATAAAGAAATGTAATATATGCATTCCTGTGTAACATATGTATATATACAAATACACACAAATGTATACACACACACAAAGGAATATTATTCAGCCATAAAAAGATGGAAATCCTGCCATTTGCAACAACAGGGATGACTCTGAAGGATACCATGCTAAGTGAAATAAGGCAGACAAAGACAAATGCTGTATGAACTCACCCATAATGCAGAATCTAAAAATAAAGTAAAATAAAATAAAATAGTAGAATACATAGAAACAGAATAGAATGGTGGTTGCTAGGGCTGAGGGGGTTATTTATAATAACAGAGATAAACTCAGAAGGCCTTGTGCTATGTGAAATAAGCCAGACAAAGGATAACAAATACTGTATGGTATCAGTTGTATGCGAAACCAAAAAAAATAAAATAGACTCATAGAAACAGAGAGAAGAATGGTGTTTCTAGATGCTGGTGGGTGGGAGAAATAGGGAGATATTGATCAAAGGGTACAAACTTTCAGTTATAAGATGAATAAGTTCTGGAGATCTAACGTACAGAATGGTGACTATAGTTAAGAATACTGTATCGCATGCTTGAAATTTGCTAAGACAGTACATCTTAAGCATTCTCACCACACACACACACACACACACACACACACACACACACAAACACACACAGAGGTAACTGTGTGAGGTGATAGATGTGTTAATCAACTTGATTGTGGTAATCATTTCACAATGTATACATATATCAAATCATTGCATTGTAAATTTTAAATATATATAACTTTATTTGTCAGTTATACCTCAGTGAAGCTGAAAAATTATTTAAAATAAAAGCAGATGTATAACTGTTGTTGATTTCCCCCCCCCCAAAATATAAGAAAAATAGGAAAGTTTTCATAAGCTGGCTGTGCACATTGTGTGTGTGTGCGTGTGTGTGCATGTGTGTATCTGTGCTAACATACATTTTAAAGGAAATGGAACTGAACTATACTTTTTCATTTTTCTCCTCAAAAAATTAAAAATATAACTACCATATGATCCAGTAATTCTACTCCTAGGTATATATCTGAAGAAAATGAAAACACTAATTTGAAAAGATATATGCACTGCGGTATTCATAGCAGCATTATTTATAATAGCCAAGATATGAAAGCAATCTAAATGCCTATCGATAGATGAATGGATAAAGATGTAGTATATGTATATGTATGGAATATTACTCAGCCATAAAAAAGAATGAAATTTTGCCATTTGCAACAATGTGGATGGACCTAGAGGGTATTCTGCTAAGTGAAATAAGAGAAACAAATACTGTATGTTATCACTTGTATGCTGAATCTAAAAAATAAAACAAACAAATGAATATAACGAAAATGTAACAAACTTACAGATATAGAGAACAAACTAGTGGTTACCGATGGGGAGAGGAAAGAGGGCAGGGGCAAGATAGCGTAAGGGAGCTAAGAGGTACAAACTACTATGTACAAAATAAATAAACCACAAGGGTATATTGTACAGCAGTGGGAATATAGCCAATATTTTATAATAACTTTAAATGGAGTATAATCTATAAAAATTTTGAATTCCTATGTTGTATACCTGAAACTAATATAATATTGTAAATCAACTATACCTCAATTTAAGAAAAAGAAACTAAAAAAAAAAGATTTACTTTTTCAATAGAAAGGAAATTATTGAAGAAATTATAAACAAAATCAAACAATAGGAAAAACTTGGTACTATCAAGTATTCTATTTTTAAGCACTCCACAAACATGCTAATAACAGGGCAGAATCCCTTTTCATTTAAGGGACATCTAAATTGTATTGAAATATTTTATGGTAAACATTCTGAATGGTAGAGTTTAATCTTATGTCAGCTAACACAAATTGCATTTTGGGCTTTATAAAAGCCACACACTTGTCTAATAATGTTTACTCTTCCTTATAGGTAACTCATTTAGTTGACTGATGGCTACACAGGTATAGCAATATATGTAATGCTTAAGAAGTAGTGATGGGCTTCCCTGGTGGCGCAGTGGTTGAGAGTCCGCCTGCCGATGCAGGGGACACGGGTTCGTGCCCCGGTCCGGGAAGATCCCACATGCCGCGGAGCGGCTGGGCCCGTGAGCCATGGCCGCTGAGCCTGTGCGTCCGGAGCCTGTGCTCCGCAACAGGAGAGGACACAACAGTGAGAGGCCCGCATACCGCCAAAAAAAAAAAAAAAAAAAGTAGTGATATGGTAATAAAGGACATCACAAACTCAGAATATCAATACAGAATCAACATTAGTTAGCCCAACCTGTGTACATTATAAATGAAAACAAGAACACTGGTCTCCAATAACCTCAGCTTTATGAATATGTCTTCTGAATATACAAGCAGTAAAAGATTCAGTGATAAGTATTGTGTCCTTGGATACTCATAAATTCTTTCATGGGCATTGCCTATAAATGTCTTTATATTTTTAAAAACTGTATTTCAAGTATTCTAATATGCAGAGGAAGTCTGCATTTTTCCATGTGTAACAGAAAAAAAAACTTTAGGGTGAAACCATTTTTTTCTTTTTGTATAAATTCATAGCACTGTTAATGTAAACTACAACCCCAACTCCTGAATCTCTCCAAGTTGCATGAAAATTATACAGTTTTTCTGTTTCCATAAGTAAAAATATCAAACATGTAAACCTATGTTAAGTGGAGCTTCGCTACCAACCTGAATCCGTGGGTCAGCAGCCATGGCATCACCTGGGAACTTGTTAGAAATATAAAATCTCTGGTCCCACTGCAGATCTACTAAATGAGAATTTGCATTTTTAATAAGATCCCCAAGTGATTCCATTACACATAAATTTGAGAAGCACTAATTTAGGATACTTCATTGATTGACCTAATTTTCTATAAATTAATCATATTTAAACAACTAGTGTATAAGTGTTCCACCTGTATCCTTTATTTTAGCAATATTCAAGATTTAGTGTATAACAAAATCACCAAAGGAACTTGTTTAAAATGCAAATTTTCAAGTTTTTTCTCCAAGCTTAGAATTCAGTATGTCAAGGGTCAGGCCTGGTTGCTTCAAACCACAACTCTCCTGAACAGAATTAAAGTTAATAATAATATCAATTCTTCTTAACAGCTCCAAACCATAGCAAAATACCTAACACACAAGAGAGTCACATACAAACTGTTTCTGTTAAATTTTGAAACGTTTCAAACTTTTTAAGAAATCATTAATCATAGAATCAAAAATTTGGCAATAAATGGACCTGGTTCCATTCATGGAACATGACAAGACCATTCTTTTTTTTTCTTCCCCCCAAAGGAATGCCATTATTTCAGCCACAGGATAACAAAATAATTTACTGGAGAACTTAAGAAATTGACACTGTCCCCATTGGAATCGACTACTCTTATACTAGAAAATAAGACCAAAATATTATGCAAAGGACTTATTACAATCTCAAGAGGTCTCAAACACAAATGCATCCTGGAGCCATCAGGTAACCAATGGGGAAACAAGGAATGTGTTATTCCAGTTACAGACATTCAAGTTCAAAACATGAAAACCTCTTGCACAGAACAAACAAAAACATCCCTGTGGGCAGCTCTCAGCCTATGATCTGCTACTTTCTAGTATCTGTACTCACAGAGTTTTTCTAGTTAACTCTCCGGTGACATACCAGAGGGCATATTTTTATCATTAATTTGCTCATTTGGCTTATTGGGGGACTTTTGGGAACTATGTTACAGTTCAGATTTTACTTGCCACAGCAAAACATGGTGATATATCAGGCTCATAGTCTACATCACCCTTGTAAAGCCAATGATCTTTAAAGACAAAGTCAGTAAGCTATAGCTATATTCTATGGGTTGGCATAGCCCTATTTTTTTCTAACAAGTTTTGTGATGGAGCCACACAGAAGATGTTCAGTGTGCAGGTTTTTATATTACACTATACACTGTCTTCAGAGAAACAGCAGTTAGAATTTTTGCAGAGTACCTGTCTTCACCTCACTTGTTGTTGCTTGTTATGTATAAGTGTATGATGCTAATTTACTTTGGTGCTTTGTTTCTGCATGATTATAAAAGACTTAAGATGTCCAGAAACATCATTGTTTCCAAATTTCACCTAGAGGTATCTTTATACTACAACTTCTAAAATGAAAAACAGAGCTGTTCACACGTTCACTATGTACTTTTATTTTAAATTCTAGCACAACAAACACAATGACATGAGAGGATCATTACCTCAATAATATGGATAACATTCCTTGACAAGTTGGCTTATAATTTACATACATTGCTTTTATCGGGAGCTATTTTAAGTATTATCTTAAGATATATTGTAAAACACAAGTCTCAAATATATACCAGTTGCAAACATAATGTGCTTAGTTACTATTTTCCTTATTATTTAAATAAAATGATTTAAAGTTCCTCAAAATCATGCCCACTGGTGTTCATGGTTTCAGGATGCATGACTCGTCCCATGAATAGGATTGTACCTGCATTGGGTTGGGAATGAACAAAAGAGGAGTTGAACAAAAGATATTTATTTTCCTTCTTGCTTACAATTAGCAGTGTTCTAATTGTACATTATAAATGAAAGCAAGCACACTGGTCTCCAATAACCTCAGATTTATGAATAAACTATAAGTTTTCTGAATATACAAGCAGTAAAAGATTCAATGATAAGTATTGTGTCCTTGGATACTCATAAATTCTAAAGATAAAAATGTAAGTAAATTATTTTCATTTAAAAAATCATTTGAACACATCTGATAAATAATGCGGAAAATGTTTTCAATTAAAAAAATGATTTCTTTTTGGCTTATTAAAGTTCTGTTCTCATAACAGACTTACCTGTTCTCCTGTTCCTAATAAGAAAGAAAAATGGATGGTCGACAATAACTTGAGGATACAGCACAGCCATCCTGCTAATTGCAATCATTCCTGTAACGCAGAGAGAAAGTAATTACATGTCTGTGGATGTGCGGGGACTAATGAGTAATTTCTCCAAACTATCTATGTTTAATGCAAAGGTAATGATTTACACGAAACAAGATTTTAAAGACTTAGAGAAAAATTGTAAATGTGTTAACATTTCTACTTGATCTTAAAAAAAATCAAATACACACACACACACAGTTCCCTCCCTATAGAACCATTTATTTTGCATGTTACAAATTTTTATTCTCAGATAAATACTTACAGCTTTACTAAAATGACCTTTGAGTCAAGGAAAGGGGAAAAAAAACCACCGCAAACAAGCAAATATCAGTTTCTTTATATTCTCAAATCATTATTTCTTTTACATGAAATGGGGATTTTTACATAGCAAGTCACCAGGCTTCTAGCAAGTGGCCAGAACAGCAGTGATTAAAGAGAAAATACAGCAGGGAGAGATGCAGTGGTGTTTCCTACAGCTGGGAAATTGAATTCCCTCGAGATCCTTATTGTGGGATAATCATTTTATACTTTCTGCAGGGTGATTTGTTGTCAGGAAAAGGCCAAGATTAAATTATGTAAGATTTTAAGCTTTCTCGGTGCCTGAGACTACTGTTTCTATTTCCTCCCGAAAACACCATTTTAACTGATGAGATCCTTTTAATGGACAAATGTATGCAGAAGTTAAAAAGAATTTGCGCAAATATGATATGTTGCATTTTACCGGAGAAGGGAAAAATCCTGCCAAAATTTCATGACGGCTGTTGAACATGATATTGAAACAAATCCAAAGAAACAAATGAAAAAAAAAAGAAAAATCCTTCTTGCTTAACTAAGGAAGTCAGAACATTCAAAATAACCAAAGACATTTACCATTTTGCTTTGGACACGTAATTTAGGTAAATTTAAAAAGAATTTTATTTAAAATTATTATTTTATTATTAACTTAAAATTATGTATTGCATGCTATCATGCACTCTTGTTTGTACATGTGCTTTTTAAAAACTCAAAGCTCTTCACTGACAAAATTAAGAACTAACTTCCAAAAATAATTAAGTAGAAAGAAAAATGATTAACTGGGCAGCAGGGAAATATTTAAAATATTTAAACAGGCAGCACAGCAGGAAAATCTATTCTGCAGAGCTGACAATCTTCTCCTGCCTCTCATTAGAGATGGGAGTTACTCTGTATGGGGCATTGAAATGAGTGCATGCTTCATATCCTATTTGGAAAATTCTAGCAGGTTCATCATTAGCTTGACTTCTAAGTTAGAGCAGGGTCAGTTTTTTGGCTTGGTTCTAAATGATCCCCATTCCCCACCCAAGATTGCTTTAAAAATACAAATCTCAAAAAAGTGAGAAGATTTTGGAAAACAATAATTTGGCACCTGAAGCAGCAGCAGCTTCTGAGCCTTCTTCATTAACCTCTATGAAGGACTTGTGAATTGCTTTAGAAAGGAAAATCTCTTTGTTATCTGCAAAAAAAGAGATAACAGAAGCATTTTTTCGGTATCAGAGAAAGGGAAGCACTTTTTCTTTAGTTAAACAAATTTGAGAAATATAAGTGATATAAGATACTGATATAAAACATAAGAGATAATGTTGTAAGATTACATTCATGATTTGAAAGAACCATTGAAGATGTATTTTCTGTTTTGTCCTTATTTTATATTCTCTTGTTGATTTTCTTCTTCATTTTTATTGGTAATTTTCCCATTGTTTATTTCTTATATTGCCAGGAAAAGCAGAAACGTGGCTCTGTTTTTAATAGCAACCTCAAATTAGTTCATAACTCAGGATAAAACTTCTTACATGTTTCTCCCTAACTTGAAATTTCAAAACATAAAATGAAAACAGAAATCCACATATAACCAGAATAAAAAGTTTTTAAAAATCTAATCTCTAATTACTGTGATAATAGAAATATCCTTGGCAAAGGAAAACAAAATTGACTTCTAGGTTGTAGAAACAGGAATATATTAAAAAGCTATTTCCCATTCCAATTAATTGGTTTATCTGAGGATTCAAAAACATGCTTTATCCTAAAGTCAGAGGAAATAACACATTTTTAATATTAGGAGGACTGTCTTTCCCTTTGAATTGTCTTTCTAGTTATGCTTACTTTTAAATTAATGGCTGTTACAGGCTGAATTTGTTCTCTAAAATTCATATGTGGAAGCGCTCACCCCCAAGTTTTCAGAATGTGACTGCATTTGGAGATAGTCTTAAATTTAAATGAGTCATTCGGGTGGGCCCTAATCCAGTATGACTGGTTTCTTTACAAGAAGAGGAAACTTAGACACAGACAGGTACAGAGGGAAGACCATGCATGATGGTTAATTTTATGTGTCTGCTTGGCTTGGCCACAGTGCCCAGATAATTGGTCAAACATTATTCCGGATGTTTCTACAAAGATGTTTTCTGGATGAGATTAACATTAAAGTGGGTGGACTTTGAGTAAAGCAGATTACTCTCATCATGTGGGTGGGCCTCGTCCAATCAGATGAAGATTTTACTAGAACAAAGACTAGCTTCCTCTGAGCGAGAAGGAATTTTGCCAGCCTTCAGACTCCTCCCTGTGTCTCTGGCCTGCTGACCTACCCTGCAGATTTTATATTTCCGAAGTCTACACAATTGTGCAAGCCAATTCCTTAAAATAAATCTCTTAATCTTTCTCTCTCTCTCTCTCTCTCTACATATATATAGACACGCAAATGCATATATCCATCTCTCTCCATATATATATATGTACATCCATTCATCCTGTTGGTTCTGTTTATCTGTAAAACCCTGACTAATACAACATGGGAAGACATAGGGAGAAACTGGCAATCTATAAGCCAAGAAGAGAGGTCTCATAAGAAATCCACCCTGAAGACAGCTTAATCTTGGACTTCCAGCCTCCAGAACTGTGACAAAATAAATGTCTGTTATTTAAGCCACTCAGTCTGTGGTGCCTTGTTACGGCAGCCCTAGCAAAGCATACAGTACAATAGCCTTCAGTCTTGGGTTTCCCACTTTTCCCCAAGATTAAAACAAAACAAACAGAAGATACCTCAATATATATAAAAAGGAAAATAGCACAAGAAGCAAGATAAAGGATTACTCAAGTTTGTACCGTTTTTTTTTTCTAATCCCAGGAGGTCTACTTCAAATTTAAGATAAATAACTTTGTTGCTCATGCCCAGCCCTGTTTAGTAAAAGCACAATTGACTTCCCACTAAACTACTTAGTAATACTTTCAAAGACACATGATTAGCTGATACCGATAGAAAACGATGTTCAACAACATTTTTGGTACACCTGTTGCAAAGCACCTGCTTATTTTGAATAAGCCCCAAGACAAACTGGTGGCATCTCTGAATATATTTTAATAGGGATACTCCTTCCTCAGCTCATATTCAGCATTAAGATAGAAGCACTGCATTATGAAATTGTCCATCTCACAGATTATATTTTCTTCTAGAATGCATTTGATAACCAGAAGAAAAATTAAAAGCAATAAAGTTTTACATCAAACAATTAAGTATAATTAGCTTTCTCAAATCCAGATGACTAGGTTTCTTTAGCAAATGAAAAGAAAAGATATCAATTGCATTAAGTAACTAGTCAAACTAATTTAGTAGGCAAAACAAACACTAAATTCCAAGACAGTAAAACGTAACTATTTAGTAGTTAACAGATGCTATATTATTTTCAGATTCTGCTGCCCATTTTCATCAGTCTGCCAGTTAAGGTAGAGTCATGCATCAATGGCCCTAAATGCGAAAGTGACAGCACCCAGTTCCTAAAGGATAAGGAGTGTCCACATTGCCAGGTAAGCCCTGTTCAGAAATTTGAGGGGAGGAACTTCCCTGGTGATGCAGTGGTTAAGAATCCGCCTGCCAACGCAGGAGACACGGATTCAATCCCTGGTCCAGGAAGATCCTACATGCCGCAGAGCAACTAAGCCCGTGAACCACAACTCCTGAGCCCGCATGCCACAACTACTGAAGCCCGCACGGCTAGAGCCCATGCTCCGCAACAAGAGAAGCCACCGCAATGAGAAGCCCATGTGCAGCAACAAAGATCCAATGCAGCCAAAAATAAATAAATTTATTAAAAAAAAAAAAGAAAAAGAAATTTGAGGGGAGTTTTCAATAACACTGAATGATATTTCAGACACATTAATTTGCACAAAGGAAACTGCCTCCAATATCCCGAGCCTGATTTGCTGACTGTACTAAGCACCTTCAAAGAAGGAATCTCCTCCCTTCAACCCTGGCGTCTGCCCCAAGTATACCCTCCTCTAGACCCCAAACCTCTCATGTGCTCTCATTTACCTCCACAGAATGGTTTTGAGGGGAGGGATGCTGCAAGACATCATGGCAGAAAGATCAAGAAAGCAAGAATGCCGAGGGTTCTTCCCAGAGAGCTAGTTATTTAAAAGATAATGAAATGGACAAACCTATAATGAGATTCACAAAGAAGAAAGAGAAATTACCCAAGTAAACAATATTAAGACAAAAAAGCAGAACATACCTAAAGATAACAGAAGAGAATTTTTAAAAATCACAAAAAATACTATATAATTTTCTGCAGATAATGTTAACTTTAAAGGGTATACTTTATTTACTACGCATTGTATCTATTTATAATACACAATTTGGTAAATTTTGATAGATGTATATATCTATGACCCCACCTCTACAAATAAGATAAAGAATATTTCCAACTCTCCCCACAAGTTTCTTATGCTTCTTTATGCAGATAACTTTGAAATAGAAGATTTGCTATCAACTACAACTTTATAAAAATATTTAAATTATAAAGTTGAATCAAGGAAAAAAATAGAATGAATAGTCTAGTAACCATTAAAGTAGTTGAATCAGTAGACAGAATCTTCCCCTATCCTCAAAATTAAAGACTCCACGCCTAAATGGTTTTCTAGGGAACTTTAACCAAACCTTCTAGCAACAGAATTTTCTGAGATAAAACTATTCCAGACTCTAGAAAGAGTAAAAGCAATCTAAGTCACCTCTGGGTCATCTTACTTGCTATTAAAATTTAAAAAGGACTGTCTAAGAAAAGAAAATCATAGACCAAACTCACCTATTAATATGGAGGTAAAAGTTCTTCGAAATCAGAAAATTAAACCCAGCAACACATACAAACAACTTTTTTAAATGAGTTTCTGGGGATGTCAGTGTATCATGACACAGCAGTTAAAACTACTCTAACTGCCTCCCGTTCACATTAAAGCTTCGTCTAGGATGATCATCAAATACAAACCAATTTATGCTACTCCCCTACTTAAAACCCTTTATCGCCTCTCCTGCTAGCTCTACCTCCCATCTCCCCCTCAGTATATAACACACCTGCTCAGTATGTAATATGAGGGCCTCCGTGAGGTTGCCTCTGCCTCTTCCAAATAGCATTCTTCACTCTACACACTGTGCTCCAGATTATTTGAATGGCAATGGCCTGATCATACCACACTTTATCACTTCTGTGTCTTTGCTTCCCCAGAAACTCACTGAACCCTTGTACAGTGAGACACCTAATCTACTTTTAAGGCTCAGCTTCAAACCCTACCAGGACTTTTCTGCTCTCTCCCGATTCCAACCCTGCGACAGTAGAACTGACCACTCTTTCCCACTGAACCCACGATCTAATTCTATTTAAGCCTTCATAATATATCATATTCACATTGCTATCTCTCTCTTCCTGGACTGTCCACTTCCTTCAGGCAAGGATTGTGTCCTTCCCCTTAGTGCCCCTGGCTTCTGGCATTTAGGGAGCTTAATGAATGAACTAACCTAAGTAGAGGGAGTTTGCTGGTAACGTGTAATTTTCCAGTAGTTAACCCAACATTTAGTAACTGTTGAATGAAAGGTGTTAGTTATTTCATATTGTAAGACTTTGGGTGTTGTCACTCTGTGGGCACCACGACCACAATTCTGTTCACAATTATGGCTATAAAGTTTATTCTTGTTATAAATAAAATATGTGACACTAACTAAGTAGATGGTCTAGGAAAATTGATGGAAAACAGCCCCAGAGAGAGAAAGAATACAAAGACCACACACACACTAGAAAACTTAAAAATCTAATTGAGTAGAAGAGCAAAGGGGATGGGATCTAACAGACCACTGTCATCATATATATTTCAAAGAGAGCAAAATAAAGATTGAATCCAATGTTCCAACTCCTGGGGGTGACTAACTGCTACACCAAGGACAGCAAATGTCTCCAGTTGTAAACAAGACTTCACAACACTTAACCTTCAGCAAAACACCACCCCTTTGGATGTACAAGTAGGAGAAAATGTAACAAGTAAGAAATCACATCATGAACACTGAGGGAACAAAAGAAAATGAAACTTTTCTCTAGGCACAAACTTCAAGCTGTCACATTAAAATAAAATATAAGCTGAAAGTAGTTTAAGCAAGAATGTGTCTGCTGCCACGTCTTAGAAGGAGATCAGATCATACAGGAATACAGGCGAGTTCATAGCTTCTATGTTTGGCCTCCAGTATTGCTCATTCTTGTGTAATTATATGTCAATCAAGGCCATTTTTCCTGCCATGCACTTATTCCCTGAGGGCCTGGACCCTCCTGTCCTATTTATCTCCTCTCCCTATCCCCAGTTCCTTGCACACTTCCCGCCACCAAGTATGCACTCAGGTATTCAAGGAATCATAATATGAGGGGAGTTAAAGAGATTTACACTGATGAGGTTGTCTTATTTGTTAGAGAAAAGTTAACTTATTCTCTAAAAATGGAAATAAATCAATCAATGGCAAACAGAACCACCAAAAAAAAAAAACCCACACACTGGTCCCAAGCAGTCTTCTTCTTCTGGCCACAGCAGACATTGCCGCCAAATAACTGGTCCTACTTTTCTCCAGGCAGCGTGGAGCAAGGCTTTTCACAATGGATAAGATGGAAACAGTGCCAGCAAACCCTAGGTTCCCCAGAGAAGAGCTGGACAGTAATTCAAGCTCTTCTGAAGAAAGCAAGGCCAAATACTAAGGCATTCATTCAGTCACTGAGCAAATATTTATCAAGTACCCTGCTCGTATGAGGTATCGTGCAGGGCACCAAAGGCTCTAAGTACCTGTGATTGACATAACGCTGGCCAGATGGCCATTCATGCAAGAGTATGCCACTACTTCCTTTGTGGCACTGTTCCTAATCAGCCAATTTTAATGGATTTCTGCATCACCAAGGACATGCTTAAAATAACAGAATGAATGGAGTTCCATAACAGAACCCTAGGATACCAAAAATGTCTCTGTCTCTGTACTTTAGTTGCTAAAATACTTTTAGCTTTGGCCCCACCCATGAACTTTAGAAAGGTTTTTAGAATTTGAGCTCCTTCAAGGTAGGAATAGTGTTTGCTTATTTGTTTCTCTGCATAGATTTTGTTCTAGACCAGCAAATATTCATTCATTTATTCACTCATTCATTTATTCATGTACTGAGCACCTCCTATGTGCCTGACATTGTTGATGCCCTGGGTATACTATGGTGAGCTAAATAGTTCCTTCCGAATGGGGGAGAGAAGACATTAAATAACAAGGACAATAAAAAAGCAAATCAGGGTTTCCCTGGTGGCGCAGTGGTTGAGAGTCCGCCTGCCGATGCAGGGGACGCGGGTCCGTGCCCCGGTCCGGGAAGATCCCACATGCCGTGAAGCGGCTGGGCTCGTGAGCCGTGGCAGCTGAGCCTGCGCGTCCGGAGCCTGTGCTCCGCAACGAGAGAGGCCGCAATAGTGAGAGGCCCGCGTACCGCAAAAAAAAAAAAAAAAAAAGCAAATCAATAAATGACCACAGTTTCAGGGTATGGTAAGTATAAGAAATAATATAAAGTGATGGGTTGGCTGGTGACTAGGGAAGGGAAGAGGAGCTACTTGACATTGGATGTTAGGAAAGGCTTGTCTGAGAAGGTTAATCTGAGCTGAGACCTAAAGAATACAGAGGAGCCAGCCCCAGGCAGACTGGCGGGAAAGGCTGGTGCAGAGGCAGATACAAGCCAGGTGTGTTCAAGGACCCAGAAAAAGCCTGTGTGGCTGGAGCATGGGGATTGAGGAGGGCCAGAGGCTTGAGAGAAGCCCCCAACTTGGAGCAAGGCAGAGCCCAGCACCATCTTCTCAGGGCACGCACCCACCCAGCATCTATCCTGCTCCCCACACCATGCTGGGCTCTGAGGACAGAAAGATGTCCATGACACAGTCCAGGCTTCTGAGGGGCTCCAAGCTCAGTGACAGGTATAAGAACAAACAATCCAAGGAAAAAGTAGAACTTGTGAGAGCACTTTGCACCATCAGAATCCAGATAAGGGAAAGTAAACCATCTAGGAAGGGCAGGACGTCAGGGGAAGCTTCTCAGGGATGCTGACATTTGGACTGGTTCTTGAAGAATAAGTGGAAGAGTGAAAGTCAGAGAAGGGGACAAGGGCATTCCAAACAGAGAATTATATCTGCAAAGTGAGAGAAGCAGCAGTGAGGACCTGAAGGTCCAACTGAAGCTGGGGCTAGAAGGAGGAGGGGAGTGGTGGGGGTTGTGCTTGATTTTAAGAGCTTGGACCAAGATGCTAGAGAGCCCGGGCTTTGGCCAGAAGTAACAGGACATGACGGCTTTGATTTTAGAAGATATCGGTGGCAGCAGCTGTAAAGCGTGAATTGGATGAGCAGTCAGCTGGGGGCAAGAAGATCAACTGTGTCAGCTGTTGCAACAGTCCAAGCAAGAAAGTGGGGTAGAACTGGAATTACGGTGCTGGAAGAGAAGGACAGCTCTCTGACTTACAGGTAGAAGGAGAAAGAGAACAAACAAGGGCAGGATGTGAGAGTCAGTCCAGCATAAATCTAAGCACTTGAGTCTGACCTGAATATGGCTTTTTGCTGTGTCTTCTTAATTCCTTTATTTCATTGGCTCCTTTATTAAAGCTCATACTTCGTGCTGAAGGATTTAGTACTCTCTCTTTCCCCTTACACCTTCCAAGAGGATTATCTATTAATCCAAATGCTGATGGTCCTTCATTTCCCTTACAAAAATAGCCCTACTCTATAACAGGATCTTCGCTGCATTTTAAATAGAGCCTGAGAAGAAAATGATTCTCAGCACTCTCTAGATTCCATGTTTATCGCATGAGTCTTTACTATGTTTTATGTTCATGGAATTTAGCGTCAAAAGCAATGGACATCAAAGTGAGGTGAAAAAATAAACACAATAAATACAGAGCATCTCATCTTATTTGTTCCTTCATTCAGGGAGTACGAAGCAGAAAACACAGTGCTGGGTGCTTCTTAAACACACATAAGGATCAATTATGTGGAAGTTTAAATTCTGGTGGGAGATATACAATGCATAAGTAATGATAATATGAAATTAAATGTGGTATGTGGCATAAGAAAAATAATAGAATATTGTAGTATTTAAAAAGGAGTGATTACTTCTCGTTGGTGTAATCATGGTGGCTTAATAAAGTTGGAGATATTTGACCTGAGGCTCAGTTCAAAAGGTATTTCAGGTGGGAGAAATTTCATAAAGATGAGGGCTGGGGGGATGTGAGGTGCAGAGCGAATGTTCAGTTTGGCTGGAGCACACGCTGTGTGTAAGGAATCAGCCAGAGATGAGGCTGGACGGAGCTGAGGTCTGAACGCCCTGCCGAGCGGTGGACGGTGCACAGCAGACCGAAGGGAGGCTCTGAACAGGAGCTGGAATGATCAGAGAGTGAGTTTTAAGGTGATTAATCTTGGCAGTGGTAGATAAGACAGATTAGATGGTAGAGAGATTGGAAACCGTTTAGGAGGCTATTGAAATAGTCTAGGGCAGCAGTAATGAGAGTCTGAAATGAAAGTAGATGCCATGGAACAGAAAATGAAAGCATGGATTCAAGAGGTCTTAGCAAAAGACTCTCAAGTCATTCAGTTTTTCAGAAGCAAGAGAATGTCATGTAGGGTATTTTTGGTCCACTGCTGAATCACATTAACTATTTTTAAAGAAAGAAAAAAATCTCATTACATGATTTTAGAATGTAGTAGTGTCCCAATAGTACTGAATTGGTTTCTGGGTACTTTCGAGTTTTCAAATTCTACTAATAATGTTATTTTTAAAAGATTTCCCCAGTTTTTACATAAGGCTTTTAATTAAAGAAGTAATACACACACAAGGTAAATTTCTAAGCAGTACACAGTGGTCTATGAAACGAAACCCCTTCTCTCATCTAAGAGCCTCTGTCCAGTATTCTCGAGGCAACCACTTCTATCATTTTCTAAGATGTTGTTCAAAAATGTTCTACGCATTTAGAAGCTTAAATACATATTTATGAGGGGGGTGATCTAAGATGGTGGTGTACAAAGATCCTGAGCTCACTCCTCCCACAGACACACCAAATCTAAAGCTACATATGGAACGAGTGTTGAAAAAGAACTAATAATTAGCGGACCAACTGGAGGCACAACAAAGGATAAAAGGGCCTCATGGTAGGAGATGCAGAGGGTCAGTCCCACCAAAAACTCCATGCCCCTGTGCAGAGACCTCCAACAGGGAGGGGTCTCATAGGTCCAGAGCTACACCCTGAGGAGCAAGGTATTTGTGCCCCACGTTGGGCACCCCAACCCTAGGGACCTGTACTGGGGACACGAGGTCCCCAAAACATCTGGCTTTGGAAACCTAAGGGGCTTATGTCCAGGGCACCCAGGGTGGTGTAGAGACCTGAGATACTCCTTTGAAAGGACTTGCACACTGTCTCACTCATCCCAGGACCCAGTACAAAGGCAGCAGTTAGAGAAGTGCCTGGACCATATGTGAAGGAGGTTCATTTGCTAATCTTAAAGCATCTGCTGGAGGGGCAGGGACAAGTTGGGACTTTCTTTGGGGAGAGAGGCATGGGTGAGCGCCGTTTTTGCACTCTCCCTATACCTTGCTAGTGCAGGTGGGCACACACAGCATAGCCTTGCTATAGCCTTGGGTGTGCCCCATTCCCAGCGCTCTTGCTCTCCCTCGCTAGAGGCAAGGGTGTGCCCTTCCCCCAATGCTCTTCCCTGCTAGGGGCGAGCACAGTCCACACAGGGGGCGCCCCTTGATTGTCTGGCCCTGGTGGCCAGAAGGGCTTGCATTTCTGGGCCCCAAAGGACTGTGACAATCAGAGAAACAGTTCTGTGCAGGCTATCACCCCCCGGGGCACTGCACAGACAGCAGACTAAAACCATCCCCAGTCTGTCTGTGAAAAAGGTCCATTTCCTTGTCTTGGAGCTGCAACCCGAGGGACAGGCTACAGGTTTGTTAAACCTCTAGGGGCTACAGAGGAGCTCGCAGGGAACGTAGGCAGGGAGATGCCATCCTTCAGCCCTCCCTTGGCCTCGCCACAACTTACTGGTGCCTCCCCAGAGTTTATTCATTCATCTGAAACCCTGATTTTTGCAAACTGTCACGCAGGAACATGTTCAGGTCTGGTCTGGAAGTCAGCAGGGTTTATAATTGTAGACCCACAGGACTGCATGGATTTGCATACTTTAAAAGCTGCTGCCTGAAGAGCTGGCTTCTAATCAGCCTAAAACCAGGTGCTGACTGAGATCCGTCTTATTGGAACCCTGCTGGGTCTTCACACACTGTCCACACCTGGGATTTATCAAGTATTAACCAGGCTACTTAGACAATCACAAGGGTTCAGGAGTCAACCAAGAGCTGGGGAAAGGTTGAACCATAAGGTTCATCTCCTACACGTGGTCATTTCATCAAGACTGGGAGAGGCGCCTGTTTCGCTTAATTCGTAGAAACAAACACAGAGAGTCAAGCAGAATGAGGGAGCAGAGGAGTATATTCCAAATGAAAGAACAAGACAAAACCCCAGAAAAAGACCCATTAAAATGGAGATACAGAGAATAGATTGGTGGTTACCAGAGGAGAAGGTTACCAGAGGAAGGCGGTGGGCAAAATTGGTGAAGTAGGTCAATTGTACAGTGACAGACGGTAACTAGACTTAACAGTGGTGATCACTTTGTAGTGCATACAAATAGCAAATTGTGTTGTACACCTGAAACTTATGTAATGTTAGCTACCAATTTTACCTCAATATGAAAATAGAAAGAAGAAAAATACATATAGTCTCTTCCTCCATCTTTTGACCCAATATGCTCCCTCCCATTGTCCCCTTTGATTTTTTTCCTTTCTGCTTCCGTAATGCTTTCTCAGGTACAGAGTTTCTCAACTCATTGCTATAGAAATTTTGGGCTGGATAATTCTTTGTCATGGAAGCTGTCTTGTGCAGTGTAGATCACAGGGATGTAGAAGCATCCCTGGCCTCCACCCAGTAGATGGCAGTAGCTCTCCCTAATTGTGACAACCAAAAAGGTCTCCAGCTATTGTCAAATGTTCCCTGAAGGGCAATATTGTCCTGGTTAAGAACCACTACTGCAATAATACATTTCTATCACTCTTCCTTTTATTAAATCCAGCTGTTTATGTCTTTCTCCCCACGAGTCTATGTGCTTCTTCAGAACAGGTAGCATATCTTAATTATTTCTTCATTTTTATGACCTAGTACTTTGCTCACACTATCTGCCTCACAAAGAGTTGTTAAATGAAAGGAATAGACATGGCATTGAATAGAATTAATCTGTATATCCTAAACACCATGAAAATTCTCACTAAAGTAGAAAGTCATAACCAAATACATGCTAATAATTTTCCTGGGTACTTGTGGGGTTACTGAGTGTCATAAACACTTTAATCATCAAGGTTTTCATGTAATTTGGGGAGGAAAGAAGTATACATGTGAACAGGACACCAATCATGTAAGGCAGAGCATACGGTGCCCCAAAATGATGCAGGGAATAAAGGCTATTGAAGTTAGAGGAAGCAGAGAGGAAAGTTTTACAGCTGTGTCACTAGAAAGTTCTTGAATGAATGATTCATAAAGTAATGTATGTATTTGTTTATATGTGTGTGTGTGTGAGTGAAAGAGAGAGAGAAAGAGAATGAAGACCGTATCGGTTGAGGTAGCTGGCATGCCGGGACTTCTAAGACTGTGGCAAAACTAGAAATTTAAGAATCAAAGAATTCTCACTGAAAACTCGAGAAGCTGGTTTTAGATCAGTTATCCTGAAGACCTGAACTGGGTAGTGTTTGAGGATGACCAGGTACTGGGAATGCAGCTGTGAGCAAGATGCTGAGAAGGATTCAGGTCTGATGGAGGTTTGATCAAAGAGCAAAGACTTTCCGCTATAGACTCTATGAACTCTGAAAGAGCCTAGTGTGATTTCAAATCTGCACTCATATGTACATTTATGCCCTATTGTCTCTGTACATAGTAAAGGCAATTAAATATTACCTTATAAACCTTCCAGATATGTCAAAAAAGTTGACCTACACTGACCACAATAATTGATTTGCCACTGCAGTGATACTCCTTCGGGACTGAAAAGCAGTAAATATTCTATGTGTGTGAGATAACTGCCTAAATGTTTGGGTGACACACTGAGGAATCTCTAATCAAACTGAAAACAGAGCCATGGTAAGAAAGCAAAATATAATTATTTAGTTGGAATTTGGCCAACATAGCATTCGTTGAATTCCTAAGGAAAGGAGCATAAGAATTTTAAATTATCCTGTGCTTGAACCACAAATATATATATATTTCTGCCTCAAGTACAATGTACCCATTACCCTTTGAATCTCCATTTATTCTACCTTCATGGCTCACATCCAAGCTCCTAGGGCTCTGAACTCTTGTTTTATCTTGATATCAATCTGTCTTTATCTCATCAGAAAACATACTGTTTTATTTCCCATGTTCTATAGAAATGATGAAAATTATCATTAGCTAAGCTAACTAAATCTTACACTCACAGGTACCTTAATTCAATACATGTCTTGGGATTAGCTGCTTTAAAAATATTTCCGAAAGGATTTTACATTTCTAAGTACTTTAATGTTCCTAATATGTTAAGATTTTTATCCTGACCAAATTAGGGCATCTGAATCAAATAATTTAACTGGTTGTTTTCCCTTGGGATATTTTAAATAAATTACTCAACACCCGATATGTCAAGTATATTTTGAAGCTACTTCTTCAAAACCACTGTTCTTTATTGAAGACTTAAGATAATAGTTACATCATCTCACAGGTGTTCTTTTTAAAAGCATCTAGTTCTCACAGCAGGCACTCATTTATCCTCTCTTCCTTCTTTCTTTCCCATATGATTTATTATAGCTGGACATATTGAGATATTCAATCAATACATTTATTGATTATCTGCTCTACAAGGCATTCTGTCAGATGTGATGGGGAATTCAAAGATGCATAAGACAGGTCTTCTGGAGAATATACTCTGCTATCAAAGATAGACATGGAGCAGAATAATACAAACAATGTTGTGACTGTATTTATAGTTTCGCTTGTAGAAGTTAAATATATTTCTTATATTTATCTGGCAACTGATAACTATATTTTACCTCAGAACTCCTTAATAAATAGAGGTTTCACCACCATCATTTTAAAAAAACTTTATGGAATAACATTTTTTTTTAAATTGGTGTTTATTTCCTACCAGACAAGGCTGTCAAATTTGCATTTTTGATGAAAACTTCAGTTATTCCAAGAGCCTTCAGAACATGTTTTAAATCAATTTCCTGTTCCACTGTGAACCTGGAGAACACAGAGGGGAAAAAGTATTTAGTTACAGCATTTTAAAAGTATTTAGTTACAGCCTTCAAAAAGTATTTAGTTACAGCATCCTGCTACCTGGGACAGGAATAAAATGTTAGATATGTTGATTTTTAAAAGTCTGTTTTATAGAGGGTAAATTATACTAAAACTGGATTTTGACTATAAGTAGTATTTGATTGTTATTGTAAAAAAGGGGAGCATCGAAAAGAATAACATAACAGAATAGTATTAAATTATTAAGTAGGAAGCCAGATTGGTCTTAATATGGAATCTCTCCCAATGAGATTGTATCAAACCAATGAATTGTATCACCCATCTTTTCAGTGAAAGATATGGACTGAGCATGGCTGTATTAACAAGTGCAGTTTTTAAAAGCAAAGGCTTTTATTACTTTTTTATAAAAAGTGAAAAACTGGTTAGAACTAAATATTTCCTTTTTTAAAAGATGTTGCCTCCTAATCAATACAGATCATAAATATAAGTTTTTAGGCAATGGGCTGTGTCCTTAAAAAAGCTAAGTCTGTAATAGTCACTAAACATTACTTTAGCATCATTTCTGATGTCTGGTTTTAAGAAGAATGAAAAGAGAATGATTGCTATAAACAAGACTCAGACACCAAGAGGAATAATCAGGGGAAAACCAACAGATGAGTAAAAGTATAACAAACATATTAGACTAAGTACTAAATTTTATCTATTTTAAAATAGATACTATTTAAGTACTATTTAAAAATAAGTACTATTTTTATCTTACACTTTAACTTGCACCTAACATTGTTTATTTTGTTTTCCACAAAAAGCGGATATTGACTGTGAAAGTAGAAAAGGGGGATGAGTAGGGAAATACATTGGAGAATATATTCAGTGACTTGAATGAATTCTTAAAGTGTTTTCTCTGTGTGCTTTGTTATTTATTTGTTTGTTTATTGGTCACATATGTAGCTTACTATATAATAGGAACTGTTCCAACAATATAAAACAGATTAATTTAACAAAAACAGATGAATTTAAATATCACTACAGCTCTTTGAGGTAGGTATTATTATCCTCAGTTAATATTTGAAGAAACTGAGCAGCAGAGAGATGGAATAACTTGACCGAGTTCATACAGCTAGTAAGTGGCGGAGTTGGGATATGGATCCAGGTAGTAGTATATATATCCTGATCTACCTAAAATAAGAAAGTGAAGGAAGATTTCAGTAAGGGTTCTTTTTACTTCTTAAAAGCAGCTTGGTTTGTTTCACACTTTTTAGGCTGTTTAGGTGACAATGATATTTTAGCTAGATTGAATTTGGGCAAGTTCTCTAATTTCTGAACCTTGGTTTTGGCATATGGAAAATGGCAATAATAATGCCTGCTTCACAGTATTGTTGAGGGGATTAAATAAGTTTTCTAAACATCTTAGGATGATGCTGGCTTGTAGGAGGCATGCAGTAAAGGGCAGATATGTTAAGAGTACTTACCATATTGCAGTTATGTGTAACATTCACATTATTATCAATGTTAAGGTGTTGAATATTTGCATTTTAGTAGTGGTGGAGTAATTTGATTAAATAGGTATACTAATCTCTGCTACTTTAACTGTAAATTTGTCAGATCTAGTGTTTTTTTCATTTTAATATTTGTAGTATCTAGCATAAGACCACATACGTAGGGTGAAGTGAAATAAAATCTAGGTGTCCACGAGAGTGTTTGTTTAAAGTTGAAGACAAGATGTAAACAATTTCCACTTATCCATTCCTTGTCTTTGTTCCTTATCAAACTATTAAAAAATAGCTATTATCCATATACTCTCTCTTTCCTCTTTATATAGACTAATATTAATATAAATAATCATTATCATCTCCCATATACTGAGTGTTTACTATGTCCCAGGCACTATGCAAATCCTTTTATGTCTAGTATCTCATTTAATCATCCCTGTGATAATCTCACACAATCCTATGAGACAGGTATTGTTACCTCTATTCCACAGAAGAACAAACTGAAGTTCAGTAAAGCTAAACAACTTCCCTAATCACACAGCTAGTAGGTGGCAGAATAAAGATATGAACTGAGATCTTTCTGACTGCGAAGTCCTCCCACCCTTAATCACTATAATGCCAACAATGGCTTATTTAAAAACAAACAAACTACAGGAAGATTTTACATTTCACCCACTGATTTTAAAAATAAAAAGCCACAATGCTACTTTTTTAAAACCAAAAGTCATGGCTGTTTTTGTAAAGGCATTTGATGTAATCTTGTATTTGCAATTTTCTATCTGAATAAATTAAAGAGGTATGCGGAGGGCAGAAGCATCGGAGACTAAGCAGGGACAGTGTGGAGCAAGTGTTAGAAAAGAACAAATATATATTACACATAAGGAGATTTATAAAAATGTGTAAGAATTAATCAAATTCTTTGAAGAAAAACCTAATAAAAGCACTCATGATAAAAAATAAAATCAGATGGCTTATGCACTGGTTTTCTTTAACAGACATGAAACTGAAGTGCTTTATTAGTAGACAGTCACTTCAAAATAGCAGGATGGTTTCTGGTTACAAAATAGAGAACACTTATCCTTTGATTTCTAGTACTCTGATCACAAATGAAAAACCTAAGACTACAAAGGTAAGAGTGGAAAGATACTACAGCCAGGTACATCTGCATTCCAAGTATTAGAGATTTCATTTTTATTTTATCAATAGAAAGATCTTTTTATACCTAAGCTGTATCAGTAAGACTGAAAAGTAAGAATATACAATGAAGAGGGTAATTTCATTAGAACCAAGTTTAAAAAAATCCTACTTAGGGAAAAGTATATAAAAAGATTGATTAACAAATGATAAATACTAGGACTTAAAAATAAACAAAAATAGTAATATTAGATAATAATTATATGATGCTTACTTTATGGCAGGCATCATTCTAAAGTGCTTTTTAGATATTTTACATATATTATATATATATAATATATACTTTTACATATTAGCCAAACTATTTTTTCTACCATGGATAAATTTTCTACCATGGATAAATTGGAAGAATATTTGGCAATCTCATTTAAATCTTAGAGATGTATGACTGTGCATAAATCTTGTGGTATTTCACTGGATTTGGTGATATCACATAGAAATAGCAATCTTACCCTCTTCTGAATAGATTCTTGTATTTTGGATAAATATACAATTTCAATTCAGCATCTGACTCCTGTAAGATTTACTGTTCAGGGGAAAAAATATTAATACAAAAGTAATTGCCTTTCCCCCCTCCCCCTCCCCCCAAGTACCCTATGCCTCTTAAGGGAAAGTATTTTAAAGCAACTTGTATAAAATCTGGTATAATAGAAAGTAAAAGTACCTGTGAAGTAGGACAAGAATGTGGTCAAATTCAGAAATGCACAGTTGCATTTTTAGAGTAATGTCTCCATGTGAAAAAACTATACAAACCCTTTAAGACAGACACTTGAGTAAAGCTGGAGCACAACTATTAGAAAACTTTTACCGTTGCTAAAATTGAGTCACATAAATCACTTCCTTCACTGAACATTTGGTGGGTCCTAATGCTGTAAAATGGAGGGGTGGATAGTTCCCATTGATTATTACCAACACATTGGTATTTGGAAACACTCAATCTCTTAAAAAGGGACACCAAATTTATCTTATCTAGCTACTTAGCCTCCCACTCTATGCATTAGCCATGCAGAAGGAGAATTCATGGAACTCCTGGAGAAATGGATACATGGTAATTAACCATGCCTAGTTTAGTAACAGGCATTAATATGAGCAAGCAAGCTAAACTCTTTCATAATTGAAGAGTATCTCTTAGAGAATGAAAATTTAATTTTCTTCTGCTGCCGCATTCAGTTTCTCAGTGGACAGGACCCGAAGGCCACATTTTCTAGTGAATGTGGTTGAATTACAATATGTGATACTTAATAAACATTCCTTTAGAATTCTTTTAAAATACTCTTAAATAATTTTGCATCCCTACAGAATTAAGGCATTTGGAGATGCTGCAGTCAATTCATAGAATTTAATAAAAGAAGCATTAACTCTCTACTGAATTTCTCATATTATCAAAAAGAATTCCTTATAAAAATGCAAGGGAAAAATACAAAATTAATGATAAAAGGTCACTGGATGAAGGTTTAAATCTGATTTAGTTATTTACATCTAATTATTAATATTTAAAAGTAAATTGTTCTTTTAGAGTTAAGATATATTGTTCATATATTAAATATGTAGATGTCAATTATCATATATTTTTAAAAAAACCTGGTTTTGTATGTTAGATATTCATTGGCTACCTCTCCTTGAGAATAGACTTACAGTGAAATCTTTCTACATAAATGTATTGTCATGGTAAGTTATGCAAGCTAAATATCTTAGCTAAAAAGAAAAAAACATTTGGATTATGATTACCTTAATTTTTACATGTAGACTGAGAAGTCTATGGCTATATACTATATATGGCTGTATATTATGAACTACATTAACATAATGCATCAATATATGCATATTTCTAGCCAAAAATGTCTACAGTTCCAAATAGCTCTCCTTCATTAACATAATGTAGCAGACATCAGCTAAGTTTTGGAAAAATAAGCATTCATATAAGATGTAATTTTAAATGACAATTCCTGAAATTAGAATAAACATGAATGAGTCAATGAGGTTTTAGTAATTCAATTTTTTTTTTTTTTTTTTTTTTTGCGGTACGCGGGCCTCTCGCTGTTGTGGCCTCTCCAGTTGCGGAGCACAGGCTCCGGACGCGCACGCTCAGCGGCCATGGCTCACGGGCCCAGCCGCTCAGCGGCATGTGGGATCTTCCCGGACCGGGCCACGAACCCATGTCCCCTGCATCGGCAGGCAGACTCTCAACCACTGCGCCACCAGGGAAGCCCAGTAATTCAATTTTAATACTAATATCTTATTTATCATCCTTCAATATTCATACTAATTAATCATATTTGTGTAATTTTCTTACATGCAATGAATATTGGAACTCTACTTCCACATACATACACACGCACATGTTTATTGGCTGTTTGCGTGTTTTGTTTTCTAGCCTAGAATTTATACATTATGTTTTTAAATTTGGTTTGCTGGTCTAGCTCCCCTATTACGTTTTAAAGTATTCAAGGGCAGAATAATATCTTTGGTTGGGTTTGATTTTGCAAACACACTGTATCTCTAGGATAGGAGAGAGAACTGACTTTACCCTAGAAGAATTTACAGAAGGAAAGCAAGACCTACAAAAAAGGTAATTTTGTTGTGGGGTGGTAATGTAAATGTACTGTCATAACAGGGAGGTGCATAAGTGAGGCAAAGTGAGGGTCACCTGCTCCATCACGCGGTTCATGGAAGGCTTCCTAGAAGAACTGGTGCCAGACCTGTACCCTGAAGGCTAAGTAAATAACATCTGGCAAAGGTATGTGAGGAGGGCACTTTAGGCCAATGCAAAAACATACGTAAAGGGCTTCCCTGGTGGCGCAGTGGTTGAGAGTCCACCTGCCGATTCAGGGGACACGTGTTCGTGCCCCGGTCCAGGAAGATCCCACATGCCGCGGAGCGGCTGGGCCCGTGAGCCATGGCGGCTGAGCCTGCGCGTCCGGAGCCTGTGCTCCGCAACGGGAGAGGCCACAACAGCGAGAGGCCCGCGTACCGGAAAAAAAACCCAAAAACAAAACAAAAATCCATACATAAAGACCCTGAGGCATAAAAGAGCCTATGGTGTCTGTGGCATAACTACAAGCACAGGGATAGTACCTACAAAAAATTGAATGTGCTGAATGGCCCGAGATAGGGTCGAGGAAGTGGATGGTAGTCAAAACATCAAGGCCCTGCACGGAGAATTTTAAGCTTCTTCCTACTTATTTATGGTTGTATCTTGGCACCTAGCCCATGACTTGCTTGCACTTCTTCCAACAAAGTAGAAGATTATTTTTTCTCCAGCTATTGTCAATTTAAATATGAATGAAATACAGAAGACTGTAGATGCAAATGATATTCAGAGACAATCTGTTGAAAAATCTTCTAAAATGAAGCTAAGAATATTGATTCATATCTGAAACTAGGTCTTGATAAGTAGTATAGAATGATCAATGAGTCAGCCTGTGTCTCTGGGCAGGACTGAATGAGTATGAAAGAATACTTTTTAAAAGATGGAGGAGGTGGAGGAAGAGAAAGAAGAGGAGGAAGAAGAGAGCAACACAAGACAGAATTCAACAGCAGTGGCAAGAGTTTCTCTGCGTCAGAACCTTCATTGACACCCTCCCTCCATGCTATCAGAGAGAGTCACACAGGAACCTCTCACCTGGGGAGGTACACTTCCACTTTTTGCTTCTTCACAGAGTTTGCCCATTCTTCAATCAGCTGTGCTTTGACCAATGGCTCCAGAGTGGCCAGTGGAACTTCCTGTCTGGACAAGACCAGCATCATACTTATCTCATCCCCCTCATAGGGTATTTCCAAGACTTGGTAGATACCACCAGCTTCATTGGAGCCATCACTAAATTCCCCTAAAAAGAACAGAAAGGTGATAAAAGGCCCCTATCAAGGCTTAACTAAAATGTTTACATTTGTTATAACTTTCTTCCAAAATAGTGTGTAGAATATAAAAAATTCAGGCATCTGAGAAGAAGAGGGTTTATTTTAAACTAAGCCCTGAAATTCAAGTGAATCCCTCAGCCCTACAGAATTTATTTTATTTTAGGATCCCCAGAATTGTTTCACATTTGTCATATCATGTTCTCTAGATTTACTTTTTATTTTTAAATGAGATATCTCAAATGAATATATTTTAAGGGTATCATTAAAAAAGTGAAAAATCATGATTAGAAAAATAAAGCCCTGGATCCAAGTTGGATGTAAATCACATTTACCAATACCCACCTGATTTCTAAGAAGGGAAAAACTGACTACATAATACCTGGTACTCTATTATTACCGCAGCTAAAAGTTTTGAGGCCAAGGTAGCACAGCCAAAGTGAAATCTACTTCATTCGGCAGTAGTTATCCAGAGCATTTGTGGTGATTAAAATCTCCAAATTAGATAATTAGGTAATTGGCTTTGTGTTCTATGAACTTAGCTAAGTTGACCAGGCTTTCACTAAAAAAAAAAAAAAAAAAGGTCTTTAAAACAAATGGTCCTGCCACTACTTTAAAATTTCCCCCATTTTCAAAACAAACATAATGCTTTTGTTCTGAATATTTTCATTTAACTGATCTAGGTCCTTTAGATGTCACATTAAACATTTTGGTTCTCAAATAAATAGGTATTTCCCTCTCTTATTTTGACTGTTCATTTGATTAACTGTGATTATAATATTTTAATTTTACTGTGTACCTTTGAATAGTATAAAATATTAGTTCTAACATATACTTAGCTTGCAATTACATTTCTGCTTATGACAATAAATAATTACAGTTCAGTATGGTATGGAGAAAGGATTAGCACCCTAAACTTCTGAAAAGGCCAATGAAATATCCCTGAAAACAATGCCAAGGATGCTGACCTGTATCACAAATTATAGACTCTCAGTAAGTGAAACTATGAATGAATAATTACGCCTGACCAAACATAAACAAGTCTGAAAGCAAAATTTTAAAGGAATGCTTATAATTCAAAAAGTGGGGCTTCCCTGGTGGCGCAGTGGTTGAGAGTCCGCCTGCCGATGCAGGGGACACGGGTTCGTGGCCCGGTCCGGGAAGATCCCACATGCCGCGGAGCGGCTCGGCCCGTGAGCCATGGCCGCTGAGCCTGCGCGTCCGGGGCCTGTGCTCCGCAACGGGAGAGGCCACAACAGTGAGAGGCCCGCGTACCGCAAAAAAAAAAAAAAAAAAGTGATGAGGTGTCCAAATCAAGAGCTGGGTGGAATATATGGCTCACTGAAAACCACCCCAAAGCGAATGACTTTCTGGAGTGACTCAACATTCTGACACAGGTCAGATATTTTCACATGAATAAAGCCGCTCTGTAGGTGTAATCAACTTTATAAATTAAGAAACATATTGGAAAACTATCAAAACATATCATATTCACTCAGGATCTAATTAGAGGCCTGTGAAAATGGGGCCAAGAAAATTGAATTGTAGCCCAAACCAGATTGTTGAGAAATCTGAGTAACGAATATTTCATGTTTGTTTCTTAGAAATTTGTTGATACACTGCAAGAAGAGAGAAATAAAAGCCAAACTGTCTTACCATAATAAAATTCTCCTTGTTGATACATCATTGGAATTTGGACTTCACTTTCATCATCTTTAGTGAAGGAAAAAGTTCTGGTATTTTCAGGTCTAAATTGTGACTTCCAATTCCCTTTGAAATAAACAGCATTGATGAGGGCCAGATGAGTGACGGCGTCAAAATCCCTTGGGGATACCAACTCTTTCAACAGACCTATTCAGGAAAAAATGAATGGATGAAAATTCATATTAAATTTGAAGGTGAAAGGAAACCAAAAGATTATCAAACTACCATCTAAGAGAGTGCTTGAGATGAACTTTATATCATTATAAAATTTACAATAAAAATTAAAACTAACTTTCAAAGGAAAAAATGTTACACACACACACACACACACACACACACACAAATATACTTACAGACTAAGGGCATCTAAAATACCGTTATACACCACCTAAAATAACACTAACTAGTAGTATCTTGACATTTGCACAAACTACAGAACCACATACAACAGAATCTCAGGCTTTACTACTTTCTAGTTGCAATCTTAAGACAGATTAAGCATTCAACAGATATTTCTAAGTTTATTCTTGAACAGTGTACATGATTAAAATGTCATCCAATTCAAACTTTTCCCCCATGTACATTGGATATCTATCAGATATAACAGCCGCTTTTGATTAGGTGAAAACAGATGAGTAAAAGCCAACTTAACTAATGATACCTTAATTTTTATCACGTATAATGTTCCTTTCTAAATCCATTTTGAAAGACATTGGGACTTTATTAATGGCTGAAATTGTTTAAGAAGAGTTTGGAAATAAACAGCTTTCAATAATCCAATCTAATGCAGCTGAATTATTATTCTTATTCTTTGAATGTTAAAAAATAACCATGTTTCTTTTATCTTACATTTTAATTTCACAGTTAGAAAAGATAGGAGCACATTCACTCCGTATTCTCTCATTTTATTAGTCATAGCACGTCTTTAGGTACTTAAGAAGGTGCCTCAGCATTTGGGGGAATATAGAACAAAGGGTATGGGATGATGGTCTTTTGTTGTTGTTGTTCCAGCATAAAATGTATTAGATTAACATTATTTTCAGAGTTTTGACAACATGAATTAATTAATTTAAGGAACAGCCATAGTAATCTACTTTCAATTTGGTCTCATTTATTTATTCTAATTTCAATTATTTTGTTGGTAAAATCGGAAAATAAAATGGTAAAATATGAAACATTTGGAGAGCTTAAATAGTTTTTTTTTGTTGTTTTTTTTTTTTTTTGTCGGTACGCGGGCCTCTCACTGTTGTGGCCTCTCCCGTTGCGGAGCACAGGCTCCGGACGCGCAGGCTCAGCGGCCATGGCTCACGGGCCCCGCCGCTCCGAGGCATGTGGGATCTTCCCGGACCGGGGCACGAACCCGTGTCCCCTGCATCGGCAGGCGGACTCTCAACTACTGCGCCACCAGGGAAGCCCCCCTAAATACATTTTAAGAATATGATTTAGAATTAAAATTTGAAACAAATGCATCCTTTTCTAATTCCCCTCCATTTGTTTGGGCTCAAAATGGGCTGCTCTTTTTTTTAAAGGAATCCTGTACAAATTTTTTGATTAGCAATCAAGTTCTGTGGTTTAAAAGCCAACAAATATCTTTAAACTCTCCTACTCTATTTTAATCATATTGTTAAGAGAGCCAGAAACTGTGATTCTAACTAGTATCTAACTTATTAAATGGTCAGCTCAAGCAAAATTCCATACAGTAGTTAAGATTACTATTCAGATGAAACTCACCAACTGGAGAGCACAGATTTCATATTAATTTATCAGTGCCAATATTCTATGCATGCCAAAAGAATTAACTTCTTTCTCAAATGTTTATTCATATACAATGCTTCTAAAATAGGCTGTAATCAGGGCTTCCCTGGTGGCGCAGTGGTTGGGAGTCCGCCTGCGGGTGCAGGGGACGTGGGTTCGTGCCCCGGTCCGGGAAGATCCCGCATGCCGTGGAGCGGCTGGGCCCGTGGGCCATGGCCGCTGAGCCTGCGCGTCCGGAGCCTGTGCTCTGCGACGGGGGAGGCCGCAGCAGTGAGAGGCCCGCGTACCGCAAAAAATAATAATAATAATAATAAATAAAATAAAATAGGCTGTAATCTATACAAAATAATTAGTAGATACTCAACTAAATGCAATCTAACATTCAAAATGTAAAAGGAACAAGGGGACAAATAATTTCAGAAGTAAAAGGGAGTTAAAACTAAGCTATTAGAGAAAGAAAGGAACCAAATGACTTACTATTTGTATTATTCTCCACCCACTTATTGATATGGTTGGCCACAGCTACATTTTGACCGAAGTCCACATGATTGACTTCTGCATTAAAGTACTTTTTTATCATTTGCAAAAACTCTTCATTGATACGAAATCCATTTTGCACAAAGAGGGCATTGGCAATTTTCATCACATACTGACTCTCTTCAGCAGTCACCATGTGAGAAAGATGCTTCAAGAAAGAAAATTCTTCACCTGCAAAATGACAAAAGATAAGTTTATTAGTGGAACAAACACAGTGAAAGATCCTGGAGAGTGGAGGAGCACGAAAACACAGCAAGGGGGATTAATAGAACAGAGGCCCAAAGGAAAAGCACTGGCTTATTCTCCACACTGACATGGTAACTCTGGAGGTTCCAATATTTGTGCTGTTTCTAGATGTTCAAATTAACTTTTTGCAGTTTAGTATTATCAACTGATATTATTTTCATTTTAATTGACTTTCTTGGTAAAATCTATAAAGTAGAGATACTTGGATTGTTTTCTTTCAAAGGATTTAGGTTACTTTAATTAAATGAGTCTTATTTTATGATGATCAGAAATAATCTGTTTCTGTTATCAAGTTTAATTTTCTAATTTAAAAATCAAAATATTCCTTTAAATTTTACTTTAAGTAGACTTTTTTTTAACCTTACAACTAGAAAATCCAATTGAAATTGTTTTAGTTCTCAACTTTTTAATGAGTTAATTCACATGTATATTAGAAACATTAAAATAGAAATTATACATCATTGAAAAGTAATTACAAAATACATTTTGGTTAGAAATTTTCTCCAGTACAAAAATTTTTCATGATAATACAACATTCAAAAAAAAACTCTTGGGACTTCCCGGGTGATGCAGTGGTTAAGAATCCTCCTGCCAATGCAGGGGACACAGGTTCAAGCCCTGGTCCAGGAAGATCCCACATGCTGCGGAGCAACTAAGCCCGTGCGCCACAACTACTGAGCCTGCACTCTAGAGCCCGCGAGCCACAACTACTGAGCCCATGTGCCACAGCTACTGAAGCCCACACGCCTAGAGCCCGTGCTCCGCAACAAGAGAAGCCACCACAATGAGAAGCCCGTGCACCACAACAAAGAGTAGCCCCCGCTCACCGCAACTAGAGAAAGCCTGAGTGCAGCAACAAAGACCCAACGCAGCCAAAAGTAAATAAATAAAATAAATAAATTTATAAAAAAAAATTCTTGGATGCCATTTAAATAATGAAGGTACTGTTGATTTTAAGTAAAAATTTCTGATATTCTTAGAGCATAATGTTTTTTTTAATAGTACTCATCACAGTTATAATTTCTCATTTATTTATGTGATAATTGATTAATATATGCCTCTCCCTCTAAACTGGAAACTCCAACAGAGCAAGAACCATGTTTGCTTTTGTTTATCATAGTGAGGTTTGTTTAAACAATAATAATAAAAGATACAATTTCCTTGGATTAACTCAGCCAGGGATACAGCTAGGAACTAAGAACTTTCTTGGGTTTCCTAATGGTTCTCTTATCCATATCACCTCAGTGAGACCTCTTTCTTACTCTTTGTAAATACTGCTGCCTCAGGCATAAGGCAACATAACTGAGTTGAATGTTAATGTCAAACCACCTTGAGAAATTAAATCTAAGCACACTTACCATTTTTCAGGCTATCATATCCCATTGAATGACGGATTTCTTTCAGGGTAGACCCTTGGGCCCCAAGTTCCATCATTCCCATTGCAAGGGTGACACTCAGTGGAGAGAAGAGAATATTTTCATCTTCTCCAGTGGCTCGAAGATGGTTATACATATTCACTGACAACTCAGCAATGGTTTCATCAGTGAAAGTGGCCCCTAATGCCAAACTTTGCAGAACCAGCAAAGAGAAGAGTCCAAGGAAAGCCATGTTGGAATAGTTTCAAGCCTGGAGAACAATATTTTACATATTAATTATTAATTACCTCAGAGAAAGGGAGTGAAAGGTAAAAAAAAAATTTCATGGCAAAGTTGTAAGTAAACCAAAAGTTTTTAAACATATGGAATGTTAGTGTCTCTATAACAAAAAAGCCCATTAAAGGATTTGTTGGAAGATCCTATTAAGTCAATTAATAGTCAAATGAGCAAATAACACTGCTAAGTCCTGAGGATACTCCCAAGAACAAGATAGCCCTGGTCTCACCCTCATGGGGCTGAGTATATATAGATATATATTCAACAATGTTTGGTGAGGCTAATTTATCAATTTTCATGGCCTCATCATGCATATTTCAGTCATGACTTTGAAACAATTCACTCTAGTGTACACTAAACTACACAGGTACAGGACAATTAAGATGAAAACCAAAAGGTATTCACAGGGTTTAAGAAGAATTAGTGAAGTTAGGCATTTGAAAATGCCCCTTTACCCATTTATGAAATTAATGTACCATGCAACTGGGTTACCAACTAGTGGGGAGACATCAAACACACATTTGCCAGGAGCCCCAGTTTATTCAGCCCAGGCTGCAGAACCCACAGGAAGTGGTAACTCAGAGAAAAAGCAGATTCGGCACATCCTTGTGTGGTTTTCCTTATTTATTTGTTCCCTAGCAGGCTGCTGCCCTCAGTGACCATCTCTGTGCAGGGAGACGCCTCCCTCTTACAACAATGTCCTTTCATTCTTAGACTTCCATGACCATTTCAGCTTACACCAATACTCCAGTGATTTTATTTAAATGACTGTTCTAAATATCAAGCTCATCTGGTACTTGAACCGTGTTCTCTCGGGAAGAGAAAGCAGTGTCAGTGCCCAGATATCTCAGAATAATATTCCTGCCTTTTGGCACACCAGCATTCCACACGCTCTGTCTCCCCACAAACAGTCTGACTGGCACACATTGGGGACAGGATTCCCTCTTTCCTCACATTCTCACACTTTGTCACTCTAGGCATCTGAAAGGTAAACTGCCGATTCAAACAGTTAAGCAGCTTCCTTGTTCTTGATCTTTAAAAAAAAAAAAAAAATCATTAAAACAACAGGTAAATGGGCATCATCAGAAAATCTACAAACAACAAATGCTGGAGAGGGTGTGGAGAAAAGGGAACCCTCTTGCACTGTTGGTGGGAATGTAAATTGATACAGCCCCTATGGAGAACAGTACGGAGGTTCTGTAAAAAACTAAAAATAGAACTACCATATGACCCAGCAATCCCACTACTGGGCATATACCAAGAGAAAACCATAATTCAAGAAGATACATGCACCACAATGTTCATTGCAGCACTATTTACAATAATCAGGTCATGGAAGCAACCTAAGTGTCCATCGACAGATGAATGGCTAAAGAAGATGTGGTACATATATACAATGGAATATTACTCAGCCATAAAAAGGAATGAAATTGAGGCATTTGTTGAGACGTAGATGGATCTAAAGACTGTCATACAGAGTGAAGCAAGTCAGAAAGAGAAAAACAAATATCGTATATTAACACATATATGTGGAGCCTAGAAAATGGTACAGATGAACCAGTTTGCAAGGCAGAAATAGAGACACAGATGTAGAGAACAAACGTATGGACACCAAGGGGGGAAAGTGGCTGGGGTGGGGGGTGGTGGTGGTGGGATGAATTGGGAGATTGGGATTGACATGTATGCACTAATATGTATAAAATGGATAACTAATAAGAACCTGCTGTATAAAAAAAAATAAAATTCAAAAATTCAAAAAAAAAAACAGGTAAAGTGATATTGAGCAAACACATTTGGAAAATTGTATTTTGTTAGTATGAAGCATTAACAGTCCCCACTACTCAGTTAACAGAGTGCACACATGTTTAACCTAAGAGCAGTGTGCTTCCTACAGGTTTTTGAGTCAGAATGTCCCAATCAGCCCTGTAATATTTCTGATTCCAATTTCAGAGAACTTTCCCTGACCACTTTGCAAGTCCTTCACATTTTTGGGTTCAGTTTCAGGTATCAGTTTTTTGTCTGAGAAGTTCCAAGTCCCCCTGTATCCTGCCCCCCACTTTTGTATTAAGGTTTAAATAATTCTTGCTTGTTTAGGAAGGTAAAGCTCAGCCTATATGTAAATATGAACTCTCACAACCCACGCGGTGAGGAGGCTGAGAATAGCTACTGGCGGGAGATGAAGTACGTTGCTGCAGAACAGAGTCTGCAGTGCAGGCAGCATCGGGACAGAAGCCAGATGCCAGAGCACAGCTGTCCTGCTGGTCCGCTGGCTTAGGCCATTGATGGGAGGCTGCTGTGACATTCTCTCTTCCTCTGTCCTCTCCAGGGAAAGTGAAGTGGAAGAGATGAGTTTTCTCTCTCTCTCTAGTTTCAGATGGAAGAAATATAGCACGTGCTCTTCTAAGTTGAAAGAGAACTTAAAACACATCCGGTATTTAATACTTAAGATGTAATAGTGTTTAGAGGAACTCTGAAATCCAAGTCTGGTTCAAAAGCCCCTGCTCTTCATCATGACGCTGTACTGCTATCTCACGTGCCATCTTCACTCTACCAAGCAAAGACCCATTGCTTTCATTTAATGTTATCTAGTACAAGACCAAGAAATTAAACTCACTGTATGAGAGTAGTATCTGTCATTCAATAACACAACTATTGCAAAACCACTGCATTTCACATGAGGATTACATTTTAAGCTAATAAAAAGATTTCATTCATATAAAACAAAAACCTATTGCCAACCAATAAGCATCTCAGAAAGTAAGGCCAAGTCTATTGTGTTTGTAGGCATTTTTATTTATGTATGTACCATGAGATAATAATAATAGCTGGCATATGATGTATGACCTGTGACAAGTCATGTGCATTCTTTCAGTCTTGGCGCCACTCATGAAATGAAGATACCAATCCCTACTCTGCACAATTATTAAAGAAATAAAGGAGATAGTGTGTGTGTCTGAAGCACTCATTTTAAGCTACAGGTTATACTAATAAAGGACATTATCATTAAAAAATATGTTTTCTAGGTTTGTATACTTGCTAATTCAAGCAAGAGGCTATAGGGTCAAAATGAGTATTTTATGATTCCTGTTGGCCCATGGAATGTAGCACCATTACCCATTCACTCAGCCAAAACTGATAGAGGTATCACGAAGATACCAAAATTTATAAGGACAGGCTCTTGTCTTTAGGGCACTTACATCATTGTGCAGCAGGGCATGATCCATTACAGTGGTTCTTATCTTTTTAAGAAAAGAGATGCTTTTAAGAATCAGGTGAAGGGTAAATCATCTCCTCAAGAAATGCACACATGTGGAACAGAACATTACATTCACTGGCCAGGATTTTGCTGGCCTCGGGTTAGGAACCCCTGGTCTACAGCAGATGGTCCAATGCAGAAAGAAGAAGTGTTTGATGGACCCACAGTTCTGCAACATTGCCTTACTGGGGGAAAGAGATGTTAAAACCACTCATGTCTCTTCAAGCTTCTAGAGGATTCCTGGAAAGAACACCCGTATGTTTGTGAGACAGGGCTCTTCCCAGGGTAGCAAGCAGCAGGACACTGAGTCCTATTGGGAAACTCCTTAATAAAGATTTAAAGAACTCTGCTCTGGAAACACACATTTGATCTATGGTTAAGTGATCTTTCCTTCTTTCAAAGGCAAGATTTACCATGTGCAAGCTAAATGACCTCTGCCAGTCTGATGCAGCCTTTTTGATCCCACCTACTCCACCCCTGGCCCTGGCCCCCTTCACCTCTGCCACCCCAGACTCCTCCTTATGAGTGTGGTTTTTTTTAAAAAAATATTTATTTATTTATTTATTTGATTTTGGCTGCGTTGGGTCTTCGTTGCTGCACGCAGGCTTTCTCTAGTTGCGGTGAGCGGGGGCTACTCTTTGTTGCGGTGCGCGGGCTTCTCATTGCAGTGGCTTTTCTCGTTGTGGAGCACGGGCTCTAGGCATGCGGGCTTCAGTAGTTGTGGCATGCAGGCTCAGTATTTGTGGCTTACGGGCTCTAGAGCACAGTCTCAGTATTTGTGGCTTACGGGCTCTAGAGCACAGGCTCAGTAGTTGTGGTGCACGGGCTTAGCTGCTCCGTGGCAGGTGGGAACTTCCTGGACCAGGGCTCGAACCCGTGTCCCCTGCACTGGCAGGCGGATTCTTAACCATTGCGCCACCAGGGAAGTCCATGAGTGTTTTTTCATTTTGTTTTTTTTTCAGAGGAGAGGGGAAGATTTCCTTTTCCCCTTCTAAGCACAGGCATCCTCCACGGACCTATGCCTGGCCCTCTCCTCTGTAATGCTCTTCTTACTGCTGCTCCTGTGAACTTCTCTCAAAACAAAAAGGTGCTTCAACTATTATCCCTATTCATACTATTCCCAAATAAGTAAAATTCTAGCTCCGGCTTTATTTTTATCTTCATTTCCGACGTGCATTGCAAACTGTTCTTGCGATATTTAGTCTTTTACTCTTGCCAGCGCTTTAAATTCAAGGTGGCTCAAATAAGAATCTTTGTCTTATCAATCACACCAACTCTTTTTTATTTCCTTAAAACATCAAAGTCTTTGACTCTTCCCCATCTCTTTTCCCCTTATGTTCAATGAACGTCAACCCTTATTCCATACCGCATCCCTGACACTTCTAGCCATCGTCCATGGCCATTGCCCTGGTCATGGTGGCAGTTCTTCCTCTTAATGCATTCCCAAGGACTCTATCAATGACTCTCAGCCATTCTCTGAAATCCAACATTTGCATATCCTCCAGATGAACTGTCTTGATGTGCTCTTATGAACAGATATTCTCATATTTACAAAACCTTAGGCTTGCCCTTATGCCTGGAGACTAAAGCCCCAAATCTTGAACATAACCCACTGCACTGTGTTCCAGCATTTCTTTCTATCCACTACTCTCCTTCCTGGATGCTGCAGTTCTAGCCAGAATCCCCTTTGCAATACATATCCCAGAATTTCTCTCTCCTGTTGCCGGCTTGTGGAGTTTTCTTGCTCTAACTGCTTCAACCTGGTTCCATATGTTCAAATCCTAACCACTCCTCAAGGTTCTGCTCCACTTCCTTTTCTTTTATGAATACCCTGCTAGGTCTTCAGTTAAAACAACTATTTCCCCCTTTTTTGAAATCTTGGCATATTTTATCTCTACCTCTCCAATAGCATGTACTACTGTTGCCTTCAATTACAGATAATTCCGTACATGTGTCATCTCATCTCCTAAGCTTTTTGAAGGCACAAATGGAAGTGCATCCATCTTTTTTTTAAAAAAATTAATTTATTTATTTTTGGCTGCATTGGGTCTTTGTTGCTGTGCATGGGCTTTCTCTAGTTGTGGTGAGCGGGGGCTACTCTTCGTTGTGGTGCACAGGCTTCTCATTGCGGTGGCTTCTGTTGTTCCGGAGCACGGGCTCTAGGAGTGCGGGCTCAGTAGTTGTGGCACGTGGGCTCAGTAGTTGTGGCTCATGGGCTCTAGAGCACAGGCTCAGTAGTTGTGGTGCACAGGCTTAGTTGCTCCACTGCATGTGGGATCTTCCCGGACCAGTGCTCAAACCCGTGTCCCCTGCATTGGCAGGCGGATTCTTAACCACTGTGCCACCAGGGAAGCCCCTGCATTCATCTTTTATATCTTTGGATACGTAATGCATTACACATAGTAGGTGTCCAATAAATATTTGTTGAATGAATACAGCATGAGATATAAAGGCCCACACAGCTGCATTAGAAGGAACAGCAAGAGGGGCTGCTGCTTCTAAATTCTCCAGGCTAATTTAATTTGAGCCCACAGGTAGTAGCTCATTTCCATTTTTTATTCCCTTGATAAAGTGTTTCCTTATTGAGTATGAGACTGTCTTTCCAGCTTGACAAAATGGCACTGTCACCAATGTCGGCATAATGCAATGGCTGGACATGGGATGCATTAACAAACAAGTATACCACCTTGAAAAACTGCAAAAGGTGGTACCCAAATGTTACTGTATTAACATTCATCTACAAAATGCCAGGGCCCCGCCATTAATCATAATAATCAACGCGTTCTAAAATACGTTACTCTCACACGGAGCGTTACTTTGTAGATTCATTACTTTCAAGTTACTGAATAGAATGCCTTTACATAAAAGCAAGTGGCTGCAGTACCAGACTAGTAGGAGACTGTGCTGTTGTGCTAGAAAAGGCAAAGGCAGCTGAGCTGTGAATAAACCACATTCATTCTTGCAATTCTCCTCCCATTGCCAGTAGTAAGGTAGGTTATGGGCACGTGTATGTGAGTATCCTGCTTCAGAAAACACTTCATTGAAACAGGTCGGAGAACTAAATCTTCTGGTAATCGAGGTATGAGGAATCACAGAGCTAAAGCTAGAACAATAAAAAAAGATAGTTTTTTTTAACTTCCTTGGTAATTAGTCTTATTTATAGAGAGGCTGATTATTCATATATGAAACATTTCTTTTTAGATAACCCAATTATTTGAAATTTTAAAGAAACGGTTTCATAATTTTGAGTTGAGAAAACAAGGGAGGTGCTCTTTAGAAGGTGAGACGAAAAGCTGAAGAAGGTCCTTTCTTCTGCAAGCAACAGGCATGGGAAATAACTAAGGAGAAATGCCTAATGCAAAGAACACTGTCTTAAAGCCCTCTGGCCTATTAATTCTCAGCTTTTTGCATGTAAAGGACTAGTAATGTTTTAACTGAGGGAACCGATATAGGGTTGCTAAATTTTTATTTTACCAAGTAAATATATTGGGATGGGGGCAAAAAAAATTAACAAGAATAATGACTCTTACAATCACATGAAAGAATGAACACATCAATCACATGAAAGAATGAACACAGCAATCACATAAAAGAGTGAACGTTTCAACATGAAAATAAGACAGTCATTTAAAGTGGATGTATTTGAATTCATGAAGGTTTTGTTTGTTTATTTGTTTGTTTTTTCCCTCATGGGTAGGCACTGAGTGTTTGGAAATCACTACTCTAATTTTGGTTAGCAGTAGCTCACTTGATGAAATTTGGAACAAGTTGAAGTTTCCAAGTCTGTGTTTCCTGATTTATTAAGAGAAAGTGTTAACCTAGATCAGCAGCAATGAAGCTGGAAAATTTTTCAAAGAACTTGTCACATACAAAAAAAAGAAATCATTACCTTGTGAAACAATATGTATTTAAGCAACCTATAATTTAGCAAATTTCCTCAACTGTAACATGCACGGTGTTCATCCCCACCCCCAATTTTACCTTTTCTGAAATTGGAGTAAGTCTTATAATCAATGTCCAGCTGGCCCTCAGACAGAGAGGCAAATTGTGTGACTGTTCCCATTGCCTGTATAAGTGTCATAGCCTGGAAAAGTGTGAACTTTAGGCTATTTGTCTATCCTTATTCTCTCAGCTGACTTATTTCCACTGATGCTGGCTCACATAATTAAGTTTTTTGCTTCAACTTGGACCTAGAATTATCAGGACCATACTATGATGGCAGTACTTAAAAGAAAGAGGACCACATACAGGGACGAGAACAGAAAGGAGAATGTAACCTACTGTAAGTGATGCAAGCATGCATCACTAGAGAAATGAACCAGCTGATTTTCTTGTAAAACAAAAACCAGAGTTTTTTCTAAAGCACCCAAAAACAGAAGACACGTGTAAGAGTTAATTTGCACTAGTAGATAAATCTTTTGTCCTTGGGATATATACAAAGAACTGTCTGTTGGATCCCAAGCAGTACAATTAAAGGCAGAAGAATTTGCCAGATTTCTCAGGATAAATCATAGGGTTTTCAAAGCAAGAAAAGGTGAATTACCTATGCATGCTTTGTGAAGGACTATTGTTCAGGTGCTAAGCTGGCAAAAGCTTGCTGTTAACTTTCAAAATTAGCTGTATACGTACATGGGGATGGATAAATCAAAGAATCAAATGGAAGTGTAGAGAACACATCACTATTCTCTGAAATGCCTTAAGATTACATTTTCAATCACAACAGCACTAAAAAGTTTTGATCAGAAAATACATTATGGGGCTTCCCTGGTGGCGCAGTGGTTGAGAGTCCGCCTGCCGATGCAGGGGACGCGGGATCGTGCCCCGGTCCGGGAGGATCCCACATGCCGCGGAGCGGCTGGGCCCGTGAGCCATGGCCACTGAGCCTGCGCGTCCGGAGCCTGTGCTCTGCAACGGGAGAGGCCACAACAGTGAGAGGCCCGCGTACCACAAAAAAACAAAAACAAAAACAAAAACACATTATGAAAAGTATAATGTCATATGCATGATAAATGATGGCCCAATGTAATTCAGAAGAACGATAAGAAGACTTAGATTTAAACTCTGATTATTAAGGGAATAATATGCTATGGTATGAATAAATATATTCCATTGTGCTATTTTTAAAGAGAAGTGTACATTTTTTTTCCTTTTAAAATGTTCTTTGTCCTAAAAAAGGTGTTATGAAATTGAGATGTGTCTTAAAGCCAAGAGGTCAGAAACAAGGAAATAAGAGAAACAAAGAGGTTTAATTCTGTAATTGCAACATCTATGAAATTCTGATGTAAATGAATTAATCTTCTCATCTTTTTCTTTCTTTTGCTTCTCCCTTCAGCTATTCAGCCCACTGTGACCCTTTTCAATAGTCTCTTAACTTAGAGTTTTCAATAAGATACATCTTTAGGTTCTTTTTCCTGTTCTATTGAATCAAGCAAAAAAGAAAGCTCATCGAGTATCTCTCAAACAAGGAGAAAATGGCCAGGCAAATTAAAGAAGCAGAACTAGGGAGAAAGTAACCTATAAAGATTTCTACCCTAAAACAATTATAAAAGGCTCGGAAATGGACCAAGATGATTACTGGGCATCTTCAATGAAAAACTATACATTACCTAGAAATACCCTTCCAAGTTATCTGACTACGGGTTTGGGCCCTTCATAGTCTTTGAACAATTTTAAAATTCTCTAAATTGCAGAGAATTGATAGTGATGCAAATGTCTATAAAAATGCACAGTGTACATGGATGGTGGGATGCAACTGATTATTGTCCTGTGGATATTGACCAGTTTTGCACCTATTAAACAAACATATTTCAGTATTCCTGACGGACTTACGTATTCATCTGCTTTCTGGAGTCTCTCGTGAATCGTTTGTAACATCTTACTGGATCTCTCACTAATTAATGAGCTAAATAAAATCTCTGACATCTGTTCATTTTATATTTGTATTAAAATCAAGACTATAACCTTTTAAAAAATAATTTTCCTTTAATTTTTTAAATCAAAGTTAGAAAATTTTCTTTTAAAAAATGTTTAGGACTTCCCTGGTGGCGCAGTGGTTGAGAGTCCGCCTGCCGATCGATGCAGGGGACACGGGTTCGTGCCCCAGTCCGGGAAGATCCCACATGCCACGGAGCAGCTGGGCCTGTGAGCCATGGCCGCTGAGCCTGTGCGTCTGGAGCCTATGCTCCGCAAGGGGAGAGGCCACAATGGTGAGAGGCCCGCGTACCGCAAAAAAAAAAAAAAAAGTTTATTTTCATGGGATACCTCAATAATCAGAATAGGAAAGAACTGCAATATTAGCCTTTTATGAATCACTGAATATTCCTTAATTATTGGTTGAATTAGTATTGTACCAGTGGTATCCCAAAGTGATTTGGTAGAATTCTGTGGCTTGGAATTACTGATCATATAGCAGCCAGTGCTGAGCTGGCTCTGCTATAGGTTTAAAGTTCTTGAGTATTTTGCATGCATCCAAGAGGTAGATTAGGGCTGGAAGAGTCTATGGCGGGCTGCTCATTTAGGGACTAACTAGTCCTAGAAATCTGGAGAAATAATCAAAGGAAGCTATGGTGCCCAAACTTCCCAGAATTTATAAAGTGCTTTGGTATATATTAATATAATTAATATATAGTCCTCAGGCTAATTGGAATGAAGATGAACAGTAACTGAGAAGCTTGCCTTTCTTTGGAAGTACCGAAGGTTTCCAAGGAGTTTTTGAGTTTTCCCAGTAACCTCCCTGGGCCACATCATCTATCTCGTAGGAGATAGGGGCTATAAACCTTCAAGAATATTTCACAACAAAAACAGCCTCTTGGGAAATTGTTTTGACTCAATAAATAAATGCTGGATAAATAAATCTCTGGCCAAAAGTTTTCCTACCTTAGGCCATAAGAAATTCTAAAATTAAAATCCAAAATACTTGATTACTCTGTATCCTTCAGAAAGTTAGAAAAATGTGGTCCAACAGAACTCTCTGCGATGATAAAAATATCATGTATGTGTTCTTGTCCATAAGGTAGTCATTTGACACTAGTAACTATTGGGTTTTGTAATGTGACTAATGCAACTGAGGAACAAGAATTTTACTTTTATTGAATTTTAATTAATTTAAACAGCCACATGTGGCTAGTGGTTACCATATTTGAAAGTACAGAGCTAGAAGTAGGCTAAACAGATTTAGTCTTCAGTAACATTGATTCCTGACCATAGTACAAGTGTTTGAATCAAAAACAGAAAATTAGTCGCGTGAGCCTCACAAAACGGGTCTCTTTTTAAAAACACACTCTCTTTCTTTGAGAGATCTCAACTGATAAGGAGGCTCCTTTTGGAATTCCAAAGGCATTTGGTTACTGCTGGTGACTACCGAGGAAAACAAAGTCAATGCCAGCAAGAACCAGTGAGCTGGCAGGTCCTTAGCCCTCCTGGAACTATGATTTGGGCTCTCCATTAAATGGTAATGAATGATTCTGCTTGGCACAACTGGGGGAGACTTCGTACTGGCCAGTGAAAGACTTCCTTTGGAATGTGCTGTTGGGAAAGCTAAACAAGTGACACACAAGCCCTTAGGCAAAATTCAGTGAACAGTTTCAGAGAGACAGGTTAAAAAGTCATCATCTATCAAGGTCATGCATGGCCCAAGGCCATTTTGGAACTAAGCCATACATTAATGGTCTTAGCTTACCCATTAATGTTTTAAGAAATCCCTCTGCTTGCTCTCTTCCCTGGCCTGAAGGTTTAGCTGTTTACAAGATTGTACGTTTCTGCTGGAAACACCTTGTCCAGCCCCTCATTTTATACATGAGGAAGGGAAGTCATTTATATGGAACATCTTGTACATAAAGGATATTTAATGAGCTACTATGGATGTTTAAAAAAAAGCCCAAAACTTCAAATGTGAATACAGAATTTCATTCACTCGTACGATAAATATTTATCCTTGACAACTAGTTACTAGGGATGTAGAGGAGAATAGGGTGACATAAGAGATGCCTTTGGGGTATTTTCCTTCATGTGTTAGTTCTACATTGTTCAAAGAGATATTCAACTTTTTATTCAGAACTTGAAAAATACTCGATTTTCTAATTTTTCAATATTAAAATGTTGCTTGTGTAATAAAGTTTTTAAAAGTTGGATGTGTCCCTAAAAAGCTAAAAATACCCAGATGTAAGGTTGCTTCTCAATTATTTTGCCAGTGGAGGGAGTAGTAGCCTGACTCATCTTTCAGTCATTCACTAACACTTGAGTACACCCTGAAAGGCTGAGAAATGAGGTGAAAAATCCCGAGAAGTTATTTGGTGCACCAACCTAAAGAAAAAATTCTCACAGAAAGACTTTCAGAGCACTCAAAGCCAGTTTTAAACTTGTCTTGATAATTACAGTCAGAAGTGTAAATACACTATTGTAATGTGATGATATCCTAATAGAGGACAGTAGTGGTTAGGGCTCCTGGCCAGACACACCAAAGTATCCCAGATACTGGGTATTTATATTTGTATTTTTATTAAATTATATTTGGGTTATAATTACAGTGTTTCTGTTTCTCCTTCTTCCCTCCCTCCCTCCCTCCCTCCCTTCCTTCCTCCCTGCCTCCCTCCCTCCCTCTCTCTCTTTCTTTTTCCTTCTTTCTTTCCTTTTCAGATTCTCTGTCTCTCCCCACTATAATGCAGCCCTCACGGCTGTTGTTATTTTGCTCCTTTAGCTTTACCCTCTTGCCTTGTTTTATAAGATTGTGTGTGAGGGTTTGGGGACATCTAAACTCTCCTGAGGCGAAATGCATAGGTTCACTTTGCCTCAGTGTCTGTTAAGGCCACACAAATGTACTTCCTTATCTTGGCTAATAACTATAACATTACCAAGACCTGCTTGCTCTTTTAGTAAGACGGTTTAGGCTCATGGGATTCTGACACCAAGGTGAATAATGAAGGATATTAGTATTATATCGAATCCTGTGAAATTGCCATTTTTGGAAGTCAAAGTGGTCAGATATCAGCAACTTCATATGCTTCAACCTACTCCTTACTGAGCATCTATCGTGTGCCAGGCTGAAGATTAGAACATTCATAGGCTGCTTTGTTACTTAGTATTTCATACAGTTGCTTCACTGTTTTGAGAGGTCACAATATCTCATATTTTTAAAATGCATCCTATTTAAGAAATCTGGAAAAAAATATTATGATTTTTGTCTTAGAATTCTTTTCTCTTCACCTTGTGCTGGAAACGCTAGAAACTGACAGAAGGAACTCTCCAACTGATACAAAACACCAACCTAAATTAAGTGTCTCTTTCTTTAAAAGAAAAAATGCAAAATCCTCATGGCTCATACTTTCTGTACCCTGTGGAAATTAAGTTACATACATTCCTTTTTAAATGGTCTCTTGCTGGACTACAGACTGTGGGAACAAGAGGGAACATGTCAAAAAATAATTTCACTACTTTGTTTTTTAAACTCTTATAAACTTAAAGTACAAAATTTTCCTGATATTGACTAACATTGTTATTAATGCTGCTTGAAAATATCCACCTGTTAATTCTATTTATAAACCTGCCACGCTGTAATAGGGGATTTCTAACAGTACTTTGGTTTCCTCTTCCTGTTCATCACTGTGAATGACTGAAAAAGCAACTTGTAATTTGTATTGCTGAGTGTGGGCAAACAAGTAGAACATAAGTATGTAGATATAAAGGGCTCTATGAAAGCATTCTGGTACACTTCCCTGTGATTTTCAGAAAAATATTTACAATACAGTAACAGCTTTAGGAAGTGTGTAGAAAGATGAATCAAGGAAATCAGCCAATGTAAATGTTGTACAGACAAAAAATAAAATAAAAATAAAGGGAGCTAGTGTACTTCTTCTCCACAAGGCAGAGTTAAACTACTCCAAATGGTAATCAACCTCTCTTCTTTTCAGAGCTCTGTAGAGATATAGGCTTAATTCGTTTCTTCTGAATGTCTTCCAAGTTTAATAGTCCTCACTGATAGGAAATGGTCCCCATCAAGCTCCTTGCATAGCACCTTGAGGCTTTTCCCATTACTGCACAGGTAAGATGGGAAGGATTTCTCATGGGTCTTATATCGTGAGCACCAGCGCTCACTGCCCTGACCTGTTAGGGTGCAGCTCTCTTCCTCTGAGTTAACTACTGAAGGATCCAGAAGAGTCTGGTGAAACGCAGGCAAGGATACTGGCTTTTCGTTTTGTTAACTTGTGGGTTGCCTCTTACATGTCTTAAGCATTGTCGAAAGTTAAAGCTAGTTGTGTCAGAGAAATTTCAGAGTATATTTTTAGGACTCCAAGATATGTGTCAGAGTCTATCTTGCAGATGAGACTTGTCTATAAGTGAATTGGAATAAAATGAAATCGCTCTCTCAACTTAGCTTTTTTAAAAAATTCACATCATTGGCCTTGCAAAGAATGACTGAATGATGGGCATCCTGAGCCTCGTAGGTTTTACACTGCAACAGAGATTTAGAACTGTAATTTTAAATATACAGTTTTACAGTCCCAGTGAGAAAAACAATGAGAGGCAAAGCTCAACTGGAGACAAGTGCGTGGGAGGCCACCCAAATAGGATGGGATATGTTGCCCGATTTCTCACTTCTAGGATTGCTTGAGAGTCTACATATGACTGGTTGGGAGCTTGAAGACTAGGTTCAAGCTAATAAACTTCAAGAATATGATAGGAATATTTAAGTTTCAAAATGAAAAGGAAAATTATTCCCATAAAATATATCCTTGACCTCAATTTTCTCCCCAGGGACCAATTAATTCATGGAATTCTAGAGCTGAAATAATAACATAATGGATCAGCCATCTGGACGTAATACAAATTATTGCTAATCCGCATAACAAGCTGGAAGGTAGGTGAAGGTAACCCCGTTTTGTAGATTCAGAAACTGAAACCTAGTAAGTTTAAGATATTTTTACCATGTTCATAAGTTTACTAGGGAATAGAAAAGGCATCTGAACTTTTGCCTGAAGGCTTCAAATTCCTTGCTAATTTTACTGTGCCAGGCTGTCCGTGTTGGGCAGGAATTCCCTCTACAAGACTGACTCTGCTTGAATTCTGTGTGCCAAATAATGCTACAACAGGCTTTAAACATAACTTATGTTAATTGGGATCTTAACCTGTTATATAATACATTACAATACTTAAATTTTTAAGCTAAAAAAATTAAATAGGTAAAACATTCACAGAGTACAAACTCAAAAGGTATGAAGAGGCATAGAGTGAAGATTCTCTTTCCCACACTCTCTTGTCCCTTAGTCAGCCAATTTCTCCTGGTGGAACCAACCAGCGTTATCTTCCAGAAATATCTTATGTATATTCAGTATATGTATTTCCCATTTTCTTACGGAACATAATATACACACACTGGTTTGCAACTTCATTTTTTCATTTAGCAACATATCTTGGAAAATATTCCCCATCATTACATAAAGAACTGCCTAATTTTTTCTTTCACCAGCTTCAAAGCATTTCACTGCATGGGCATGTTATAATTTACTTAATTAGTCTCCTACCAATGGGAATTTAGATTATTGCAGTCTTTTACTATTACAAATAATGAGGCAATGAGTAATTTCAGAAATACATCATTTCACAGGTGTGCAATTATCTCTGCAGGATAAATTCCTAGAAGTTAAGTTGCTAGGTCACAAGACACATGTACTCGTAATTTTGATCAATGTTGCCAAACTGCTCTTCTTAGAGGTTATATCATTAAAAATCCTAGAAATATGCTCATAAAGAAACAAGGAAGGTATACACTAAAGAAAAACTGAAACGTCGCTGAGAAATAGACGCAAAAAGAATAGAATACTTAATCTCCTACGGGGTATTCTTCCTAAAATAAGGACAGATGAACATGTTAAACAACACCGTGGGGGTGTAATTGACAAGATCATGATGACGGGAAACTCCATAGGACAACTGATTCAGTTTCAACAAATAAAATGTAGAAATAAAGGGCAGTGGGAGGCAGGGAGGCAGATGGCTTTAAAAAGATTTAGACAACTGTGGCTTCCCTGGTGGTGCAGTGGTTGAAAGTCCACCTGCCGCTGCAGGGGACACGGGTTCGTGCCCCGGTCCGGGAAGATCCCACATGCCGCGGAGCAGCTGGGCCCGTGAGCCATGGCCGCTGAGCCTGCGCGTCCGGAGCCTGTGCTCCGCAATGGGAGAGGCCACAACAGTGAGAGGCCCGCGTACCGCAAAAAAAAAAATAAAGATTTAGACAACTAGGGAAAGCCCGCACGCAGCAACGAAGACCCAACGCAGCCAAAAATAAAATAAATAAAATAAATTCTTAAAAAATAAAGTTTATGTAGAAAAAATCAGAAAGCAGGAACGGCAAGAAAAACTCTGAGGAAAAAAGAACAGTGATGAGATACTAAAATGTATTAAAAAGCTATAATAATTAGAATAGGGATGGTGAGAAATATAATTTGGTATACGATAGAACTTAGCATGTTAAATCAGTAGGGTAAGAGAGATTATTCTGTAAGTGATAACTCGTGTTAGGAGAACAGAATATCCAGGTATTAAAAAATAAAGAAATGAATATTCTAATTTATTATTTTGAATCAAGATAAGTTCCAGATGGACCAAACTTTAAAAGTGAAAACTGAAACTTGAAAATTCCAGTGAGAAATCATGGGAATTTTAAAACATACATTCATAAGTAAATATATATATATATGCATATATATGGTTCATGCATACAAACATATACGTGTATATATATATATATATATACATATGTATACATTATATATGTATAGGTTGCATATATTTATATTGTACTATTATTTGTATACATATATATAAATATATATATTATACACACATGTATTAGACACACAGTGTTGAAATGGACAAGGCCTAAGTGTGACAAAGACCCAGGAGCCATTAAAGAAAAGATTAATAAATTTTACTAAATAAAGATAAAAATCTGCACAGCAAAAGCCATATGAGAAAAGTCAAAAGACAAGTGACAAACTGAAAAATCTTAAATTACAGACTAAGGCAGGGGTCCCCGCCCCCCAGTCCACCGCCTGTTAGGAAACAGGCCACACAGCAGGAGGTGAGTGGCGGCCAGTGAGCGAAGCTTCATCTGCCCTCCCCATCACTCCCCATCGCTCACATTAATACCTGAACCATCCCCCACAATGTCCGTGGAAAAATTGTCTTCCACGAAACCGGTCCCTGGTGCCAAAAAGGTTGGGCACTGCTGGACTAAGGGATAAGTTCTCTGTTCTGTACAAGACCTCTATAAATTAATAAACCCAACAAAAATCCTGTAGAAAAATAGGCAAAGGATATGAATAGACAGGTTACCGAAAGAATGTTAAACAGCTCTTAAACACATAAAAATATGGTCAAACTTACTTACCAGATTGATAAAAGTAATATTAAGGCCTAAACTACGCAGATATAACAATAAGGCCTTGAAGTCTTAGGACCACTTAGGACCACTTACTACAGGCACATTTCTTATGAAGATCAGGGTATTAATGTAGTACCCAGTGTTAGAGATTCATGATGATGACCTTGAACCATCTCAAAAATATTAACTTATTCTGTTTGGTAGATTCTGGAGGGATACAAATAACATACAGTTAGGTAAACTACCATAAGGCATCTGAAACAAAATACTGGGATGTTTACTAGGGTACATTTCAATTGTCTTTTTCTAGACACACAGGAAAACAAATTCTTCCTTGGACACAGCTAACTATGATATTACTGTAGGTTTAAAGACAAATAATAGGGAGTTCCTTGGTGGCCTAGTGGTTAGGATTCTGGGCATTCACTGCTGTGGCCCAGGTTCAATCCCTGGTGGGGGAACTGAGATCCTACAAGTCAGCAGAAGAAGCCAAAAAAAAAAAAAAGACAAATAATAAATCATCATTGGTGTGCTTTTGTTTTTAACCCGCAAGTCAGATTTTCCAGGCTTCAATCAATCTGAATTGAGTAATATCGAACTTACCTTATGATTATTTACAAAGGAATACTTTCGTGGGTTTATGCCCTTATTGTAGAACATGGCCACATGTCATATATCAAAATTATTTGCCTTAGCATAATTATGTCAACGGAGTGAAATTATGTTCACGTTCGAATCTGCAAGGCTTAATCATGGCAGCAGTCAGCACCATCTGTTGATAGCTTTCCTTAGTGCCTGTGGCAGGAAGGCTCTCTGAGGTCAATATTCTTTTTGGTTGTGGCTCTCTTTGCTATTCTGTACTTTTTAGCCATGTAAATGGATGACATTTTAAAACTCTTTCTGCTTTTTGCAATAAACCTACTAGGCAAAAAAAGGTGCCCTCAGGTGGGTGAGTTATTTTAAGATTGAGACTCTAGTATGATTAGATAGTGTGTGTGTAGCCTCTAAGGATAATTAATATCATTAACGTGAGGCAAAAGTCCTGGAATAAATGGCTTCTGGGAGAGCATAATTTATTCAAAATGACATGACTTTAAAATGTTTTTATTGTTACCTGTTATTAAAAAGAAAGATGATAAAGCTATTTCTTTAAATCAGCACTTCTCAGTGTGTGGTCTGCATCAGAATTTCCTAGGATGAGGTGAAAATGCAGGTTGGAGGCCACATCACCAACCTCTTGAATCAGAAATTCTAGACACGGACCTCCGTTGCCTGTATTTTTAAGAGACATTTCAGGACACAGTCAAGTGTGAAAACCAAGTTAGTAGGATATCAACTAGGATATACCTGTCAGTAAAACTGAGGTTAAAACTAGGCACTGGTGGCGTGAGAGGCACACTGTTTACATTTGTTTCTAGGACTGTTGTTTAATATCTATCTCCTCCCTAGACTGCAAGCTCCATGAATTACATCTGTCTCACTCAGGACTGGCTGGACTTAGCCCATTGCTTGGTCTAAGACTGTCCTCAACATTTGCTGAGTGAATGATTTAAGTATATTGTGCCCACTTACAGGTGAGCAAACTGCAACTTGAAGAGGGTAGACAGTCCAACACCACTCAGATGATAGAGATCTGAGTGACAACTCAGATCACTCAGTGATAGCCACTCACTGGCTCCAAACCCAGGCCCCTTCCTTGTCACGGGACATTCAATGTGGTCGTAGAGGGGACCTATATTAGCTTTGCCGGTTAAACACTCAAATCCTCAAAAACCCCTATAATGGAGTTTATTTAGAAAATAAAAAGTGTTATAGTGTTTTAGAATGTGTTAATATCCTGGAAAGAAAAAAAAAAAAAACTCAGCATAAGGGGATAAGAGAGTGAGGGGGTGTGAAGGACTATCACAATTTTAAATAAAATGATTAGAAAGTCTTTACTGAACAAGTGATTTTTTTTTGAACAAAGTCTTCAAGGAAGAAGCAAACCACTGATACCTGGGGTTGGAGGCCAGGGATCAGCAAAAGCAAATGCCTGAGGAATGAGTGTGCCTGTTTAGTCCAAAGATCAGCAAGAAGCCAACGCAGATAGAATGGAGAGGTTGAAGAGGAGAGGGGGTGAAACGTGATCATAGTGAGTTATAGAAGAACGGGAAGAGGGGACTCAGAAACTGAGCAAAGACAACTCTTTGGAAGAACAGAGAAATCGGGCAGCAGCTGGATGGAGAAGGGGTGAGTCAAGAGGGAGTTTTCTTTGGGCTCCCCTGGTGGCACAGCAGTTAAGAATCCGCCTACCAATGCAGGGGACACGGGTTCGAGCCCCTGGTCGGGGAAGATCCCACGTGCCGCGGAGCAAATAAGACCGTGCGTCACAACTACTGAGCCTGCGTTCTGGAGCCCACGAGCCACAACTACTGAGCCTACGTGCCACAACTACTGAAGCCCGTGCGCCCTAGAGTCCCTGCTCCACAACAAGAGAAGCCACCGCAATGAGAAGCCCATGCACCACACAGTAGAGTAGCCCCTGCTCTCCGCAACTAGAGAAAGCCTGTGCAGCAACGAAGACCCAGCACAGCCAAAAAAAAAAAAAAAAAAAAGAGGGAGTTTTCTTTGTTTGCTCGTTTGTTTAAGGTAGGAGAAGAAACAGGATGCTTGTTTTCTGGTAGTAATGCTCCAGGGGAGAAGGGGGAATTGACGATTCAGGAGAGAAGGGCATTGCAGGAGCGGGATTGTGAGGTGAGAAGGCTGAGGACCTGTGCACAGGGAGGGGATGGCCTTAGAAGCACAGACAATTCACCTACAGAAACAGGAGAAAAGTTAAAGTATATGGGTACAGAGCTATTAGGTGGTAGCTATTAGGTGGTTGGTACAGAGCCACTGTGGTAGTGGGAGGTTGCGCAAGTCTTTTGATGGGTTCCCTTTTCTCCACGAAATAAGATGCAGGTTCATTAGCTGAGAACGAGGCTGGGAGCAGGTGTAGAAAACCCGCCTTAAGAACATCTTTCACTGCAAATCTACTCATACATAAGCACCGTACTTGATATTTCTGCTTAAGCATATGAAAATATCTTATGCACATACTTTTGCCAATGCAGTGTTACTCATCTTTGGTTAGAATTAGGTTGGGAAGTAAACTGTACAAGTAATGACTTGAAATATAAATTAATACACACTGAAAACCTTCTCGTCTGCTCCCGTTTTTATTGCAAATATATTCTCTCAAAATTATTTCATGTTCTGAATGTCACTGAGAAATTTAGTAGATCACTGAGCTGTACCGCAGAGGTGGGTTTCCAACCATAATTTAATTGGAAGGGTCATAACTAAGTTTCACCATATAGGGCTGCCAGATGTAATCAATGCAGTATAAGTTTGAAGAAGACATTGAGTGTGTCGAAGCACATTTTATAAGCAAGGCAAGCTATCATTTATGCAACAGAAATCACTCTAATGTCATGAAATTAGGACATCAGTAGAATATACAAGTGTTGTAGAGTTAATGAAAAACAAGTAATTTTGGTTGAAAGATAGCATACCATTTAAAGACATACATAAGTCAGATAATAAAGGTATTACTCATCGTTCCTCCACCCTACCATATCAATCAAATCCGTAAGGCTGACATGGCTTGAAGTTTTTATGCCAACACAATTGATGATACAATTGGAAACTGATACAATGGGGAATTTAGTTTTATTAACAGAGAATCTGGGCAAATTCCTCAGCCAGAAAGTAGAGGCCCATAACATTTTCAACCTGGGGCCAATGAATGGTTTAACAAACTGAAACGGCATTACTGAATTTTCAGCTTGTTATCTCGATTCTTAAAGTCTCAAAGCTCTTGCAACTCAGTGGCTAGCCTTGCAATGGATAAACCTAACAACACCTGTGATCCCAAAAGTTTATCATTCCGATGTTTAAAGACAGGCTCAGAACAAAAGATCACAACTGAATAAACCATATAAAAGGCATTGTCTTCTCCCCCTCCAGGTCAGGTTGAAGAGGGTTCTTGTACAAGCAAAGAGTTCATCTGCCCTAATTGTGCATCAGTAGTAGCTACTGTACTAGTATTACATCTTGCTCAAATACAGATGCATATATTACATATGCCACCAAAACAACGGCATCCAAAGCTAAATATCCAAGATTATCCACCATGCAGGGAATAATCATCGGGTTTTACTCTCCCTGAACTTGGCTACAGTTATTTGCAGAATTGTGATGAATGAATCTAAGAGTTTAATGCCTTAAGTTCCCACAATGTGGAATTCATCCCCCTCATGGACTAATCTGGACTAATCTGAGCACATGTGTGAAACCAGTGAAGGAAAGGCAAACTCAGATAATTTGAACTGCGTGATGTGTGGCCAGATTAGATAAACTGAAGAGAGAGATTTCACTTAAAGGGTTCAGCAGGTTGGGACTTCCCTGGCGGTCCAGTGGTTAAGACTCCATGCTTCCACGGCAGGAGGCATGGATTTGATCCCTGGTTGGGGAACTAAGATCTCGCATGCTGTGCAGCCAAAACAACGACAACAAAAAGTAAATAAATAAAAATTTGAAAATTACTGTAATTAAAAAAGAAAGGGGTTTTAGCAAGTTAAGGGTTGTAAAGTAGTCAAGAGCACGCACACACACATACACACACACACACACACACAATTTGGAGCCAAGCTACCAGAACTGAAGAATCTCCTGTTGCCAGCTGGAGAATTTAAGCTGAGACAGTATGTTCAACCCAGGAACAGAGTGTGAGAGGATTGGAGGCCACACTTGTTCTCTGGTCAGTTGCTTTCTGCTGCCCTGGTGCTAGGCAGGCGCATCTTCTCTTGACATCAGTTATCCAGCCACCCTTCTCCAGTACCATTATAACTTTGGTAAGGTCCGACTGGTAGCACCGCACAGAGGAACTGTTGAGGCCAGCCAGCTGGACCACAGAGATATACGGGCGACAAGACTAACTTAAGTTTTCCAGTGAAGCAGAATGCAAGTAAACTCTACAACAATTCCCAAAGCAAAGCTAATGTGAAGAAAATAAAGTTTACTTTTAAACCGCAGTCTGTAAGTGGCCTTTCACTGGTAGATGGGCACTAAACGCTTACAGAGGAGTGAATAAAAGGAACTGTGAGGATGCTGGGCCTCAAGGCCAGTTCTGTGGTACTCTTGCTGCCATCTTTAGAGGTCAAGTTACCACCCTCCCTGCTCAGAATGATGTCCTTGGCTTTTTTTACCTGGCTAACTTCTATTTCTCTTTCAAAACTCACCTGATTGAAGGCGGCCTCCAAAAAGTAATTTTCATTTTTGTACGCACAGTGCTCAGTGCAGTGCCTTGACTAGAAAATTCTAAATAGATATTTGTTGAATAAAAGAGAGAGATAACTATATGTATGGAATATGAATGAAAAGAAAATTGGATTAAGTATGAGAAGACTTGAACTTTAGCTCTCATTCCACCACTGCCTAGCAGTAAATCTTTTACTCTTGCTGGAACTCTGTTTCCAAGTCTATAAAATGGGAATCATAATGCCTTCTCCTTCTTCTTTGTAAAGTAGCTATGAGAATGAAGCTGCTGTGGTGAGGACCTAACAGGACACATGACTTTATAACGGGTAGCCTTGGGCAAATCACAGAAATGATGGGCATTTATTTCCTGTGTCAAGGGAGGATCAAAAAAACTTCCCTATTTCTTAGCATTCTTTTTTAAATAAAGGGCCATTCAAATGTTAGAAAATGTTAGAACTTTTTAATTTATTTATTTTTAAGTTTAAATTTTTAAATTTTAGTCTTGAAATAATTTTGGACTTAGAAAGAAGTTGACAAAAGTACAAAGTATTCCCATATACTCTTAGTTTCCCCAAATGTTAATATCTTACTTATAACTGATACATAATAATCAAAATCAGGAAATTAACATTGATATAATACTACCAACTGATCTATAGACCTTACTCAAATGTTTCCAGTTATCCCATTTATGTCCTTTTCCTGGTCCTGGATTCTATCCAGGTTCTCACCTTGCATTTTGTTGTCTTGTCCCCTTAGTATCCTCCAATGTTTAGAAAAGTATCTCATTAGTATCCTCCAATGTTTAGAAAAGTATCTCATGGGTGGATACATTAAGACAATGCAAATATCCTATTTCTCATTATACTTTTGGCCACTCATTTTAACATCCATGTGTCATTCTTATCTGCAACAATGAACATGGTGTTTGCCAAATGGTGATTTTTTTACTTCTGTCATTCTTTCTACATTCATCAGTTGGACTTCTATTGTAAGGAAGAGCTATCCCTTCTCTCGTTTTTAGTAATGTATTCAAGTTACTTATTTGTATGAGTATGGACTCATGGGTATTTATTTTATATGCATTACAGTCCATTGCTATCATGATTTATTTTATTTCTCAAATTGTCCCAGATTTACTATGGCCTTTTTAGATGGTTCAACTCACATAGATTAATGCCTTGCTAAAAATCAATCCACCCCAAGAAATGCCTGTTTTTGAGATGTGGCATAGGAGAAAAAATTAAAATTAAAATTAATTTTTTCCTAGAGAAGGAAAAAATGTCTGGGGTACAAAGGACAAAGGGTACTGAATCTAGATCCTGGCAGCTCCAAGAATGAAAGACAAAAGACCTATAAGGAAACAGAAGCTCAGGGTACCGGATACCCCTGACATTTATACTCTGGCTGGAGATTTAACACCTGGCAATTGGTAAGAAGGGTGTTAAGAAATAATTCTATCTCTGGATCATCTGGATATACAGAGGCCAGCCAGAAGCCATAATTACAAGTTCAATAACTTTAACTCATGGGTGTGTGTGTCCGTGTGCGCGCAAGTGCGAAAGGGCAGGGTGCGGGGAGAGATTAAGATATCACCAGTTTAGGCTACTGTAATGAGAGGGAACTTTTTGAAAACAGATAAGATCAACCTTGAATATGATTTGTGTAACACAAATCCCTGTGCAACAGACAGGTGATCATGTTTGTTCATAAAATCACTTATTAATTCATCCCGCAGACTCATACTCTGAATGTTTAATATGTTCCTAGCACTGTGCAAACACCACGGATATAAGCAACAATTAAACACTGTCTTCAGTGACCTTGCAGTTCAGTGGAACTGAGGTCCTTTCAAAAAGCTGGAATGTTTCAGGTGGTCTTAGAGAAAGCTTTGGGCTTCATCAGTAAAATGGGAGAGTTGGTCTTTGATCTTTAAGATTCTTTCCAGCACTGAAGTCATTTGATATTGTAATTCACTAACTTGATTATTTAAAAATTACCGCTCAATGGGCATTTTGTAGCAATACTAAACAATCATTGCATGGTTTCTTTTATTTTTTAAAAAATATTTTTGCCTAAAATTGACAGTCCTCTGATAATGAAGGCTTCATTTATCAGTTATTATTCCAGTGACATTGGTTCTAGGCAAGATTTAGACATATGTTTCTCAACCTTTGCCTCAACACACCTGAGGAATATAATATACTTAAAAATAGCCACTCTGTAGCAAGCAGTGGAGGTGAGATGCAAGTGCAAGGAGTTTGAAAAACACTACAGAAATTATTCTAACGCACCTACCTCACTGTCTCCCCATTCTCAATATTCATGGGGGCCCAGGGCTTTTGAGAATCACTTGTGCAAAAAAAAATCAAAATTACTATTTGAAAAAGGCATTAGGGTTTCCAGCATTTATTGAGCACCTGCTGTGTACTAGGTACTTCCTATGATATTTTTTATTAACCCTCTCAGAGTGTCACTAGAAAGGAATTCTGCAAAATGAGAAACAGAAGTTTATCTACTCAACAAATATTTATTAAGCATCTGTTATACACCAGGGACTTTTCTTATCACTGTTGGGATACAGCAGTGAACAAAATAGACAAAATATACGTTTTCAAAAGCTTACAATCTAGGGGCTCAGAAAAGTTGAGTTAACTCACCCCAAATGAAGATGAGATTTGAGACCAGTCCATGTCTTACATATTATACAACACACTTCCAGAGGCCCCTCATCACTACCTCATCTTCTGAACAATCTGGCTTTCTTCAAGCACCAACATCGAAGATAGATTGTTTTTCACTTTAAGCAGATAGCAGCTACTATGTACTGGGCCCTGGACATAGTACACAAGGTGCCTGCCTTATGGCGTTTATATTAACCAAATAAACATACATATAAATGTCTAATTGCAAACTGTGCTAAGTGCAATGAAGAAAAATTACAATGTGCTATATGATAGAATCATGGCGGCCTACTTTAGAGAGAGGACCGGGAAAGGCCTTTCTGAGCAAGTGTCATTTAAGCTGAGCATTGCAGGATCAGTAAGAGTTAAAGAGGAAAGCAGTATTCTAGGTGGAGGGAACAGCACAAAGCCCTGAGGTCAGGAAAGAGCTTTGTGACCGTGAGGAACTGACAGAAATCATTGAACAAAAGGGAGAGAAGAGCTGGCTTACGTAGGTAGGGGCCAGGACATACAGGGTCTTGTAGGCAGCAAGGATGTTGCATTCTCTCCTAAATGCAGAACAATTTAAGAAGCTGATATTTACAGAATGGATTTCAAGGGAGTCCAGAAGTAGAAGCCTAAGGACAAATGGGGTGGTTATTGCAACAATCTAGGTGAAGGGAGTTAGTGGCTGGATTAAGGTGGCTACAATGGAGATAGAAAAGAAGTAGACAGAGTCTCTATTCTTACATAAGAGATAGACTGAATAGGACATAGGTAATGGAAAGGAAGGACAACTCCTTGGTTTCTCCTGGACCAAAAAGGTGGGTGGAGGTGCCCTTCACCAAGATGCAGAGGTTGAACTAAGAACGGAGAGGAGTGAGAGAGGGAGATCAGAAATTTTGTTTTGGATAGGTAAATCTGAGATGCCTATGAGATATTCACTTGAAGAGGCAAGGAAGTACAGTTAGATAAATGAGGTTAGAGTTCAGAGTAGAGGTCTGGGATAGAGAGACATTTGGGAGTTGTCAGCACATTTAAGACTATCAGGAAGGATGAGATTTTCTGGAGAGTGTGGTGAATAGCCTGCCTATGGCCAAGCTCTGGAAAATTCCAATATTTGTAAGACTTAGGAGGATGGAGCAAGAAAATGAACATCCATGTGAGCACAGGGCCTAGCAGGAAGCAAGGCCAAAATGCGTGTTTATTATTAGCCTAGAAACAAAACCATCTTTTAGTTTCTGTTGAAAAACACTTTCCCAGTTTGAAACAATTATATCTAGGTTGGAAGAGCTGATGTACTATGTTAAACCATGTGAACTGTCTTTTTCTTTTTTGTAGGTCAAAAATAGTCAAATTTTGGCATTTTTATAAAGCTCAATCTTATACAAACATAATTTGGAAGAAAATCCATTTGTATCACAGGACAGTATACAGTTCTAAAATGTTGCCCTTTCACACATGAAGAGTAATCTTTTGCTAACATTAGAAGCTTCTTTATTACCTTAGATATTATAAAAGTTATTAAAACAAATCATACATGGTAATGTTGCATAGCACTTAACCAAATAATTTTACCCTGTCAATCAAGCTGACAGCCTGAAAATGCCATTGACAATTTATCATTGTATTCTGACTACTGACAACCCCAATACTACTACTCCCTGGGAAACCTACACGTCCATCAGGGTAAGCACTTGCAATTTGACACATCTCAAATTTTCTATCTGGTTTAAGAAAAATCTGACTTCCTGCTTCTTTCTACAGGGAAAAAAACATTAATAGGAAATTAATAGACATGGTTGACAGCTCTATAATCTAACCTTAGTTTGTAGGGACTATGCTTTGAAAAACTATTCTCATATAGCTTGAGTTACTCTGTATAATCATAATCACAGGTCTCTCTCATTTTACCAGACATATTCCAAAACATTGTTAATAATTCAATATGTTTTCAATTTACCAAGGACTCATGATTTAAAGCCAGGATTACAAACTTAGATGTCAGATATGTGAATTGGGCCAGTGTAATAGAGAGGAGTGGCATCTGTGGCAAATAAAGAAAAAGAAGTTTTTTCTAAAACATAAACTCTGCAAAAACAATTCAGTAGGGATGAGGTGAGGTGGGAGGATTTCAGTCTGTCCAGCTGGAAGTTTGAGATATCTGATTTAAAGTAACCTCGCAGTGGATTTTTTGGTAGGATCACTGGACATCCTCCAGTTTTGTCTGAAGTTAGAATTTTAAAATATTGCTTTTGTTATTTTTAAAATGGTAAGACCTATAATTGTAAATGTTCTCATTTTTTTTTTAAGAATGCTGGAGACTTTATAGTTGCAGAATGCAAGGTGCATGACACAAACGGTAGGCAGTAACTATGGAGAAGTCTATAGAAATACACAGAAGATGTTGGTCACTTCTGAAGTAATGAATATAAGCCACGCTTAGGCTTAAAAAAAATGCAAACTTGGTCCTATGTGGTGATACCTGAGATAACCTACACAACTTTTTGTGCCTCATTTTCCTCATCTGTGAAATGGGGACTAAAACAGTACTTGTCTCATAGGATTATTATAGAAATTAAGGGGGATAGTGTATGTATATAAACATACTAGCACAGTGCACAGGTCGAGGTAAAAGTCTAGTCTCAAAAAACAGTAAAGTACTCTGGATCTCCCTCTGCACAACACCCACCGCCTCCTCAAAGCTTTCACCCTATCTTCACACACTAATAACAGTCTCTACACGAAATGCAAACAAGTATCAGGAACATATGATTGCAAACCCATTGCTCAATGTGGCCTTTTCTATTTCATTAATTTCTGTGTGCAGTCATCCTATTCTTATTTTCCCACACCTAACTGTGCTGATGAAATAATACTTCTGGGAGATCTTTCTAAACCCAACCAGGAAAAGAGAAAGCCGTCATATGCACATGTCTAAAGTAAATAGCCGTCATATGCACATGTCTAAAGTAAATATCCCAACATTAACAACCATTATTTTAGATATTCAGATAAATACATATATGTAACTACACATATAAAAAGCAAAACTTTGGTTTTCTTAATTTCTCTGAGAATAAGTTGTCCTGGCTGGGTGTTTTGCCAATGATGGGAATTTACTACTTATGCACCAAAATTTCTATTACCATTTTCATGAAACTTAAAGAAAACATGTAATCTACTTTTTTCTCAGAAAACTGGAAACATAACAATGTATCCTCTTTGTCACTCTGAACTTACTGTTCTTCACTCATCCAACTAATACCCACTGAGCATCTCCCATTGTCCTAGGGCTCATGTGTCACAGGACTTCACTGAGGTTTCAAGACATGTACTTTTCAGATAACTAAGCTTTTTTAGTTCCATTGTTCTTTTTCCTCCTCCCATTTATATTGAGAGAGTTTCTATTATTGAACCATTGCTAAACATACAAATTAAACAGTTTATTAAAAGTAAACAGGCTATGAATAAGGGCTGAAGGGGCTAACGAATGCATAAAGTGAGTTTTACAGTAAGAAATTTGGCTGGATTAGAAAGCTGGGCTCTAAGGTATGTTTTGGTTGGGATTCTGCATCCATTTGAAAAATGAGATCTTTCTGTTAAAGGTTTTCACTTACAACTTATTCTAAAAGGGAGAAAGAAGAAAACATTTCTTGAAATATCAGCTGTCACACTATTATATTTTAGGTGAAACTGGGTTTATGGTTTTAAGTTGTCAGCCACATAATCAGAAGACTGTCTTTACTTGTTTAAAGACAGCAATTACTGTAGTTAATGATTCTTAGTGATGGATTATTCATGCTAGTTAGCTGGCTGAACATTATGTTTCTATAACAGTAACAAGCATAATTAATATGTTTTGTGGCAGTTAAGAAGCAGGTGTCAAACCAAAAACTAAAATTTTCCAATTAGGGTGACAGAAAAAGGAAGGTGATATGAAAGTAAACTAGAGCAACTACAAAAATTTTAAGACTGAAAAGAGAGGAAATGAGACAGTATTTTAATTAAAGTTGACTTCCTTAATCTAAGAGCAAGGGGACAATTTTTACATAGTGATGTATCAATGTCTCAATAAGCCATTACTTTTTAATACAAAATGAAGCAAACTGAATGCAGGTGAGTGAACACAATCCTCTTAAGACAAACAGATTTAAATGCTTCAGCTGATTTATAATTCTTACTACATTTTTTAGGTTTCTAAACTTATTTTTTGTGGTAAAAAAAAATTCATCTTAACATTTTTAAGTGTATACAACTGTTACTTTTTTTTTTTTTTTTGCCGTACTTGGGCCTCTCGCTGTTGTGGCCTCTCCGGCTGCGGAGCACAGGCTCTGGACGCGCAGGCTCAGCGGCCATGGCTCACGGGCCCAGCCGCTCCGCGGCATGTGGGATCTTACCGGCCCGGGGCACGAACCCGTGTCCCCTGCATCGGGAGGCGGACTCTCAACCACTGCGACACCAGGGAAGCCCAATTGTTACTTGTTGAACTACTACGATTATTCATTCTCCTCTTATTACTCAGACTCACAATTTTCTTAGCCATTTTTCCTTAGCCATCTCCCTTACCTCATCCCAGGGTTCACACATTGAAATGCCTACAGAGGCTGGGGTGGGGGGTGGGCAGGGGAAAGGCAAATGGCCCCAACAAGCTCAGTATAAGACAGTAGAGAATGGCGGTGACTGTGGAGAACTGGCATTTAAACACACACACACGCACGCACGCACGCGCGTGCACATACATACCTGTGGGCTGACTTCTGACTTGTTTTGTAATCCTTGGGCTAGAGCTAATAAAGGGACAAGAACTGTGGATTCCGTATCCCAAATCTTGAATCTACATCATTGTTGCTATCACCCCTGGGCCACTGTCATCACTTCTGCTTCTTCCCAAGTCCACTTTTGTCCTTTCCTTATTCTTAACATCACATGTTTATTTGCATGTTTCCCTTGAATCCAAATCTGACACCAAAGGCCATGTTTTCTTTTTCAGATTGTTTTATGTATTTTAATTCTACATGACCAGTACAAACAGATTCATGGCTATTAAAGCTTCAGTGTGGATTACATCTTTACCAATATAAATTATCCTTTTTGACCAGACTAAAGCTTTTTACTTTGAATTCTGTCATCTTACAAATATGCCACCTACACTTTAAAATTTATTTTTGTCTATTATTGCACTGCCATCCTTCTACTTTAACTGATATTATTTTGCTTAGCTTTGTCTCTAAAAAACTTAATAGTTTTTGTTTTCCACCCAGCATGGCAGATTCTACCTTTCAATAAGAGACCAAAACTATTGATAATTGCAATACGTTTGTTTCGCATTTTGTCATGCTTCTTATTCTTTTCTTTTTGCATTGATCGCATTTTTTCCTTTTTTCTTAAATATAGTTTTGCTATGAATGTGAAGAATAAAACAACATTTACTGACTCCACAATCTGTAAAATGAGGCATGTGATATTCTTTCTTATACATCTCTCTCTGTGTTTTTGAAGTGACCTGGGGTACTGGACCCATAATATTATTATTTTTTCTACCATAAGGCACCTTGTAAGAATTATTTTTAACATCTGAATTGTTTAAAAACAAAATAGGAACAACTTATTTAAATGTCATTTGTTTCATCATTTTATAGCTCCTTGAATTCAAACTTGAATTATTGATTTTGATTATTTGGGAAGCAAAGTATGCATTTTTTGTTGTTGTCGTTGGCAGCGGTGGTGGTATGTGTATGTCTGCCCTTGTATGGCTGAGAAGATCATTCTTTTGTTCTTATGCATATTGAATGCTAGCTCAGCTGGAAAAGCAAGTTTGAATCGTAAACTTATTCCACTGCAATTTCATAGACATTATTCCATTACTCCTTATGTCATTAAATGACACAGAAGAGAAGTCTGATCACAAGCTGATATTTTCACTCCCTTTATTTTTTATCTGTTTGGAGTTCTTTAGGTTCTTTTTCCCCTTCATTTTAAAATTAAAAAACAAAACAAAACAACTTTACCAAAGTGTGGCTAGATTGCGGTCTCCATTAATTTTTCCTGGTGTTCTGAGGACAAAGATATAAAATGAGAGTATTTCCCTTTATCTGCTAGTTCTGGGTTTATCTGGGTTCCTTATAATTCAATCTTCTATAACTCTTCTTTATGTTTTTTAAAATCATTTTATATTATTCACTTACACTTTTTACAGGTTCGCTTTTAAAGTGTACGATTTAGTGGTTTTTGAAAGCTGTGCACTCACCACCGCTATCTAGTTCTAGAACATTTCACCCCAGAAAGAAACCCCATAACCATTAACAGTCACTCCCCATTCCCGCTGTCCCTTAACACTAATCTACTCTTTGTCTTTATGGATTTGGCTACTCTGGATATTTTATATAAAATGAAATGTGGCCTGTTGTGTCTGACTTTCTTGTTTAGCATAATATTTTCAAGAGTCATCCACGTTGTAGCATCTATCAGTACTTCATTCCTTTCTATGGTTAAATAATATTCTATTGCATGGCTATACAACATTTTGTTTATACATTCATTTATTGATGGACACTGGGCTGTTTCCATTTTGGGGCTATTATGAATAACACTGCTATGAACATTTGTGTACATGTTCTTGCGTAGACCTATGTTTCTCCAATTCTATTAGGCTTATGTCCTGATCTTAAGGAGAAATATTCAGTCTTTCACCATTAGGAAAGATGTTAGCTGTAGGTTTTTTGCAGATGTCCTTTATAAGTTGAGGAGGTTCCCTTCTATTTCTAGTTTGTTGAGTTTCATGTTTTCACCCTGAAAATCTATTGGATTTTATCAAATGATTTTCTGTATCTATTGAGATGATCATGTGTCTTTTGTTCTATTGATATGGTATATCAATAGATTTTCTGACTGATTTTCATGTTTAACCAACCTTGCATTCCTGGAATAGATCCCACTTGATCATGGTATATAATTTTTATTTGTTGCCAGATTTGATATAAGGATTTTTGAGTCTATATTCAGAGTTTCTATTTCTTCTTGTTTTGATAGTTTGTGTTTTTGTACTAATTTGTCCATTTCACCTAGGTCAACTAATTTATTGCCATATAATTTTTCATAGTATTCCCTAATACTATCTTTTATTTTTGTAAGGCTAGTAGTGACGTCTCCTCTTTATTATATTCACTTTTAAATATCATTTTGCTCTAAGTTTTAATAAAGTATCTTAATTTCGCTTTTAATTGACTATCATGGCTTCCTACAATATTTAATATGCTATTCAGTCTTTATTAATTGTATTTTAAAGTCTGGGCTTTACTATTCAGTACATTTATGTTGTTTGGCTCTTACATCAATATCATTGTCCCTATACAATATTTTGTGCAACTCTTGAAAATTTCTTACAATAAGATGATACCCTTCCCAGTTTCTTGAACTTTTATTGTAGGGGTAGGGAGTACTTAAATTTAGAGATTCTAATCCCCATTTGAATTAAAAGTTATAGTTCACTTAAAATAATAAATCATAATAAAATAAAATCTAACATTTAATAAAATAACATTTAATAAGCATATAATACACACCAGGTATTACAATGCACTGTATGTGAAATCTCCGTGTATCAGTATAAACATCCCTGGAGTGAAGTTACAGATTACAAAGCCAAATTTGAACCCAGTTTTGCATGACAACAGAAACCACGTTCTTAACCAGTGGCTGACAAACTTTTTTTTTAAAGGGCCAGATAGGAAATATTTTAAGTTTGTGGGCCACAGGGGCTTTGCCACAGTGACTCAACTCTGCTGTTGTAGCAAGAAAGCAGTCTTAACAATATGTAAATGAATGCACATAGCTGTATTCCAAGAAATCTGATTTACAAAAAAAGGTAGTGTGCTATAGGCCATCGGTTGTGGTCCCCTGCTCTTACCAGCACACCACACTGGCCTACTTCTCAAAGCCTTCCCTGATTACCACATAGATCAATTTCTTCTGCTTCTTCTGCTTCTGGACATCTACCATAGTAACTGTTGTAATACCATCATCCTAAATCATATATCCTTGTTTATATATATATATATATATATGTCTTGTGACGCCTTCTTTTGTTAACTATATTGACAAAAGCTTATGCCAAGGAGTTAAGTGATTTTACATATCGCAATCTTTTGTTGTATCTCTCTATAACACCCAACCCCATGCTACAGATTATAGTAGTTTAGAAATTTACTTGAGTATATCTGGAGAGTTTTGCCTCTATAAAGCCATTCATCTAAGTTCACATAATAGAAATGTAAAAACTGGACAATAAAGATGTTGATATGGAAATGCAGACAACTGCTGTATAGCCAAGGTTCTATGGTCAACATCTTTGATTATGAGTTTTTTTAAAGTAGAAAAAATATTTGTTTCCATTTTCTCAGTTTCAATTTTCTTCTCAGACTTTCCTATCTCAAGGAATCCTAATTTATCAAAACTACAAGTCCATGATGTATTATTCTAAGAATGAGTAATAATTTAGGTAATAATCAAGGTATAGATGTTGATAATATTTTTCACATTTTAGAAATGGGTAATAACACCATTTTCCAGGATTAAAATTTTTTAGAATGAGTTCCTTTCTATGAAACAATGGCTTTGTGGCTTTTTTGGGCAGATAGCATTTGTTTTAAGATTTTTTTAATATTCAATTGTATTTACATTATACCCATATTTTTAATTCAGTCTATAAGAAGATACTTTGATACCTTGAGGCTCAAAGCAGATTTAAAACAGAATTGTCCTTTCAAGTGTTACTGAATACATCTGTAATGAAAAGTACAGGACAAGTATTATATGTGGTATGGGCTACAGGGTCTTTTAACTAGAGATGCCGTCAGTCTCTGAGAAATGCCTTTGCCCAGAGACTTGAAATTTGGTAGTCACAGAAGTGAAAACTTGGTGTAAGAAGGTTAGAGTTTTCTAACCCGGAGAAAACAAACAAACAAATGAACAAACAGGAAACATAAACATCAGTCGGAACGAGAAGGAATACAATTTAAAGTTAGCATGGTTTTAATTATCAGACTATGGCTGAAACTATGGACTGGTTACCCCAAAATCACACTCGAACCACTGTTCCCCTGCTTCATCCACCACCAAGGCCCAAAGTCCCTGATATCTCAACATCCCTTAAAAATAGGGACAGCTACATGCCATGAGCCAGTAAGTCCACAGTCGACATTTGCTAGAGGTCACTGGGAAAGCTTTTACTTCCTGATTAAACGAGAAAGACTCAGTAGGCACAAGCCTTTCCTCATTCTTCCTGCCCTGAACTAGAATATGATGTCTCGATCTGCAGAAGCATCCATCTTGCATCAGGCACAAGGTGTTGTGAGGACAACACCCTGACAACATTAAGCCTCTAAACAAAAAGGACACAACCGCTTTCCTCTAGACTTCTTGTCCTGGAAAAAGTAAATCCCTATTATTTTATGTCATTGTACATAAAACTTGCAGCTGAAAGCATTTCTAATTGATACATACTTGAAAACTACTTTTTAAATTGTCAGTTACTTTGGGGCCACATAATGTGAGTAAAAATTGGCTTTTAAGATAACCTTGGACAACAGGATTTCTTTCTCTTTCAAAATGTTTAATTTCATATTAATAATTATTAACAAAATTTGTTATATTAAAAATGAATAGTTATTATTAGGTCTTCATAATTTTGTTATTGACATTTTACTTTTAAAAGAACAAATCAAAAACTCTGAAATACAGAAAAAGTTACTTTTCTGGCTTAACATACCTTCTGCTCAATACCTCACAATATAATTTTTAAAAGTTCCCCGACTTAGCAAGGACAAAAGTTATACCATTGTTACATAGCTGTCAGAATACTGGAATTGTATAAATTTCATCCAGTATTATATGTCAAATGACGTATGGTATAAATCCAATTTAACCTGCCTTAGACATAGAACAAGAGATTTAGGATACTATGTGAAGGTTTCTTAACTGGAAGGCTGAATGTATCTAAAAAACATTAATTGCTTCAATGATTTTAAATTGCTTTGTGAAGTACACAACAATTAAATGCTCTGATAATTGATTTAATTCAAGTGAGTGGCAAAAATTATACATCATAATACAGTATTTATAGCATACTACTAAAAGATGAAAAAACAATAAAATTAACTCTTCAAGTGACATAGGATTAAAAGACCTCAAATAAAACTTAGGCTCAGAACAAAATTTAGGTTATCAAGAAAATGGCAGAAGCAATCCAATATTGGCAAAATATCAAAAGTATCTTGGTGAGCTCTTTCGGGTCCATTCAAAAGAAGCTAAGACACTAAGGGGAAAATAGACTACAGGTTGACAGGTACTCACTGAATTGCTAGATTGTGCAATAGAAATCACTTTCTGACACTTGAGTTACTGTTACTGGGAACTCTGGTATATCTGGGAAAAACAATACACTTAGGCAAATGAGGTTATTAAATCAAAGTAAATTCCATCTGCCTTTCTTCTCACACTAAAATTATGAGCTGTGTGCTCAGAAGGCTCCTTTCCTAGGCTGAACCAGAAGGGGGCCTTGAAGCACTGGCTAGAGCTGGAGGTCCCATGCACACTTCATCAGCTATGCTGTACAGAAGGTCAGCACTGAGTACAGTCAATGCCAAATCTCAGAACTCATCTCTTCCCCATGCTGGCTCAAAGATGACAAATACCTGAATAATTTAGATTTAATAAGCCTGAATAAGGTCTCCCATTGTAACCATTTCACTGAAAACAGAACATTCAAGAGCAGTTAAGTTTTAGTTAAGATAAAGCCTCATGTTACGTTTATATACTTTTCTATAAGTCTCTATGTGTCAAGAAAAAAAGTCATAAAGTGTGTGTATATACACATAGTACGGAATGTTACTTAAAAGTACATCTTTAAGTCAGCAAAGTTCTAGAGACAAGCAGAGACTACACAAATTTCAAATGGCATTGAATTAATAAATTTACATTTAAAGTATACACACATGCAAGGTTGTAGTTAATAGCAATGTTTACTCCATTCAGAAATCCAACAAAATACAGTGATATTTATATTTAGCTCAATATAAGCAACTGTTGTGGGCAGAGGGCTGAATTTAGTGCTAAAAGACATGTTTAAAAAAATTGTTTTCTAGGTGTACTTGTGAAAAATGTAAAATGATGCTTCTTTACAGGTTGTCAACTATAACTGTTACTGTTAAACTATTATGTGTAAGGCTCTCAAAGTAAATACCAAGATAAATGAAACTCAGTCTTAATTCTGAAGATACTAAGCATCTGGTGAAGAAGACAGGAACTCACCTAACTCTATACAAGGCACTATGCTAAGCATTTAGAGTAACGCCAACGAACCACGAAGAAGGAAGATTAATCAAACATCAGTTCTAAGCCAAAGTGTATCTATCGCATGCTAGTAAAGGCATATTAAAAAGCAAACAAATGATAGTTAAATATCTGCTATCATTAAATTTACTACTAAAGAACTATTTACAATTAACTAGAATTCTCCAGGTCTTATAATAATAAAAGAAAAATCACATTTGAATTCTTAATTCTAACATTAATCAGATTAATTTGTTTCTGGAATAAATGCCAAATTCCACATGTGCTTAAATACAATGAGTCTGGCTCTTGTTTTTTTTTAAAGAACAATTAGAAAAATGGAAGAGCGAATTCAATTTTTATAGAATAAAGTATGCTTTTCCTAGATAAGCTTCTACAAAGGTATCTTACTGGAAGTAAACAGTGGTGAGCCACAGGCTTCCTTGGCTGTAGAATGCAGACCTTGAGTATCACTGGTGGGAGAACCCTTCTCCTTACCTATAACTGCCTATCTCTGGAAGAATTTAGAAATGTTGGCACATGAAGTTGTAGGTAAGTCTTTGCAGTCCACATAGTCTGAATCAAATTGGGCTCAAGTAACACTTTTGCAAAGGTTAACCAGCACAAGGTCATTCTCAGAAGGCCTAATGTATAGTACTTATTCTGTGAGGGCAACTGACTCTCATTTGTCAAAGCGCAAGATGTATCAATGCGTACATTAAAGAAGTATTGGTCCCCACTTCTAATTCAGTAAGGTTATAGGGCAAGTTCTTTCTTCTGAGCATTATATAAGGTGCTAAGAACAAATAGGAGATAGGAAAGAAGCATAGTGTCTAGGAACTAATAATTGTTAACTTAAAACACACTGATCCAGACTTTAAGGACTAAATTCTGAAAACATTAGACGTAAGATTGAAAATAAGACAGAAACAAATCTTTACCTTTGTATAACAATCTTGCTCCCCAAAGCCTGTTTAACCTTAGGAGATGACTTTAAAAGGCAGCAGGGGCTGGGAGGGGAGGGTCCTGCTCATCTTTAGTGTCTGGTTCAAGTACCTTTGCTATTAAGGGGGAAAACCTCAGTTTTTACTTTTAATATTATATCCAAATAATATTAAGTTTCACTTAGAAGTGAATGTATACGTGCAGGATCCTTTTCACTTTGCTTCAGTAACCCATAATTATTCAAAACCTAATGAATTAATGTCAGTCTGACTCCAGTTAAAATGACAATGTAGGAAAGTACTGTCTCCCACTATGGGTATAAGCCTCTAGAAATTAATAACTGGGAAAACAGGTCATGAAATCACTTACAGGCATTCAACAAAAAAAAAAGGTCAAATCTCTTTCTCTCTTGCTAAGGGTATGTGTCTCAAACAGGTTTCTTCATATCTATGCCCCCTTGTACTCCACCTCTCCCCCACTGCCACCCCCCAAAAACCATTTGATCTTGAACCTTTACGTCTTGCTCTTTTGTACTGCATGCATCAGTGAATCCTCCTGTTAGAAAGAGAAACCCATGCCACTCAATTATTTTTACTCAATAGGCTTAGAGTTAGAATTATAAATTTAAAAAAAAATCCAAAGTATATTGTAATTTGAAATTAACCAAATCTTTTAGCTAAAGAACACTAATTTCATGAGCATCTTCCACTTGAGAGACATTCTGCACTCCGTTGGTTTTCTTCTTTCTCATCACATGCATACTCTGATAGCCATACACAAAGAGTAAAAATCAAGCACGGAATAATATGCTTTTAACCTAGGTAGTACTTCACATAAAATTGTAAACTGTCATATGATGAACATTTTCAACACCAGTAATGTACAAGAAGTCTTCAGCTTATCTGCGATTTAATGTGAACACCAATTTAAAATGTGTCAAGAGTTCAAGGTAACAAATACTTAAGTGCCACACACTGCCAATGATTTTCTTCCTTATAAAAACATGGTTTTCTTACTCTCAAATGTTATAGGAAGCCAATCTCTTTCACTGACACAATAAAAAAGATCCATATCTTGGAAACAGGTGAAAAATCCAGTACTTTAATACCACAGACTCATTCATTCCTAATGAGATTCTATCCTTTTTGATACTTCAAAGCAGAAGACCTATAAATAGTTGGGATTCAAAGTACATCTGAATTTCGACGGTTTTGATATTTATTTTCTATCTCACTTACTTGATTATTAACTGATTCCCAATCAAACCCTTTCAAAAAGATCTTCTGATAAAGGCCCTGAAAGAACTTCATTGCCAGTATTATTATTAATTATTACATGGGGGAAACGACCCAGTGACAGCAAGTATTCAATTTCACAGAATGAATCAGTAGCAGAGCCTGAGAGAGAATCTGAGACTCTGATTCAGGATGATCTATTTAATCAGAAATAACAAGGGCAAACACAATCTTTTCCAAGCCTAACTAACTATACCCTAGTACCCATTTTTCACCCTAAAATCATTTTCACAGGGTCATATCAGCTATGTGGATTAAGACTCTCCTGTGATGTAGCAAAGATAAAATCCCATCCTTACCATGGCTGCTAAATTTAGTGGCTACTGTTGCTTTTTCTTTTTTCTAAGCTCTTTGCTGTTTCTAATACTTACCTGATCTACTTGAGGACAATCGAAAAGCAGCTGTTTTTCTAAGATCTGTCCCCCTATATATTCCTCTAGTGGGTGAGAGTATGGGAGGGAGTGTTGGAGTATATACATTGATAAGTCACTTAGGCTTATCAGTAGTAGCACTCAGTAGGATTGAACTTGAAGCTATGAAGAGAATTCTTTCCAGCCATTTCTTTTCAAAAAGGAATTTTGTATCACAGAAATAAAATCCCTAAATCATGAGTAAATCAGCAAACCATGAAAACAAAACAAAACAAACAAGAATAGAAGGTAATTACTCCATTTTATTGACCCTAGTTCAAAAAAAACAAAAAACCCAGATTAAAGTATTCAGGCAGACTCTGAAATATACAACTGTCACAAGGAAAGCATTTCAGAGCAAAATGTGCTGCAATATGCTACTATGATTAAAAGCCATGTAATCTGGAGAACCTCTGTGAGAAAAAGAAAATGAACTAGGCAAATAGCTTTTTACAGTTTTTTTCTAAAAAAAAGGCTGTAATTTTGTCATAGTTACACAAAGGTAGATGTGACTTTCATCTTAGTATTAAAACATATTTTCACCTATTGGTGTTTAATTACACTCAAAGGAATCACACGTGGTTTAATACTAAGAATAAACTATTATTTTATGACACTATTACATGTGTTAAGCCTGAGCCCATCATAACACATACTAAGGGAAACCATTTAGCATACACTGTCTAAACAGAAAAGATCCTTGCACAGCTTTTCTGGTACTTTTGTTTTTTAAAATGTACAAATATTACTAGACACAAATGAGAGAATAAGGAGCAGCTGTGAAGTACACCATACGTTCCCACTGTAGGCTGAGTCCTAGTCTTTGTTCCGATAGTTTAAAGCCACTGGAAGGAAAGCGAAGTGTCTCCATTAAAAAACAGTTTTACATTATTGCTGGCAAAAGTTATACTTCTGATAGGTTCAGTCATC